>NC_063188.1:99791304-100128722 GCF_023159225.1 Perognathus longimembris pacificus
GGAAGCTGAGATCTGAGGATCACAGTTCAAATCCAGCCCAGGTAGGAAAGTCCATGGGAATTTTATCTCCAATTAACCACCAAAAAGTTATGAACAAAGCTGTGGCTCAAGTGGTAGAGTGTTAGCCTTGGTCACAAAATCTCAGCGGCACCCAAGACCTGGGTGCAAGCCCTGAGGACTGGTGAGAGTGTGTGCGTGTATGTGCATGCACTCTCTCTCTCTCTCTCTCTCTCTCTCTCACACACACACACACACACACAAACCTACAACACACACAGAGATAAGGATTGATTGATAACAATATGTAGATATTGTGTTGGGATCTTTTGGATGGAAGATATTGTAGTGTGTTTATCTGTTGGCAGTAAAGAGGGAAAAATGGATGATGCATAAGAAAGTGTTAAGTGAAGGAACAAAGTCCTTGGCCTATTGAGAAGGGATGGAGGCAATGTATTGGTAGACAGGATGGCCCTGGAGAGAAGGAATCACAGAATAGCTATGACAATAAGGGAATAGGGAAACCTAAGGTTATAGATGCCTGTAAATAAGTTCATCAGGTTAGTGGGAGGAGGAAATCCCCTCTTTAGTACTTTTATTTTTTCACAATAAATTAAGAAACAAACCCTTTTTCAATAGTGAGGAAAAATAGAACTAAATTTTTAGGGAAAAAAGGAAGTATAAAAATAGTCTCAGAGAGCAAACTGCCCAAGGAAATATAGAATGGTCAAGTAAGCTGAAATTTACTGTCATTACTTTGAAGTGAGTCTAGTCACAGCATGGTGTAGTTTTTCTTGATGTAAAATGGGCAAAGATTTGGGGTTAACTTGGGTTAGGAGGATCAAGCAACTTAGAAACCAGAGGTTTAAGTAGAAGATCCTCTTAGAAGTAAAAGTTGCAGGGTGGCAGTAAACACAGTAGTAGCAGAAATGGAGAAAAGAGAGAAAGAGGAAGTCATGGCCTAAAACTGCCATCAAAATAAGTAGGTGTCCAGAGGTTAGTCGAAATCACAAAGAGCCAGTAGTGTAACAAAAGGCTAGTAAGGTGGTAGTGTGTGTTTTAAAGGAGTGGTTTGGGTGTTTTTTTTGTTTGTTGTTTTTTGGGGGATTTTTTTAGTGTGTAATCTTTTTGTTGTTGTTGTTGTTGTTACAGTTTCATACGTTAGGCATTGGATACATTTCTTGTACTGTTTGCTACCTCGGCCCTCATTCCCCCCTCCCCCTCCCCCTTTCCCTTTCCCACCCATGAGTTGTTCAGTTCATTTATACCAAACAGTTTTGCAAGTATTGTTTTTGTAGTTGTTTGTCCTTTTTTACCCTGTGTCTCTCGATTTTGGTATTCCCTTTCACTTTCCTAGTTCCAATACCAGTATACATGGTTTCCAATATACTCAGATAAGATACAGAGAAAGTGTAGGTACAACCAAAGGAAGGGGATACAAGAAGATCATCAATAATAGAAGCTACAGTTACACATAGCACGTTGAAAGTAGTTACAACAGTGATATAACAGTCATTTCCATAACATGGAGTTCATTTCACTTAGCATCATCTTATGTGTTCATAAGGGTATAGCCATTGGGCTCTTGTGATCCTCTGCTGTGACTTGCCTAAACCTGTGCTAATTATTCCCTATAAGGGAGACCATAGAGTCCATGTTTCTCAGGGTCTGGCTCACATCATTTAGTATAATTTTTTCCAAGTCTGTCTATTTTAAAGGAGTGGTTTGCGATAGTTTGAAGCAAGAAGTCTGCAATGTCAACAGACCCAGAAATAAGGTGAGGAAAGGAAAATAGTTGGAGAATAGTTAGATCCTAGTAGCAATTAGAGGAAGAATACTTCTTTTAATATGAGCTCAACTCTAGTGCATGAAAAAGATACAGAATTTTGTACAGCATCAAAGTGGATGTCTATAAATGGGCAAAACTCAAGCTCATAAAATCTTATATTAAAATGACACATTTTGAAAATGCTGGAAACTGAATATGTTCAGTGTGATTTAAAAAAAAAACTGTAAAGTGTTACTGTGCAAGATGAATGTACCTTAAATGTGTCATTTCCATTTTGACAGTTCAAATGTTCCCTTTCAATTCCTTCTTTTGTGCTAGCACAAAATTCAGGCATATTTGTAGATCTTGATGCTGAAAGACTCTCTATCCTCTTTTTTGTCACTCTTGGGGCTTGAACTTGAGGCCTGCGTTCTGTCCTGAGCTCTTTTGCTCAGTGCTAGTACTCTGCCATTTTGAGCCACAGCACCACTACCAGTTTTCTAGTGGTTAATTGAAGATGAAAGTCTCACAGATTTTCCTGCCCAGGCCAGCTTCGAATTGCGATTCTGGGATCTCAGCCTCCTGAATAGCTAGGACCATAAACGTGAGCCAGCAGCACCTGGCTAGACTCTCATTTTCATGGACACAGTTATCCAATTGGAAAAAAAAATTATCCAAAACAGATTAATAATTACACTGAATATATATGTATATGTGTATATAAGTTTTAATGGATAACCTGTCTTGTGCCAAGAATCATGACCCAAAAGAATGTAATAATTTAATTATAATATTTCTAGCTATTTCATTACAATAAAACTTTAATTTGGGGGACATATCAATCAAAAGATGCAAAAGTTTTAAGATAATTCTTCAAATCCACTTATTATAGACTTGGTAAGGATTTAAATTTCTTGATAAAGGAAACCTCATATTTTAGAATATGCAACATTAAAAATATATCTGATTTATAAAGACTTAAAAAGAGACTTCTCTGATGAGGAAATGAGGATGGCCAAGAGAAATATGAAAAAGTGCTCTACATCATTGGCCATAAAAGAAATGCAAATCAAAACAACATTGAGATTCCATCTCACTCCAGTAAGAATGTCATATATCAAGAAAACTAACAATAACAATTGTTGGAGGGGATGTGGCCAAAAGGGAACCCTACTTCATTGTTGGTGGGAATGTAAACTGGTTCAGCCACTCTGGAAAGCAGTATGGAGATTCCTCAGAAGGCTAAATATAGAACTCCCCTATGACCCAGCAACCCCACTTTTGGGTATCTATCCAAAATACCACAAACAAAATCACAGTAAAGCCACCAGCACAACAATGTTCATCGCAGCACAATTTGTCATAACTAGAATCTGGAACCAACCCAGATGCCCCTCAGTAGACAAATGGATCAGGAAAATGTGGTACATATACACAATGGAATTTTATGTCTTTATCAGAAAGAATGACATTGCCCCTTTTGTAAGGAAATGGAAGGACTTGGAAAAAATTATACTAAGTGAAGTGAGCCAGACCCAAAGAAACATGGACTCTATGGTCTCCCTTATTGGGAATAATTAGTACAGGTTTAGGCAAGTCACAGCAGAGATCACAAGAGCCCAATAGCTATACCCATATGATCACATAAGATGATGCTAAGTGAAATGAACTCCATGTTATGGAAATGATTGTTATATCTCAGTTGTAACTACTTTCAACTTCCCATCTGTATCTGTAGCTTCTACTATTGATGATATTCTTGTATCACCTTCCTGTGGTTGTATCTACACTATCTCTGTAATCTTATCTGAGTATATTGGAAACCGTGTATACTGGTATTAGAACTAGGAAATTGAAAGGGAATACCAAAATCGAGAGACACTGGGTAAAAAAAAGACAAACAACTACAAAAACAATACTTGCAAAACTGTTTGGTGTAAATGAACTGAACACCTCATGGGGGAAAGGGAAAGGGGGAGGAGGGATGGGGGAATGAGGGACGATGTAACAAACAGTACAAGAAATGTATCCAATGCCTAACGTATGAAACTGTAACCTCTCTGTACATCAGTTTGATAATAAATATTTGAAAAAAAATCTTTCAAAAATATATATCTGATTTAAACCACTGAATAAGATTGCAGTAACATAAATTTATGTTTAATGCATAATCAAGCCTTGTTTACAGTACTGAATCTTTGTGTAAACTTAATAAATTATTGTAAGCTGAGATCATTCTAGGTATTTTTAAAATAAACAAATTAATAAATTATATCAATATAGATGTTTGACTCAATTACTTATGCACACTAGTGATTTTCTTAGCTTCCATCTTTACTATGTAATCAGAACATATCCTTTCTGTCAGATGAAGCTGAGCTGTACCTTGTATACTGAACAGGAATTCAACAATACTGTTACTAATAGGCAGTAGAAGAAGTTAAGATTCTACTGGTGTATAACAAAGAATTGAATGCATACATGCACATGCACTCGCACACATGCACACACACAGACACACACACACAAAGTAAGAAAGAAGACAAAGGGGTGGGGAGAGAGAAAGAGGGAGAGAGGGAGAGAGCATTGTTCAAAGAAATGGTGAGTTCAGCTAGGTTGCTCAAGGGCAAACATGTCCTTAAGAAAATGTCAGATTTCTAGGGTTTGGAGATTATGGGAGGAATTTATAGCAATGATAATGGACTGGTCTTAGGTAATAAGGGAGCATAAGTTGGCAGATTTTTGGAAGAGATCTGTACACGTACAAGGTTGTCATCCCATGGTTTTAAGTCCATACGTGAGATTCAACCTATGTACATTAATCCTTAAGTAGGATGAGTCTAATGAACTGAACAAAACTGTTTACAAGTAAGTCAAATTGCAGATTGTATGTAGTAACGTCTCGTGAAGACTACCAAGAAAAAAATAGTATGTGTTAGTGAAAGTACATCCAATGTCACTATTTCTATACTAACAAGCAAATGAATTGAAAATGAATTAGGTTGGGTACATGCAAAGGAAAACAATCTTTTCTTTTTCTAAAGAAAGAAAAAGAGTATGGCATAGAGAGGTATTTCAATAGTACTCTCTCTGTCTGAAACAGCTCATGTAAGATCTTTCTCTACTCTTTTTAATTTCCTGCTTAGTGAGAAAATAAGCAAGAAAGAAGAAACAGGAGGAGGAAGAGGAAGAGGAAGGATAAGAAGATGATGCAGAAGGGAAGATGGACGCAAGGAAAGGAGGGGGAGAGGAAATGCTGAGTAATTCCCTCTCTGCCTGCCCTGCAGAACTCCTCTAGCAGCTGAAGACAAAGGCTGACAGAGAAGCTTCCATCCGGTGTGAATGAAGTAGCTGGGAGGGCTTTGAATCAAAGCAAAGTCACAGAGCAGGAAAGCCAGTATGAACTCAGGGAGTTCAGCACCACAGAAAGAAGACAAGAAAAAGAAAAAAAAAAGGAGCCAAAAGTTCCCCATTTTAAAGGTGTCAAAGTTAAAAGGGAGAAGATCAGCTATTACCAGCTAGTTTGCAAATGTCAACAAAGAAAACATTTTGAACTAAGGCTGGTTTACTTTACAAGTAACAATTAAATAGGTTTTTTTTAACTGATATCTCTTATATCATGTAAGTTTAATAAAGAGATGCATGTTGGATCATTATAGTATAGAAAATGTACAATTCTTCATCTTTGGCAAGGAATTCAAGCAGAAAATTATATTGAAGCTTCAGGAAAATCATTGGCCTAACAACACTGAAACATTACCAAGGCATTGCCACTAAACTGGTAGTCAAAAAATGTTCAAAGAATTTTTTAAAGTGAACACATGTGCACATTCATAAATGAATAAATGCATGGAAGCTGGTTGCAAAATCCTTAAAATTGCAAGAAAGGTGTGTTAAGATTAGGGGGGATATAGTCACAAAATTCAATGCATATCCTACAAAATTAAGAAAACTGAGGGAAGAAGGGGAGGATTGGGAGAGATGGTGGAGAATGATGAAGGGGTTAGATCACTCAAGATGCACTGTTTTTAAAGTGATACATTGAATGGTATCTCCTTTGTACAATTACTTAAAGATAATTCTTTTAAAAACATTGAAATAGGTAAAATGTAAAAGGAGAAAACTAAAGTTATAAACAGAAAATGTCTCTCTTCAGTCAAAAGCATCACTTTATTTTTTAATCATAGAGTATATGCATATTTACATTAAATTATACTCATAGACTTGACAGTTTAATTTATACTGTTTTCTCTGCCACTTTGTTTCTTCAGAAATCTGCTAAACAACTAAATGTCCAAATGCATACACCGTGGCATTTCCAATGTTGAATGGCAATGAACACCCTCTGTGGCACAGTATGATGAGCATTTATTCCCAAGAAAGCTTTCTAGGATGCAAAATTTGCATCCCATTTGTGTTGCTTGAAACATAAGCCAACCAGAGCCCCATGCATTAAGGGATTTAGTCAATGACCATGTGTTAATGACCATCAGATCACTAGGCAGTGAAGTTCTTTTACCTGAAATTTCCCTCCTGACAAAACTACTTTAAATATGCAGGCACTGGGAGATAGGTTAGGGAGGGAAGCCAAGGGGAAAGAGTAAATTCTCAACACATCAGAGCCTTGGACACTAATTGGAATGCCTGTTTCTTCTGCAGAAATGCCCCTCAGTAGAGGCATTCTGTGTCACATTCCATGTTGTTTTTTACTTGTTCTTTTAAGGTACAAAACATGGCACAGTCGGTAAGAACTTACACCCTCATGACACATCTTCAAGCATAAATGAATAGTTGCATCTAAGAGCACTGAAACTATTGGATATAAATCTGGGAAATAAGCAAGGCTGGCCTTTTAACCATGCCCTTCCAAATTGACTGAGTAGTTCCCACTCCATATATCCCTACCACCACTATGATACATTCCAGAATTATCTTTGTTTCCATTGGTGGTGGAGGTAGAATTCTTATACAGATTTTTGTCGGACAGTCCAAGATCTTTAATTACACTGGTAATTTTCAGATTTGAACCCAACAGACTTGCTTTCTGGCAATGTATTCTTAGAACTAACTAACCTTCCTGGGAGTCAGTTTCTGCACCTATGAAAGGAAGAAAAGGAGTATGTCTAGTACCTCAGGAAGAATTAGGAACATAGAGGCAAAATATTTAGCAGATTATATATGCTCATTGAAATTGACCAATAATAATGACAGCTATCTTATTTATTATGATTAGAGCTGTTTGGAATTAAAAACCTTGAAGATGGTAGAATTTTGAAGTATATAAAAAATAAGGTTTCATGTCTGGCACCAGTGGCTCACAGTTACAATCCTAGCTACTCAGAAGGCTGAGATCTGAGGACTGTGGTTCAAAGCCAGCCCAGGGAAGGAAAGTCTGTGAAATTCTTATCTCCAATTAATCAGCAAAAAAATCTGGAAATGTAAAATGTAGCTGTGGCTCAAGTGGTAGAGCACTAGCCTTGAGCATAAAAGCTCAAGGCCCTAAGTTCAAGTCCCAGGACAGACACTCTCTTTCTCTCCTCTCTCTCCTCTGTCTCCCTCCCCCTCTCTCTCACAGAGTTCCTTATTAAAATTCCCATTAATGTTATGATTTTAGTGTTAATTCTGTAGGTCTCAATTCCATAAACTGTGATTGAGTTTATCTGGGCGGCACCTGGGCGTTGTGATTTTTTTAAGTTCCTCCAATGATCCTGATGAGCACCCAGTGTTGAAACACCCAAACCCATCATTTTACAGATGAGAACACTGGGTCATAGGAACTTCATTGATCTTCTTAATGCCACGTGGGTTTTTTATAAGTATAAGTCTTAACCTCATTATCAATATTTGGTATATCTAAGGCTTGATCTAAGTCCTGCAGCCTATTCTTGTACTTTGATTATAACCCTCAGTTATGTTTCCTCAGTAAAGGTCTAACTGATGGATACATTCCTTTTTTTTTTTCTTTTCCAGAGCTGAGGACTGAACTCGGGGCCTTGTGCTCGCCAGGCAGGCGCTCTTCCACTGAACTAAATTCCCAGCCTCTGGATACATTTCTTATCTTCTATAGTATCTGTTTTTAAACTATAACAGGGCTTTGGAGAAAAGAGGATATCCAGTTCTTGATTACAAGTTTACCTTTAAGGGGAAGCACAGTCTTCAATCTGGGGAATGTAAGAGAACAACGATCTAGGTCCCAAAGATGATTTGCTACATCCTGGCCAGTGAAAGTATTTCCACACAGAGAAACACAGCAATGTCTGTGGGGCCCTTTGGGAAAAGGCACTATTATTATAAAGTGGTTTCAGTGTTGTCACCAGAGGCATGTGGGACTGAGAAGTATTGTAGTACATACAAGCTTCTCTGCCTGGAGGTCAGCACACTGGCAGTTAAGCAATGAACAATAAAGTAATATTTACTAGAGCCTGTTCAATATCCAAGCCACAGCTTTGCCTGTTTCTATTTCTCTTCCTTCCAGATTTTGGATTCTGAGGTATAAAGCCTAGAAATTCAGACAACATAGACATGATCACATTGTATATTTAAACCACCCCAGACCCACACCTGCTTCTAATTATGGTGCTTCCCTCTTCAATAATGCCTTCCCTTTTCCTCTTTTTCTTCTAAGCATAATTTATCCAGATCTATCTTGATCTTAACTATCTCTACATTAATTTTTTTTCTCTTAACTGTGAACTATCACACCAAGTCAATACCACATAGTCCAACGTGTAATCAAATTTAGAAACTCAATTATGAACTCCTAAGGGTAGGAACTTACAGGAACATTTTTCTGAATCAAAGAAAACATTAGACTATGGTTGAGCAAGCATGAGATTCTTGATAAACAATTCAGCTGAGTTTCCTGTTGGTCTCTTATTAAATGGGAGGTAATGTTTGGTATAGTGAAGAAAAAATCATGGATAAGCTCATATGCATGGATTGAGGAGGAACCAATCCAACAAGAAAATACATGTATAAAGAAACAAAACCTCTATTCTAAAGTGAAAGTGGATGTGCTGGAGAGACAGAGAATGAATGATGGTTCCTAAATAAAAACTAATTCTATCAGGTACTGATGGCTCGCGCCTGTAATCATAGTTACTCGGGAGGCTAAAAGCTGAAATTCAAAGTCAGCCTGGACAGGAAAGTCCATGAGACTTTAATCTCCAATTTACCACAAAAAGCTGGAAGTAGAGCTGTGGCTCAAAGGAGTAGAGCACTAGCCTTGAGCACAAAAGCTCAGGGATGAGCACCCAGGCCCTGAGGTCAAGCCCAAGGACTGGCACACACACACACACACACACACACACACACACATACACACACACACACACACCTAGTTCTCCATTCACATACAAAATTTACAAGGCATGTAGAGGATATGACTCCTTCCTTTTAAAATCCAGAAAGAAAACCGGTGTACCTTCTATGAAAGTTTGGGTAACTATTCAGCAGAACTTCATTCTCCTTCCCTTCCCAATGTATTTTCTTGCCCCCTTGATGTTGGCCCTTGTCATGTGCCTTGCTTTCAACAGTGGCATGCAGACGATGTGATGCAAGAAAGGTCTTAAATGTGTTTGGTTTATCAGACTTGGCTCTTTCACTCTAAAATTAGTCTATAAGAAGACCATAGAGGATATGTGAGGTTGGGAAAGATGAGGGAGAATGATTAAAGGAGTAACACTGATCAAGATGTATTGTAGTTACAAATTGACATGCTGAATTGAAAACTCTTTTTTTGCCAGTCCTGGGACTTGAACTCAGGGACTGAGCACTGTCCCTGGCTTATTTTGCTCAAGGTAAGACTCGACCACTTCAGTCACAGCACCACTTCCAGCTTTTTCTGTTTATGTGGTACTGAGGAATCAAACCGAGGGCTTCATGCATGCTAGGCAAGCACTCTCCCAGTAGGCCACATTCCCAGCCTGAAAACTCTTTATTTGACTACCTAAAGATAATAGATAGATAGATAGATAGATAGATAGATAGATAGATAGATAGATAGATAGATAGATAGATAGAAGATCCAGTAGCCACTGTTCCTTTATGTAAGCCTCATAATGACATATATGGAACCAAACCCAGCAAACCTATAGTTTGGAGAGCAGTCACCTAATCTTAACTACAATCATCTTACTGAACTGTGAGAAAAATAGATGGCCCTGGCATTAGTTGTTTATTATATAGCATTATGTGTCAACAACTGGTTAATATTGCTCACATAATCTGAAGGGAAACATTAAGTTGAATGTGTTGAAAAGTAATCACCCAAGTAAAATCATTAGTTGAGTCTCACACTGACTGATCATATACTGTACATGACTCATGAGAACTGACTAGAAACCAAAAAGTTGGTGACGGAGAAAATACATGCCAGCTCACGAAAGCATTTTCTTCAGTAGTAGCTCCATAAAAGGGGAGATAATAAACTTGGGTGGGAGTGAGATTGAAATAGTTTAAACCTCTAGTTGCATAACACCTAATTGAGAAATGTCAACTCGGTTCCATGTCAAAGATGGGTTATGGGAGAGGAAAATTTGAAGAGAAGCCTAAAAATCTTTCATGTTTCCCCTTGGTGTCATACATTTTTCATCCAGATGAGTCCACTGGAGAGAAGAAAGGTAATAAGCACCACAGGTTTAAATGCTGCATTCTGGAGGCTTACATTAGCCTTAAGGACATCAATAACAGATTTTTAAAAAAGAAAAAAAAATAGGCACAGGCTCACTAGCTACTCAGGTGGCTGAGACCTGAGGATTGTAATTCAAATCCAATGCAGGCATGAAGAAAATCCATGAGATGCTCATCTCCAGTTGGCCACCAAAATGCTGGAAGTGGGGCTGAAAAAGCTAAAGGACAGAGCCCACCTAGACCATTAGTTCAAGCCCCAGTATTGCAGGGAAAGGAAGGAAAGGAAGGAAAGGAAAGAAAAGGGAAAAGGGGAATGGAAAGGCAGAGAAAGGAAAGGAGAGGAAAGGAAAGTAAAAAGGGGAAAGAAATGGAAGAAGGAAAAGAAAGGGGAAAGGAAATGGTAAAGGTAAAAATTGTGAAGGAATACAGTTGGTATAGATGGTAGGGAGAATGATGGAAGGGGTAATATTGATCAAGATACATTGTACTCATAAATTGACATATTGAAACCCCTTTGTACAACTATTGAAAGATAATAAAAATGAGTAAAATAATAAATTTAAGGGTACAGAACTTCAGAATCCCCATTCAATATTATACCATTGTGACTTTAAATTATGTAAACCCACATGCATGCCCATATGTATGCATTTACTTTTTAAATGCTAATGTACTTGACCAAGTGGAATTAAATCCAAGTATGTAAGAGTGGATCACCACTTAAAAATAATGTAGTTCTTCACACCAATAGAACAAGAAAAATTACAAAATCATATCAATACCTGTAGAAAAGTATGTAACAAAGACCAATGCCCATTTGTCATTAAAAATCTCTCAGTAAACCAAGAATGAAGGAGGGCACCCTCAATTTGGCAATGATTATCTTTAAAAAAAAATAATCCTACAGCTTGAAGTCAGACTTAATGAAAATATACTAGAACTTTTCTCATTAAAATCAGATAAAAGTGACCCGCTGCTTATTTTTTTACAACAAACTGGAATATCTAGGTAGTGCAATGAGGCAAAATGGAAATACAAGGTACAGAGATAGGAAAAGAAGAAATAACTCTTTGTTCACAGATGACATGATTGGGTATACAGAAAGCCTGAGAAAATGCATTTACATTCTCCCAAAGCTAAACAAACAGTTATGGCAAGATTGCAGGGCCATGGGTTAAGAAACAAAAGCTTACCTCTTTCCCATATAACAACAAGCAAGTATAATCCAAAGTTTAAAACACAATACCATTTATACAGCATCCTGTCCAAATGAAATATGATATAAATCTAACAAAATATGTCCACATTCTATACAAGAAAAACAATAAAACTCTGATGAGAGAAATCAAAGCAATAAACAAATGGAGATATGCATCATCTTCAGGGATAGGAAGACCCAACACGGACAAGATGTCAGTACCATCCTGGGTAATCTAGAGAATCAATTCAGTCCCAAACAAATTTGAAGTTCACATATGCTTATCAAAAAACTTATTCTGAAGTTTATATGGAGGGGGGAAAGACCCAACACAACCCTGAGTAAGAATGAAGTTGAGGGGCTGGGAATATGGCCTAGTGGCAAGAGTGCTTGCCTCCTACACATGAAGCTCTCGGTTTGATTCCCCAGCACCACATATATGGAAAACGGCCAGAAGGGGCGCTGTGGCGGGAAGAAGCCAGGGACAGTGCTCAGGCCCTGAGTCCAAGGCCCAGGACTGGCCAAAAAAAATGAAGTTGAAGGAAGAAACTGATTTTAAGACTTATAGCATGACAGTGGGATCTTAGCTGTTGGGGATGCATTAGGCGGGAGGGATAGGGAATGTAATAGAAGGGGTAAAATAGATGTGAATGCAATGTAAACATGTGTGGAGATGTAACAATGATTTCCCACCCGTGTATAACTGATATAAGCCAATAAAAAAGACAGTATGATCTTAGTGAAAGAATAGACAAATAGATCAATGAAACAGAAATAATCCTGGAAAAAGACTCCTAAATATAGTCAACTGATCTTTGACAAAAAGGAATAAAGCTGACACAATGGAGCAAAGATTATCTTTTTAAAAAGCTTTTGCTGTAACAATTAGATATTCATACATTGAAAAATGAATGTAGACATAGATTCTAACCCTTTCACAAAAATTAATGCAAAATTTATCATAGACTTGAACACAAAATAGAAAACCATGAAGTTCCTATATCATAGAGAAAATCCAGATGACCTTGGCCATCCTTTGACAATAAAAATAAAAATAAAAATATATGGAAAAAGAAACTGTAACCACTCTGTACATCACTTTAACAATAAAGAAATGAAAAAAAACATAGTCCATGAAAGAAACCATTAATAAGCTGGGCTACATAAAATATAAACTTTTGTTAGGCAGTGGTAGCTCAGGCTTATAATTCTATGTATTCAGGATAAAGGAATCCAGAAGAAGGCAGTTTCAAGCCAACCTGGACAGAAAAAAATCCATAAGACTCCATTCCAATTAACTAGCAAACAGCATGGCTAAAGGCATAGCTCAAGCAGCCAAGCAAGCCCAGACAGCATGAGGCCCTGAGTTCAAATTTAGTACCAGTAAAAAAAGTATAAGCTTCTGTCAAAGACAACATTAAGAGAATGAGAAGCCAAGTTCAAATTTGGAGAGAATATTTAAAAATATATATCTAATAAAAGACCATTACCCAAAATATGCAAAGACCTCTTAAAACTCAACAAGAAGGAAACAATCTGATTAATTAGACCTAGTCTGGCACTGGTGGCTCATGCCTGAAATTCTAGCTACACAAGAGGATGAAATCTAAGGATCAAGGTACAAAAGCAGCCCAAGCAGACAAACCTAATAGACTCTTATCTCCAATTAACCAGCAAAAATCCAGAAGTAGAGGTGTGGCTCAAGTGAGAGCACTAGTCTTGAATGAAAAAGTCAAGGAAGAGTGCAAGGCTCTTATTTCGATCCCCAGCATTGGTGCACACATGTGCACCTGTGCACACACATGCATACAACACACACACAAAAAAATAGGTTAGTTATCTTAACCTATGCCTCACCGAAGAAGATATATCCATGTGAAATGAACACATAGAGATGTACCACATCATGTGTTGTCAGGAAAATGGAAAATGAGATACCACTGGATACTCATTAGAATAGCTAAACTCCTGCATGCTCACACAAAATGCTGGTTGAGGATGTGAAGCAACAGGAATTCTCGGTCATCATTGATGCAATGGTGGGAAATAGTGCAGCCAGTTTGGAAGAAAGTTTGATGGTTGGTGTGTGTGTATGTGTGTGTGTGTGTGTATGTGTGTGTACGTGTGTAAAAGCAAATATTCTTACTATATAGTCTGATCACTGAAACTCCTCAACATTTACCCAGAGGAGATGGAAACCTATGGCTACTCTAACACCTACACATAGATATTTGTAGCAACTTTATGTATAATTGTTCAAACTTGAAAGCAACTGAAATGTCCGTCAGTTGGCTAATGTGTATATAACCTGCTCTGCATGAAGACAATAGAATAATATTCAATGCTAAAAGAAATGAGCTAGCAAGACCACACTAAAGCCACCAACACAACTGTGTTCATCACAGCACAATTTGTCATTGCTAAAGTATGGAGCCAACCTAGATGCCCCTCAGTAGACAAGTGGATCAGGAAAACATGGTACATATACACAATGGAATTCTATGCCACTATCAGAAAGAATGACACTGCCCCATTCATAAGGAAATGGAAGGACTTGGAAAAAATCATACTAAGTGAAGTGAGTAGACCCAAAGAAACATGGACTCTATGGTTTCCCTCATAGGAAATAATTATTAAATGTCTAGGATAGTCATAGCAGAAGATCACAATAGCCCAATAGCTGTGTACATATGAACACATAATATGATGCTAAGCGAAACAAACTCCACGTTATAGAAACAAGTGCTATATCACTGTTGTAATTATTTTCAACATTCCATGTGAAACTGTACCTTTTTTCCCCCTCTCATATTCAATTCCCATGGTTTTACCCCTGCTATTACTGTATCTGATCTTAGTACCCTGGATACTGTATATACGTGTATTGGAACTAGGGAAGGAAAGGGTATACCAAAATAGAGAGACAAAGGATAAAAAGACAAACCATTGCAAAAGCAGTACCTACAAAACCATTTGGTGCAAACCAACTGTACAACTCATGGGGTGGGGGTAGAGAGAAATGGGGAGAGGGGAGGCGGGGAAAAATGAGGGAGGAAGTAACAAGTTGGATAAGAAATGTACTTTCCTTACGTATGAAACTGTAACCCCTCTGTACTTCACTTTGACAATAAAGAATTTTAAAAAAAGGCTGTCAAGAAAACAACCTGGAAGAATTTTAATACCCATTACTAAAGGTGATCAGTCTAGAAGGACTGCATGTTATGTGATCACATCTCTCGGACATTTTGGAAAAGACAAAAGCATGGAGGTGGTGATCAGTGATTACCAGCTTCTGTGGTGGGGGGGATTAGTTGGAGGAACAGAGGGTAATTTTAGGATGGTAACCATACTCTGCATGATACAATAATGATGAATACATTTTATATATTTGTCCAAACCCATAGTCTTTGTAACACCAGATGTAAACCCTAATGGAAACTATGGGTTGGGGAGTGATTTTTAAAATAGTAATATCCATAAAATTGAAAACTGATATATATATATACATATTATTTACCCCTCTATACATATTAGTATATTAACATGCATATTAATATAGCATATTAATGTAATCACAAATATATAAAGTGAAGTGTCTCCTACCATATTCAACATCAACCTAGTTCCCTCTCCCCTAAAGCCCACAAGTAATTACTTTAGAATTTCTTGAATATAATCCCAGAATTTCTTTGTGCAGATAGAATATGGTATTATAATTTTCTCATTTTAATATAAAAGATAGCTTACTATGCCCATTGTTCCATACTTTTTTAACTTCTTAATATATCCTTGAGATCTTTTCATTTGAGGACATACAGAATGTCCTCATTTTTAAAATACCATTCTATGATTGTTATTGTGGCTTTTTAAACTTCCAATAAAACTGTATTATTGCTTGAATGATTTCAAGTTTTAAATTTCTGACATATAAATGGTTTATCCCCACATTTATTATAAATAGGATAATAATGATTCAAGTAAAAATGTGGTAATTACAGGATGAGTTTTATGGTGTCTAAAAAACCATTTCTGTGATATCAGGAACCTTAATATAAAAAGATTTCAAGAATCCCAAAGTCATCCTGGTAGAAAATGTGAATCCAGGTGTAAGGAACTCCACTAGGGGGACTAGCACTACAAACAAGCAGGATGGCTTCAGCTACTACTAATGGAACACCCATAAGATATGAACAATGTGTGCTGTAAACCTGTGTCCAGGCTTTCCATTGTCTCCTGGGAGCAAATTACATTAGGCATATTAATCAATATAATCTTGACTTGTGTTTTCTGTTAGAATTCTGGGGGTGTGGCTTCTGTTTCCACAGGTCTGTGGGGCCATATTTTCTTTTTTTTTATTATAAAACTGATGTACAGATAGGTTACAGTTTCATACGTTGGCATTGGATACATTTCTTGTACTGTTTGTTACCTTGTCCCTCATACCCCCCTCCTCCCTCCCCCTTACCCTTTCCCCCCCTGAGGTGTTCAGTTCACTTACACCAAACAGTTTTGCAAGTATTGCTTTTGTAGTTGTTTGTCTTTTTTTTTTACCCTGTGTTTCTCAATTTTGGTATTCCCTTTCCATTTCCTAGTTCCAATACCAGTATACACGGTTTCCAAAATACTCAGATAAGATTACAGAGATAGTGTAGGTACAATCACTGGAAGTAGAAGCTACAGATACACATGGGATGTTGAAAGTAGTTACAACTGTGATATAACAATCATTTCTTGTTCCTATTCTTTCCCATGATACCATCTGAGGTTGGATTCATGATTGTTCAAACTCATAAGATCAAATCCCTTGACTTTGAAAACAGTTCTTTGGAGTTTTAGAAATTGTGTACAGATAAGGCTCTTCTGCCTTTTGTTGGTTAGGTCCTAAGCTTAGTTTGGTCTTCAATGAATTTTAGCCATTATTAAAGGTGTTTTAGTTGCCAATTACTGCATAACAAACCACCAAATGTAAGAGTTTGAAACAAAGATTTTCTTTTCCTCACAGTTTTATAGGTCAGCAATTCAGGAAAGGCTCAGCAGGGGAGCTCATCTATGATGCATGTGCTATCAACAGGGAGGAGGGAGGATTGAGGATTTAGGTCATGGAGGCCCTGAGTTCATCCCAGCACGAGGAAGGGGGAGCAAGAGAGACAGACTGGAAGACAGAGACAGAGACAGACAGACAGACAGACAGACAGACAGAGACAGAGACCCAATGGTGGATTTCTAAGATAGCTTCTTTTCTCATATGTGCAAAGCTTCATGGTCTCTGCCTCTCTGTTTCTCTTTCAATCTATGTCTCCAGGATTTCTCATGTGACTTAGGCTTCTCATGGCCTGTCATCCTAACAAACCCAACATTTTACCAGGAAAGTTAGGGCTTTAAGAAAATGTTCCAATGGAAATGATGTAGAACTCACCAGTCAATTCTGGCCCATGGCCAGATGATACTCATTTTGCGAAGTAGTCATATAACATAGTCATGATTTTAAAAAAAATATATATATACTACTTGATAGGAAAAAAATCAAAAGTTTGTGACTCTATTGTGACCTTATTTGGCCTACTAAAAAGGAATATAACTTGTCCCTAAAAATGTGCCGCTCTTAAATGCTGCACTCAGAAATTAAGTCTGTGTCACATGTATTTGAATGGTGAGCTGGTTTTGGTTTTATTTTCATGGTGGTACTTGGTTTTGAATTCACAGTCTTATACTGCAGGTGCCTTACTACTTTAGCCATGGCGCCAACCCTTTTTTGTTGAATATTTCCAAGGCAGGGTCTTGGTTTATGCCCAGGCCAGTCTGGACATGACCCTCTTCCTGTGTTTCCGCTGTATCAAGATGACAGGCATGTGCCATCATGCTCAGACATGAACTGGGATGGAATCTCACAAACTTCTTTTTCCCTAGACTAACCTCATACCACTATCCCTCAGTCTCTGCCACCTAAGTAGCTAGAATTATAGTGTGGGGCCACTGCTTCTGGCTGTGAGTTGGTTTTGCTAATTTGTACCTCTATATGCCATAAAAAGCACAAAACAGCATAGTCTTATGGAAGAGGGATTGGATATGACCCTATCATGGGTCTGTGTTCTCTTTTGGTGTCTCAAAATAAAATCCTAATATGATATTCCAGACAGGGGAAAAAATATAACTGTGAGGACAGAATAACATGTGAACTTGCCTTGAGAAGTTATGAAACGGGAGTGGCAGTTGTACCTATATTGGGATAGTACAAGAGTGTGCTTAGAAACAAGTTCTGGACATCATAATCAGGATCTGAATCTAAGCTTAGTAACTGCACTGTGTGACATTAGAAAAGTTACAAAACCTCTATCTAATTTTTTAGTTATATACTATAGAATTAAAACAGACTATATGTATAAAAACTCAGCATGTGACATATTTTAAGTGCTTCATTTCATTAAATAACCCTAGTTGCTCTTATAGGTAAGTCATGAAGTTTCAGTGTCTTTACTCAAGGGAAGTGTATTTTTTACATGAGATGTCCAACCAGAGACTGAAAGTCAGAAAGGATAATGCTCTGTGCCACATATCCATTTCTAGCTCAAAGCTGAACGAGAGTCTTCTGCTTCCTTGAATTAGAAGCTTGTAAGGTGCCTTACTTGTTAACATTCAGTTGTCAGGTGAGAGAGAGAATGGAAGAACCTGTCAGAGACTTCTAAGGATGAAGATCAGACTTGGTATAAGTCAAGTCCCCTTATAGTATACTGGCTAAAGATCCATTCCAGATGCAAAGGCCTCTGGGAAAGTAATTCTTAGCTAGTCAGAGGCTATCCCAGAACACTACTATGTTGTGGGAAGGAAAACATAAATAGTTGGTGGGCAATCAACGTGTTATATAAAAGCCCTATAAATGTAGCTTGTATAACCAATGCTCATAAAAAACAAGGGCAGTTTTTCATTGATTCAAGAACCAAAATAAATAAAAGAAAGGTTAAAATTCCTTTCTTATGAAATGACTTACTACTACATCAGATTATTACTGGGTATTTCTTCTTTCCTACTCTTACATCTCATGATCTTTGAATCCTAAATTTCAAATATTGATCTTAATATTCAATAGCTTGTTAAATGTTTAGTAATTGAAATAAATTCTTCTAGAGAACTTGAGAATAAGTCAGTTCATCCTCCCAGGGAAGTCCAGAGATGCAGATTTATAGTGCTAATGTAAAGGAAATGAAGGAGAATAATTTGAAGTTGAAACAAGCCTTTGAGGCAGGTGCGTTAGGGGAGGCCAAGTGCTTTCTTTGGAAAGTAAGATATTTTCCCAACTGACACTGAAAATCAAAATTGGAGGAGATTAGTCCATCTTGCTTGAGTAAAACACAATCTGGGGTCTCAAAATCTGAATATATATATACATATATATGCATATATACTCATTTGAGTAAACGGAAAACAGACTTTGTACTCTAAATTTATTATTAACTATTCTTAGAGAAAAATACCAATCCATGTGCATTATTAACCTGGGTTCTATGGATGGGCTCCAGAGGATCTATTTATCTCATGGGATTGTAGGCTATATGTGTAAGCACACATGCATGCATGTATTAGTGCCTTGTTGGTAGAGACCAGAGATACTTAAACATTTTACAGAAAAACAGGCCAATCCTTTTCAAGAAAGAATGTTCACACACAAAGTCTCAGTGCCAATGTTTTAAAATCTTGCATTAGAGATGCTTTCCTACTATGGCAGTCTTTCCCCAATTAGATTTAGAACATCAAAAGATCTATTCTATTCCTTGTATCCAATTCTGGTTTTAGTTTCTTTGAAAAGCTAAACCTGAGACAAGACACATGTGTCATGATGTGCATACAGTGTAGTCACATTTGCAAAGTTATTTCACTGAGAAGACATAGGGGTACTAGGAAGAGTGAAATGGAAGATGGAAAGGTAATCTAAGGGCACATTATTAAGCTTCCTTCTGTGGGTCATTGGAACTCAATCTTCTGGAAATCCCCTGAGGGGCCATGTGGAATGTGCCTCAGAATTATATGCCCAAGGGACCAATTTGTATGCACTGAGTGCCATCCCCCGAATAGTCAAGTGATTTCCTGTGGGGGTTAACTCCCTTTGGGTTTTTTGCACATCCTCAAAACATAGTAGCTGCTGAGAAACCTTGGATCCAATCATTAGTGCAGCTAAGGTAAGGTGGTGCATTCATTTATACCTACACATAGCCAGATGCTACCACAGCAAGATAGGTAAGCTCAAAGGATATGAAATAATGCACAAGATTATATCCAATATGCTCAGTCTAGCTATTTATTTTGGCAATAGGGAAGCCTGCATCAAACTTTCCTTACTGTCTACCATTCAGGTTTACAAATGGAAAACAAGTAATCAGTTTTATGGCAATTCATCTGCCAGAGATGAGGTGCTACCTAGCCTACAGGGAGCCTAATTCTCTTTCCTGGTAATGTTCCAGTACTGATTTTTTCCAACAGATTCTGGGTGATATTTAAGATGTCCAGCTGCCCAGATAGCATAGGAGATTGTAACCTCTCTCTCCATCCTCCATCCTTAAGCATCAGCACTTTCAGATCATTGAGGGAAGATCTTGGACTACAGCAGCCACATATTACCACCATTTAGCACCCAGGATTCTACTCTCATAGTGAGCTTGCCATTCAAGTACTTCTAGACTGACAACTTCTCTGAGCCCTAGCAATCTTCAGAAAGACAAACCACTAAGGTATTGGCCACTCCAGGGTTAAGTGGCTCAGGCCTTATCCTGGCCTTTCAGTAGCTGTGGTGATTGAGGTTACCATGATCAGCCAGTGTCCTCCATTCAGTGCAAGTGATCTGCCTTTCTAGCCTCAAAATCCCCGGTTTTCACCCATAAGAGTGAGGGTAGGAATGGGATGGGGAATGATGTGGGAAATGATGAAATGATGGGAGGGGTGACATTGATCAAGATGTACTGCATTCATAACCTGACTTCTGGAATTGAAACCCCTTTTTAAAATTATTTGAGAGAGAAAGGAGGGGAGGAAGGAAGAAAGGAAGGAAGGAAGGAAGGAAGGAAGGAAGGAAGGAAGGAAGGAAGGAAGGAAGGAAGGAAGACAAAATCCTCCAATTTCTGAGAAACAAAATTGTCTATTTCATATATTTTATAGCCTGTTTCCACATTTATGTAAATCATACTATTGATGAATTAATAACTTGGTTTTTATTTGGTCGCCATCTAGTTATCTTCATTATTTAGGGACTGTTATAGCCAATTTTCTTTTAAATAAATGACTTGACATGATTGGATTTATGTCTCTGAAAATAATGTTATGAGCAAAGGTGGAGAATGGATTAGCATGTAAAGATTAGGCATCCAGATATTACTGCTAGAAGAAAGCGAGTGACACCCCGTCAGCCAGCTCATTCACTAAGCTACCCGGATGGAGCTGCCAAGGTTATTCCTGTACAGCCTGGCTCCTTGTCTAGTATTTTCTTGATATTTTGATGTACAATTCAATAAGCAATTCTAATTGTATTGCAAGGAATGACCGCAAACCAATGTGTACCTTCTACTTTTCCTTAAATTATTTTCCTTGCTTTGCGTGTGTGTGTGTGTGTGTGTGTGTGTGTGTGTGTGTGTGTGTGTATCACCTAAAGCCTTCATCTATGGACACTAATTACAGGAAGGAATGTAACGTTCAAGCATAAGTTTTCCCAGGCAACTAGCCATATGACCTTTCAATTCTTTAAAAAAATAACCGTTAAGGACTAAAGAGAGACTAGGAGTGTGGATCCCAGTCTTTGCTTAGCAAAATAAGGCCTTGAGTTCAAACCCCAATACTGACAAATTATAAATCAAATATTCAAATTAAGAAATTATGAATTAAAAATAATTACAATCAAAGCAAATAGGAAAGATTCATGATTATGGCATTAAAATTCCATGGGGCCTTATATACTTGATAGCTAATATACCGCTTAGAAGAATCAAAGAGGGTTGAGCCTGACCTGTGCTATTTTGCTGAGTCTCAATGAGGATACACCAACAAGAAAAACATTGCCTCTGTTCACATTCTTTCTCTGGCCAGTGCCGCATCCATTAATTTTCTGCACAGATGACATCCCTCCTAATGTTTGCCTTGCCACTTTTATTTTTCCCAATCAGCTGCAGCAATTCTCTTGCAAAAAAAAAAAAAGTAAAACAAGTGCCTGGCAAGGAAAACACAAACAAAGCTTGATTGGTCTCAATAGACGTGCGCTATCATCAGCTCTGACAGCAGCCTTAGACAAGGGCAATGGAAAATGTTTTCCCTTCCATTCTTAAAATGAGAGAGAGAAAGAGAGGGGAAGAGAAAGAAAGAGAAGCAATGCCTATTGGGGAGGTTTCCTCAAATGAAGAAAGCTGTAAAAATAATATTGCCATTTTGTTTGAACACAATTGATTTCCAGTGTGTTTATAGCACAGGTGAAATAAACATGAGGCACTGCAGGTAAACAAGACTGCAAATGTCATTTAGTCCAGAAAGATGATGCTACAGTCGAACAGCACATGGAGAGAACCAATAATCACGTTTTCTTTCAGCCTGTGGTTAACAAATCAGATAGACACACAGGGCTCTCTAGGTATAATGGCGTGCTAAAAATAACTTCCTCGCTTCCTTATGTAACCCAGAGGCAATCTCATTCCGTTTCTAAATTTAGAGCCCTCAGCAAAGGCCAGTCTGGTAGGGAGGGGTTGGTGGTGCCAGTTAGCAGAATGACTCATGGTGATCAGCTAATAAAGATTAAATTTGTCTCTCCCTGGAATAATTTATGAAGGAATATAGGTATAGCAAGCATTTTTAAGAGCCCCAAATATGATAATGCAAGCTTCATGCCTGCAATCAGGGCAAGAAAGAATGGAAGGGGGCCAGTTAGACTCAAATGATTCTGTGATAAAAACAAAAATCACATTATGTTTATCTGGCATCTTCTGAGGAGGAATTCTGAGAGGATCAACAAAGCCATAGTGCAAAGACTGTTCATATGTGTGGGTTGGCAACTAGATCGGAAGTGACAATTACTAAAGCAAAACAAGATATACTGACTTTGAAGTTTTCCATTAAACAGACACATGCTTTCCTTCCCCGCTTCCTTCCCCATTCAGCTCCTAGATCACTTCTCACAGCAAGTTTACAAAGAGAACCACAGACACACAATACAAAATTACTCCTCCCTCATCATTTACAAGGATGGTTAAATAATCAAATTGACATTGTTTCTTCTTTTGAATCACAAATTATTATTTACCCTGCCAATGTTTGCATCTATCCAGCATGCACACTACCAGAAAATGTTAATGGCTACAAGTGTGATGCCATATGCTCCATAATAAAGACTGCCCAACTGGTGGTGAAAGTGTCACAATATCCTATCTTTGGAGTTATGATAGCAAGTTTTCTGGGATGCTTTTTGTTTTCGCCTCAAGGGGAATTATTTATTTTATTTTATTTTATTTCTGAATAATTATTTATTTATTGTCAAAGTGATGTACAGAGGGGTTAAAGTTTCATATGTGAGGCAGCAGGTACATTTCTTGTATGAGGTAACAAGTTTTCTGGTTTTAAGGAAAATTGCTTACCAGTAGATACACGAGAGGAATTTTCCATGGACTTAGGGACTGAAAATCTGAATTAGAGTCCAAAATATCTAGCAATGTATTTCACAACTCATTTAAATATTTTGAGCCTCAAAATCATCACCTCAAGAACTGAGCTTATAGCACAGTCTTAGCTAATTGCTGAATTTCAAAGGAAATAGTACATGTTAGACTAGTTCAGAAATTATGAAGTGTAAAATTGTTTAATTTTGTTTTATACTCTAAAATCAGGTAGAACAAAGCATTTATCAGAATTATCCTATTTTTTTTAAATTTTTATTGTCAAACTGATGTACAGAGAGGTTACAGTTTCATACGTTAGGCATTGGATACATTTTTTGTACTGTTTGTTACCTCCTCCCTCATTCCCCCTTTCCTCCTCCCCCTTTCCCTCTCCCCCCATGAGTTGTTCAGTTGATTTACACCAAACAGTTTTGCAAGTATTGCTTTTGTAGTCGTTTGTCTTTTTACCCTGTGTATCCTATTTTTAAGGGTGAAACATATCTAGCAAAATTTTATTATGTGTCCTGCATTTTTTCCAGGCACTGGTGGCTCACTCCTGCAGTCCTAGTTACAAAGGATGCTAGGATCTGAGGATCACAGTTCAAAGGTAGCCAGGGCAGGAAAGTCCATGAGATTCTTATCTCCAATTACCCAGAAAAAAAAACTGGAAATGGAGCTATGGTTCAAGTCATAGAGTGCAAACCTGAGCGAAAAAGACAATCAAGTGCAAGGCCCTAAGTTCAAGTTCTAGTGCACACAGAGAGAGAGAGAGAGAAAGACAGAGAGAGTGAGACAGAGACAGAGACAGAGACAGAGACAGAGTAGTCCCGCACTTAAAAGACATCCCATTTGTTTTTAAAAATGTTTCAATAACTTTAACACACACTATGAATTCAATATGGATAAATTCTAGATTAGATAACTATTTTTTCTTTTTAACACTGTTTAACATAGGTCAATATTAATGTAGGCTAACATCCCATAGAAATGGGTATCATAACCATAATTTATTTTCCATGATAACAAAATTCCAGTTTCAAATAGACTATCTTACTATCACCAAATGTTAGTTCATATATTATTAATTTTAGTTCATAAGACACATTGACCAGTGATAACACTGCAGATCTCCAGTGGCTGACTCATTCTAATATACTCTGATAAAAGAGAAAGAGATTGAAAGAGAAAGATAGTGTTATTAAAATATATATTTGCTATGGCATTTCAGGCCTTATATGTATTTTGTTCTTATCTGTATACCATCACGAAGGCAGAGTTGTGGTCTTTATCATTCTTTCTTTATTCTGAGAAGAACATTTAACATGAGATCTGCCCTGTAAAACTGTTCAAGTGCGCAGTACAGTATTGCTAATTATAGTCACACCAAATCTCTAGAACTGGCTCAACTAGCATAACTGAAACTTCGTACTTTTTAAGCATCAACTTCACATTCCCCTCATCCCAAGCCCCTGAGGAAACACTTTGCTTCTATGAGATGAACTATTTGATTTCTTTATATAAGTGGAATCAAGAAATATATGTTTACTATACTTTATTTATATATTTGTACCAAAACAAAATTGGAAATATATTCACAATGGGAAAGAACATTAATCAAATTCACAACTTGAACTTTTCTTTATGCATCCATTCCCAAGGCTAATTATTTATTCAAATAGGAGCATCTTCTGCAGGGCTTGTAGGGAAAGGAGAGACTAGGGGAAGAAGGGAATTTGATAACAGCAACTAACACTTCTAGTGCCCTTGGGTTATGCCACATGTCATTCTGCCCTGTTCTAAGTACTTTACAAATATAAATGCATGTAATCTTTATTAAAAAACTCTTTAAATAAGTATTCTTACTACCTATGATTTATAGTTGGGGAAACTGAGGCACTAAAAGATTAAAAAATAACCTTCCTTGGGATTTTTAGAACCTGATTGGCCAATGAGAAACTCAAATTTAAAGAACCCAAATCTTGAATCTGTTTGCTTCACCACTGTGCCACACAGCCTAGACCCATAATCTCCTTTTCCTGACAGTGAGAATGCAGCCTGCCGACCTAGAACTTCATTCAGAGTCCAGGGTGGTACCAGATACTTGACAGTATTTGCTATTGAGAATATACATGGCATGTAGAAGTTTACATTCATCGTTTAGAAAATAATCACCCACAGCACAAATTAAACTCTTCCTAAACCAACTTTGTCCTAGAATCAAAACTATCAAGGGATGCTCCTTTGAAGTCTCCTTCATCTGCTCTTATTGGATGTTCTGCTGAAGTCTCCTTATTTCCATTCTTCTTTTATACCTGTGTTCCCCTCCCTTCTGTGAAGAGTCTGATTTTTAACTAAATTAATCAGGAATTTGCAATGATGAATGTGGGAACTACCACCATCTCATAGCTGATGACCAACTTACCATCATTAACCCAACTTGTGCTTTGCCATGAATTTTCTGCCTCTACAACAGCTGAACATCAAAAGGAAGAGCCAGTGTGACTAAAGTGATAAGAACTATAGCTCACTAGATAGCAAAATTATTTGGGGGCCCACTTTTTTTCTTATTTCCATCTTTAACTTGGAATTAGAATTCATTTGGATCATTTAACAACATCATCTGTAAACTATATTCATTAGGGAAGAACTGTGAAGCCTTTTATATAAAAGTCCACAAAAACATACCCTTGAATGAAATGAACAAAGGAACTTCAGAGTGGCAAAATGCACATAAGAACAAATAGAAGACTTAGTTTTGCTTTATTCAACAAAGTCCATCACAATCATCTACTTTCAGATGGGTTTGCCAGCAGAACAAAGAACATCTACAAAGCCCATCCCGCCCCATTGCATAATACTCTGTAACTTACACCTACTTAGAACCACAGCTGCCACACATTGAATGCAGCACATCTGGAAGTGTTAGTGAGCACCAATGCTTAAGAAATAAATGCAGTTAAGAGCTGTTTAAGTATGAGGAAGAGATGGTACCATTGTCTCTAAACTGCAGAAAATATGAGGGGAAATCACTCAAAGAATATGGTCACAATTCTCTGGTATGCAATTGCCTAATTTGGTAATTCATAGAAAATAGTTATGAAATTACTGAGGGGGAAAAAGCTCTGGGCAACCAAAATAGATGATGCTACATTCATGCTCCAAGCACATATACTTGACTCATAGAAAAAGGGCTCAGGTCCTCCATCGAAGTATGTAAGTTTTAACTTTACCTACTATTCCAACAAACTTGGTGATTTGCTTGCCATATTAAAAAAAAGGCAGGATTATAGGACTCATTTGGAATGGATTAGGAGGTGGAGGTAAAAGACAAAAATAGGTACACTGGCTGGGCTAAGAGATAGAGAGAAAAGACACATAAACCTAAAGAGTTAAGTCCAAGTAGCATTCAAAAGATATACCAATGGACATACATTGCCATACATTGTAATAGCAATGGCTCACACCTCTAATCCTAGCTACTCAGGAAGCTGAAAACTGAGGATCATGGTTCAATGCCAGCCAAATCAAGAAGGTCTGTAAGACTCTTTATCTCCAGTTAATACTCCAGACTATCAAAAGTAGAGCTATGGTTCAAGTTGTAGACTGCCAGCCTTGAATGAAAAGTTAAGGGACTGTGCTCAGGTCCTTAATTCAATCCAGGGTACTACCATGGACAAAACAGATATAGCAAAGCAAACCACTATTCATATAAAACAATGAGACCTAATTCAGGAGTCAGAAGTAAAATAATCAAAGAAAGAAATACATTAGTAAAGATTCCCACCAAAGAATTAAACAAAATGTAGACAAGCAAATTTTCTTTAAATGGAAAACTATTTCCTTATATAATGCATGTCATATACTCATGGAGGGTTATCCTAAAGGATCATGTGCGTGCATGCACATGTGTGTATGCTGGTCCCGGGACTTGAATTCAGGGCCTAGACAATTTCCCTGAGCTTTTTTTTTTTTTTTTTTTTTTCTCAAAGCCAGTATTCTACCACTGAAACCACAGCTCTGCTTCTGGCTTTTTGTAGTTAATTAGAGATAAGCAGGTTTGGGGGCATGGCTCAGTTGGTAAAACCCTAGCTAATGAGGGAAAGTGTCAGGTATGGAGGTCACATTCCAGTCTCAGACCCCCAAAAAGAGAGAGAGATAAGAATCTCATGGACTTGCATACCCAGGCTGGCTTAGAACCACAATCTTCATATCTCAGCCACCCGAGTAGCTAGGATAAAAAGCCCAAGCTACCAGCATCCAATACTGAAGAAACTGTGAAATGTACCGTATACTAAGCAAAGTGAGCCAGACCCAAAGAAACATGGACTCTATGACCTCCCTTATTGGGAATAATTAGTACAGGTTTAGGCAAGCCATAGCAGAGCATCACAAGGCCCAATAGCTATACCCTTAGGAACACATAAGATGATGCTAAGTGAAATGAACTCCATGTTATGGAAACAAGTGAAATATCACAGTTGTAACTACTTTCAACGTCCTATGTGTATGTGTAGTTTCTATTATTGATGATGTTCTTGTATCACCTTCCTATGGTTGTACCTACACTATCTCTGTAATCTTATCTGAGTATATTGGAAACCGTGTTTACTGGTATTGGAAGTAGGAAATTCAAAGGGAATACCAAATTTGAGAGACACAGGGTAAAAAAAAGAGAAATAACTACAAAAGCAATACTTGCAAAACTGTTTGGTGTAAGTGAACTGAACACCTGGGGGGGGGGAGGGAAAAGGGGGGAGGGAGGGGGGCATGAGGGACAAGGCAACAAACAGTACAAGAAATGTATCCAATGCCCAACGTATGATACTGTAACCTCTCTGTACATCAGTTTGATAATAAAAATTTGAGAAAAAAATAAATAAAAATAAAGTTAATATACAAAAAAAAACTTAAAGTAATGTCAGGCGAATGAAGACATCTTGAGAAAATACAGATAGGATTTACAATTTTCTCACTTGGTCACAAGTGAGGAGAAAGGAGCGAGGAAGGTATTTATACTTGGAAGGACATTATCATTTTTGATAGAAAATCTCTGAGGTGAAAACATTATCTAAGCTTCCAAAACTCTAATCAAAAGCTGCATCGCATGTGGAGAGATGCTGGAATTTAAATTCTGAGTCTGTTTGCTTCTGATTTCTTAAGATTGTAGCACCAATATCTAGATTTTCCAAGGATGTTTAAAAGTCTCTAGATGATTGCAATCTTCCAGCAAATCCTCTTCCACTGTGCTTCAGTGCAGCAGAGTCCCACATGGGGTGCATGCAGTTATACAAGCACATTTAAAGGCAGGCGAGGAAATGACACAACCAGGAGGTTTTCTGGGTGGGGAAGGCAGCTGAACAAATTTTCCTTCACATTTCAAGCTGGCTGGAAAGCATTAAGCAATGTAACTTGTTTTGTTATCACCAGGGCCAGGAAACTCAACAAATTCTAATATATATACACATCTAGCTGAGCTCACAGATTTAAAAAAAAAAGGTCCTAGAGGTACAGAATATTGATTTAACTGCTGTGCCTAGGCAGTGGTAGAGTTAAAATTCCATCTTTTTGCTGGGCACTAGTGGCTCACACCTGTAATCCTAGCTGCTCAGGAGGCTGAGATCTGAGGATAGTGGTTCAAAGTCAACCTGGGCAAGAAAGTCCATGAGACTTATCTCTAATAAACTACTCAGAAAACGCTGCAAGTGGCACTGTGGTTCAAGTGGTAGAATGCTTAGCCTTGAGCACAAAGAAGCTCAGAGACAGTGCCCAGACCCTGAGTTCGAGCCCCAGGATTGGAAAAAAAATTTCATCTTTTTGCCTTGGTATAGAACTCACTTCCATTCAATATGACACAATCAAGCATGAGAGTGCCTTTATTCTCTTTCTATTTTCTTTTCTTCCTTCTTGTCTTTCTTTCTTTCTTGATCTCTTCCTATTTCTTCTTTCCATCTATATCTTCTATGCATATGTGTATGTGTGTAGAACACAGCTTCCCCCACAATGCTATTGAACTAAAAGTTAGAATAAAATCCCTTTACAGAAATCCCTACTGTCAAACAGCATCTCTTACTGAGTCATTTGCTCCTCTAACTGCCTAGAAAATGGCCTCTTCTCATGAACTAAATGGCATCTCAAGTTGCTTAAGAAATATAATGCACCTCCTTCTACCAGGCAATCTGTTCTCTTTTCATATGTAGCATTAGGCTTATTATCCTTAATTCCACACCTACACAGGCTGTTTCTCAGGCAACAGCATCCCCAGATCACACATTGGTCACACCAAAATTTTCATCCACCTTTGTGAGTCAAATGGGTGGCTAATATAATCAAATGTAACAAAATTGACTTTAAAGCAGCTATAAAAGGAAATTCATAAAATTAGCTAGAACCCTGTGGTCAAAAGGGAAGTTAGTATGTGAAGTGAGATGTTGAGTTGGTTGCCAAATATGAATAGGTTTCCATAGACCAACTTGGTCCCTCGAATTCAAGTAGCAACTGAGAAGGTACCAGTGACTGTTTGGCAGATTGTTTTTCTGTTCCTTAAAGGAAAACTCAAAATGTATGATACTATGTCACTTTGAGGTCTCCCAGATACAGAAAGATTTGGGTGCAAATAGTATATTTGGGAGGTGATCTCAGGAAACATTCTAAGGGAACAGGAAGGAAATGAGACAAGTAAGGAAGGATGAGATGGGATGGTTGAGGCACAATCCTATTGGAGTCACTGTAAAAACAATGTGAAACACACGTCAGAATGTCTGCAGTATTGTAAGAAAGTTGAAGCATTAACCCATCTATTCTCCTTTGTAGGTTGAGAGTCATTCCTATGCATTGACCCCCAGGTATTTGTAACTGGTCTTGCAAAGGGCCTGGGAGTGCACCTTCAGCCAGAGACACAAAAACCCAATGGTAAATTCTAGAGTCATTTGCAGAGACCACCACAGACCCTACTGCAGTATTAATGCCTACTGGAAACATAATGAAATCCCAAGGCTCTCTCTCTCTCTCTCTCTCTCTGTCTCTCTGTCTCTCTGTCTCTCTCTGTGTGTGTGTGTGCGTGTGTGTGTGTGTGTGTGTGTGTGTGTGTGTGTGTGTGTGTGTGTGTGTATACTTAGGCTTGAACCAAGGGTTTGGATGCTGTCTCTTAGCTTTCTTGCTCAAGGCTAACACTCTGACACTTGAACCACACAGCTCTACTTCCAGGTTTTTGGTGGTTAATTACAGATAAGAGTCTCACAGACTTTCCTGCCCCAAATCGCTTTGAACTGTGACCCTCAAAACTCAGCTTCTTGAGCAGCTAGGATAACAGGCATAAGCCATCAGCACCTAGCTCCAAAGCACTTTCAAAAGGTAATCAACACAATTTTCAGGACTCTTATATAGCCTAATTTGAACAAAGAGCAAAAAAGTAGAGGTTTGAATCAAGGCCAATGTTAATTACATTGCCAATCCTTTTTCAGATCACACAGCTCGGGGGAGGGGGTGGAATAAAACATTGTCCTTAAAAAGCAACACTATGGAAGTGAGCCAGACCCAAAGAAACATGGACTCTGGTTTCCCTTGGAGGGAATAATTATTACATGTCTAGGATAGTCATAGCAGAAGATCACAACAGTTCAATAGCTATGCCCACATGAACACATAAGATGATGCTAAGTGAAATGAACTTCAAGTTATTGAAACAAGTGTCATAGTGTTGTTATTTCCAACATGCCATGTGAAACTGAGCCTTTTTGTCCTTTCTTTATGTCATATTTCCTTCTGGTGGTTTTACCCCTGCTATCACTGTAACTTATTTTAGTACCCTGGATATTGTATATGTGTGTATTGGAACTAGGGAAGGGAAAGGGAATACCAAAATTGAGAGACAAAGGATAAAAAGACAAACCCAATGCAAGAGCAATTCTTACAAAACTATATGGAGTAAACCAACTATACAACTCATGTAGGGGAGAGGGAAATGGGGAGGGGGAGGCAGGGAAAAATGAGAGAGGAGGTAACAAGTTGGATGAGATGTACTCACTGCCTTACATATGAAACTGTAACCTCTCTGTACTTCACTTTGACAATAAAGAAAAGAAAGTAACACTATGACAAGAGCATATGTACATTTGAGGTCCTCACATGGTACAGAAGAAAGTGTTGATATGTTGATGAGGAAAGGACGCCATTTCAAAGAAATGAACAAAGACAAGGTTTACCTTATGAAACTCTTATGCAAGTAAGTCAGAAGCCCCCGTTCCTTGGGACCAGTGCTAACAGGTGGGTACTTGATGGTGCTCCCCCCCCCCAAAAAATGTAGAAGAAACCAACATGTCATAGACTGGGAAGGAATATCCAAGGCATTGTGCTCTATGCTTTAAACCAGTGGACATGGTGGCAACAAGCACTTCCAAGTGTATTAGTATTGCCTGGAAAGACTCTAGAGAGTGCAGTAAGGGAAGAGAGAACAAATAGCCTTACATCTAGCCCCAAGAAGCCCAGGATAGGAACACACAGGTCAATGCAGCTGGAACTGACACTGGGGAGGCTAGGTTGAGAAAACTGTCAAGCATAGAGTGATTCGAAGCATCGACTTTCAAGCCAGATACTGTTAACTTTCACCAAGTTTGCCTCTGTAAAATGGGAATGGTCTTTTACTCTCTATCTTGGAATTGTTCTAAGTTAAATGAGATAATGCTTTCAATGTTCTTAACACACTGTCACATTCACTAGATGATAGCTTTTGAGAGAGTTAGGGAGAACAAAGTTTAAGTGTATCTATAGACACAGTTGTGAGGACTGTGGAGACCAGAATACTTAAAGATAAAGATGAAAAACAGGATGGGATCACTCATACTTGTTGAGCTCAACCTGTGTGTTGGGTACTTTTCTAGACACCCAAACAGAGGATCTAACAGAATATTTTGCCGTCATAGGGATTTACCCTGGGGTGAAGAGAGTTAGACAGAAAGACATAGATAAATATAGAAAAAGTCATTGGGAGAGCTATGAGAAATAATCAAGCAGGAAAAGCTCTGGATTCAAATCTTATTACTGACAACAATAAGTATATGAAATGGAGCTAAAACACATTGTTAACTACAAAAATGACTCATTCAAACACAGTTTTTTGAAAATTAGCAAATTTATTTGCAAAAATAATGTAAGTAAAGCTTAAAATAGTGTAGGCCAAAGACCTATTAAAATTTTTATAATCACAGGTGATGTAATAGAAAATAGGAATTTTTCATCTTCATATTGGTTGTATATTATGCATATTATCAAATATTTGTTGAATGAATTAATAAAAAGAGTACATATAAGGAATATTTATTCATGTCCTTTACCATTTATGCTCTTGTTCATTTTTCAATTTGAATGTGTTTCTAGTTATGAAGGAACAAGTTGCAGCAGACCAAACGTTTGTCAAAAAAAATTCTAGAAAAAAAAATGATGACATACAAGAGAAAGTAAAAGATGAAAAGAAGGGAAGAAGGGAGGAAAGGTGAAACGTGGAAGGAAGAGAGGAGGAGTGAGAAGAGGAAGGGAGGAGGAGAGAGAAGGAGGGAGGGAGGAGCAGAGGGATGGAGGGAAGAACGCAAGCAAGAGGAGAAGGGGGGTCTGTTTGATAGCATTAGGCAGGAGGGGGTAACGCTATTTGACCAGAAATATACTCATTACTTGTGTAACTGTAACCCCTCTGCATATAGCCATTAAAATAAAATAAAACATTTTTTTAAAAAAGAAAAAGAAGCATTAGGCAGCAGCAAAGGCAAGTACAAAGCTGAAAAGAAGATGCTGCAGAGAAGTGAGCTGGCATTCCACATTTTCTTTTCCCCAAGAATTAGTGGCAATTCTGGCCACATGGCAATAAAGGGATCTTGGCATTACCCAGAAAGAGGATTGCTATCCAGTAGCAGAAATACAGTCAAAGATTTGAAGGACAACAAGGAGGACAACAGAGATGTGCATTGTGCCTTGGCAGATATTTCCCCTGTCCATGGGCTGAATTATTTTAACTCAAAACTAAAAAGGCAAGCAATAGTTAAGTGAGTAAATATCTGAGATTTAATCAAATACTACTAGACATTCAGAGAGCCTCGAACTAAGAAGAAAATTGATAATATCCACAGGTCCCCACAAGGATCAAGATTTTAGAGTTATCAAGAAAAATCTTTGAAATATTTAAGATTAATATGATTATGGCAAATAGCATGAAAATAAACTGTAGACGGAAAGTATCAGAGAAATAGCATTTATCAAACAAGGAAGCAAATGGAAATTCTAGGGATGAAAAGTATTTGAAATAAAAATATACAGATGTATTTACTAAAAGCTAAGACAAAATGATTCATGGACAGGTCAATGGAAAATATTCAGGCTGAAAACTAACGATGGAAATTACTAAAAGGAATACAAGATAGATGTGGGAATCAATTACAAACCGTAATACACATGTAATTGGATTCACAGAATAGGGTCAATACTTGAAGAGCTACTCTTTGAAGATATTCTCAAAAAATGGAAAGCAATAGCTCACAGATTCAAGAAGGCAAAGATTTTGAAAAGAAAGCCAAAGCAAAGAATGCAATCATAAAATTTGTAAAATCAAAGAGAAAACTTTTTTTTTAATCAGAGGCAACAGGTACATGAAGGTAAAACATTAACACTGATCAAGATGCATTACACAGATAGATTGACATGTTGAATTGAAACCTCTTTGTACAATTATTTAAAGATAATAAATAAATACATATATACATACATACATATATGCATCCTTATAGCTAGCTTTTTAAAAAAAAGATATAGAATCCAGAAGGCAATGAAATGGCATTTCTGAAGTGCTCAGAGAAAAGAACTGTCAACCTAGAAGTCAATATGCAATAAAATATTCATCAAAAATATAAGTGAAATTGTCTCCTGGTTTTAAAAAAGATGAAAAGATTCATCACCAGTAGTTCTACAACATGAGAAATGCTAAAAAGAATTTAGCTTGAAAAAGGAAAATAATCCCACAGAGAAATTTGAAAATATAAGAAGGAATGAAGAACAACAAAAAGGTAAACCCAAATGAGTATTAAACATATGAAATAAGAATAGCCACTTAAGTTTAAAATAAATATGTAATTACACTCTATAATACCACCACAAAAAACTAAAGAGAAGGAAGTAAAGTTGAACTCTTTTACAATGCCAGGACTGTCAGAAATGCCCAAAATTTAAAACTTTGTATTAAACCATAAATCAAGAGAGCATGCCATATTCTCTTCAGTAAATAGTGAAATATATGTAACTAACAAGTTACTTGAGGAGAGAAATTAAATAATAAATATTTTTAAATTAGTGTCCAAAGGAAGGTAAGGAAAGAGGAGAAAAAGATCACAAAACTAAGGTAAAAAATATGTACCAATGTAGAAGATAAACTCTACTCCATCAAATGTAATTTGTCTTAATGGATTAAAAGATCAAAACCCACGTATATGCTGCCTATAAAAGGAACAATTTGGATATAATTACACAAAAAGGATGAACTTAAAATTATATAAAAAATACACTCACACAAACAATAGCCAAAAGTAAATGTTGCTATATTAATATCAAGGGAAGTCGATGGTAAGGATTTGAGATTAAGAAGTATATTTTGTAACAATAATGGAGTCAATACACCAGGAAGATATTAAAAGAATCCAATAATAAAGCTTCAAATATGTGAAGTAAAAATTGGCAGAACTAAACGAAGAAATAGACAAAGCCATAATCACAGCAAGAGGATTGCATTTAATTGGCCATTTATGTAGTACAAAAATTAGACTTTCAAAAGTAATGTTTTAAGTAAAAGCCATTTTCTCAGCCTATTGTTTTGCATTTACTCCATATATGTGTTACTTATAGTCCATCCTTTTTAAAGGCTGTATAGCCCTTTTGCTAGCCTTCAGCAAAAAGAAGCTCAGGTACAGTGCCCGGGCTCAGATTTCAAGCCCCAAAACTGGCCAAAAAAATTAAGGGGGAATGGATACTATGTTTTGAGGCTCTACACCTAGAAGAATTTAGAGTCTTGTGGCAAGAAGCCAGAAGCTGAGAGGTCAAGGAGTAATTCAGTCAATCCCAGTAGAGCTAATGAAACAGAACAGTAGTATGTATCAAGAGACATTGAGAATTCTGGGATGGACATAAAGGAGCACGGATTAACCTCCCTCAATTTGGCTTGGCTCACCAAGTCAGCATCCTAAGATTAGTGTGAACTAAAAACATCAAGGCTATTGCAGGAACTGTGGGTCATTTTTTAATCCTCTCAATTCCTTGAATTGAACAGAGAGGATCAAGATGGTGGTCTCTCCTGGTGTCTGGAAGAAGCAACTGAGAATCCTTTCTAGAAGAAAACATCATCATCTTAGGTCTCAGATTATTTCTAACAACCGGTTTAAATACACTGTCCAATGGACAAATAGAAACAAGCCAGAAACAGGCAACATGAATTGAGATCAACAGGGGTTAAAAAAAGAAATACAATAACAATGAAGTTATATTAGAATTGTTAAACACTTTGAAATAAAAATATCCACCCAACTAAAAGAGATTTAAAAAACATTTTTGAGAATTGTATGAGAAACAGAAACTATATAAGAGAATCAAGGTTCTTCCCAGCACCAAAAATCTATGTCAAGTCCAAAAACTTGTGGATAGTCTTTGTGCCATGCTGTATGAAATCATTGACGTATTTATTTAGTAGGCATATGCTGAACTGGTTTTCATTATAACTATAGTTAGATTCTGTGGGCGATGGAAAGAGAAATCACACATTGGTATCTGATATTCATGACTTCATAGCTGATAGCTATATTTATCACACATTATTCTAGTAAAGAAAATCACTGGCAATAGGATTTACCCTCAATTGTTTTTTAAGGTGAAAAAATGAATTAATTTCTTTTGCTTAAATGGTCTAGTCCTAAACCTAGTCTGTGGAGTAATAGCTAAAGATGGATGGATGGGAGGCCATCATTACTATGTGGTATATATGAGTTGGTCACCTTAATCTGGAATGTCAGGAGCAGAGCCGCAATCGTTCATACCCTAAAGCACAATGGTTCAGTCTAAGTATCACAATCACCCTGGACTTCAGGTCAGTACCATTCTTTAGCCCACAGAAGAAGCATAAGAAACTTGCTTGCTCCCATCTATATTTGAAGCTGTATTGATTTGGGGGCTGTTGAAAGCCATATATTTCTTTTCAATTTCTTTAGAGCAGGAACCTGCTGGGGCCTCCTAGAGAAAATAACCTATTCTCAATACTGAGAGGACAGTTGAATTAAAGTGTAAGTTACTTAACTTCCAAGATAAATATCCTTCCTAGCAACTATGGCCTTGAAAACTTTCCATTTGGAACCTGGGAGGGAGCAGTTATTTCTTAGAAGCATGAACTTCTCTGAGACAGAGTCATGAACAAAGGAAATGAAAGCTGTAAAAAGAAAACACGTCCTATCTATTCCTATTATTTGTCCCAAATATACCATTGGTGTATCACTCAGGGAAGAAAAGAGAGAGTATACAAAGAGTATTCGGTTTTCACAAGCTTCTTCCTGGGCTAAGGTATACCTTATTTATACTTACTGGTCTTTGCTCATAGACTACAGGATTCTGCCCACAGAGATGGATCAGTCCCAGGTTCTTATATCCCACCACCTGCATGAAGCAGCATAGCACTTGTTAGGACCAATGTTCACATGGCTATGGGCTGCCTGTTGCTGAAATGGACTCATGGCTATATTGGGGGCCACCTGTCTTAACACTAGAGCCGTTCCGGGTACTCTAGCACAGACAGGACTGAAAATGAGGCTGTTAGGGGATGTTCAGTGGACAAAGTCCTATGCTTCCTGCCCCATCCCTAGTGACTGAGGCCATGTACCATGCTATGCTGGCCAAGGTTACGGTAGTGTTGGTGAAGGCAGACTTTTGGCCAACTTGGCTGATGCTAAGCTGGGCCACTTCTGAGTCTCATGAGCACAAAGACCTTCATGGTCTCAAGGGTACGGCAGTCCCACTGGGGTAAAAGTCTCTGCCTGATGCTGAGGCTACTGTATGGTCCTATATTTGAACATTGATCTGTGCTTCTTGAGATTGGAAAATGGACGGAGACAGTCCTTTGGTCACCAAAGATGAAATTAGTCTCACCTGAGTCTCACAGTTACATGGGGCCTGCACAGTTTTCACTAGCAGGCAGGCATGCTCCAGGGCCTCCTAAACCAGATATGATTCAGGACAAAACTGGAGTCTGTGCTGTAATGGTGGGACAAAGAGTGGACCAATGCAGCAGTGGTACTCACTATACTATACTATACTATACATACTATACATACTATACTATACTATACATACATACTATATTGAAAATGAACTACACAACTTATGCAGGGCATCGGGAGGGTAAAACTGGGAGGAAGAGAGGGAAGAAGTGACACTGTTCGAGAAGAAATGTACCCTTTACCTGACTTAGGTGATCATAACACCTCTGTACATCACTTTTACAATAACAATTTTTTTAATTCTCTATGTGACACTGAACCAGAACATGGGGTATTACTAATGCATCACACTCCCAGAGTAAATCTACAACTCTGATGGCTCTAAGCTTCTGCAATTAATCATGATCTGGGTGATTGTATTTGCCTCTAACAACACATGCAAATAAAGCCAAATGGTACACTTGAGATCAGACCTAAATAGTATATTGTCATATATATATATATATATATATATATATATATATAATTTTAGGACATATCTACATATATTTTCTTAACCTCATATATACATATACATATATATATATATATGGTTAAAAGTTTGAGATTCTCTAAGAATTTGGTGTGTGTGTGTGTGTGTGTGTGTGTGTGTGTGTGTGTGTGTTTGAGATGTGGTATTAATACCGCCAAGTAATTTTTCTCATAAATTTTCTTCCTTCAATTAAAATCACAATATTAAACTGGGAGAGAGCAAGGGAAGGGGTGCCATCCCAAAAGGAAACAAACTCATTATCTGACTTATGTGACTGTAACCCCCGTGCATCAACTTTGTAATAACAATAAAAAAATTCAAAAGTCACAATATTTACTATCTTCAGCCTACTTAACCTGAAGGAAATTTTGTTCTGGCTGTTTTAATGGCTATACGTGCTGTATTCCAGGTTTTCAGATTTTTTTTCAGTCATGAGGCTTGAACTCAGAGCCTAGGCAATCTCCCTGAGCTTTTGTGCTCAAGGCTAGCTCTCTACCACTTTGAGCCACATCCACTTCCTGTTTTCTGGTGGTTAATTGGAGATAAGAATCTCACATACTGGGCTGGGGATATGGCCTAGTGGCGAGAGAGCTTGCCTCGTATACATAAGGCCCTGGGTTCGATTCCCCAGCACCACATATACAGAAAACGGCCAGAAGTGGCGCTGTGGCTCAAGTGGCAGAGTGCTAGCCTTGAGCAAAAAAAAAAAAAGGAAGCCAGGGACAGTGCTCAGGCCCTGAGTCCAAGGCCCAGGACTGGCCAAAAAAAAAAAAAAAAAAAAAAAAAGAATCTCACATACTTTCCTGCCCAGGGCTGGCTTCAAACTGTGATCTTCAGATCTCAGCCTCTCAAGTTGCTAGGATTACAAGTGTTAGCCACAGGCAACCAGCTCAGGTCTTTAGATTTTGATGTAAGATGATGATGACAAGATAGATTGGAATGAAGATGGATCAGAATTTTTTTTCCCCTGAGACAGGGTCTTGCTATGTTTTGTAGCCCAGGTTGCCCTTGAAGCTAGTCTCCTGCCTCCGCTTCCCTGGTGCTAGGGTTAGTGTGGGCTACCATAAAGAGAATTACTTACACTCTTAGAATTGGTCTGACTGCTAGGGATTACTGAAGCTGTTTATTGTTTTTATGACTGAGCGGCTATAAGTCTAAAGTAGAAAATTTAGTTCCCAATCGGTACGTGTGCATAAAGCAATGATGTTATCCATTATAGATGTCCTGTCTATACCATTCTTCAAATTGTGGGACACTAGGTGAGGTTTTAAGTGGGTCTTTGATAACCCTTCTATTGTGTTGAGATGAAGTGGTAAAAGCTGATGAACCTGAAGTCGCATGGCCTTTACTGGCTACTTAGGTTATAAATGAGATCTCTTAGTGGTGCCTTTTTTGTGAAACAGTTGAAACCACCTACCAGTCCTACTTGGATAAAGGTGGTACTGTGATGTTCTCTTCAGTTTTATTTTGTGTCATTGCCCTCTTAGGTACCATTATCCAGAGTGCTTACTTAAACGGCTGTTGACTCAGACAGTGTAGTTGAGCAAATACATCTGGCTGGGAGGACATACCTATTCTGAAAACATACAAACAAAAAAACCAACCCTATGCCTGTGGGGTCCAGGAGCAGCTACTGCCATTATTGTCAGCTGAGGTGAGAGTATGCGCAGTGAGATTTGCCCTGCAGAACACAGGTGACTGTAGACCAAACTTTTTCCTAAGCATCTGTTCACAACTTTGCTGTGGGTATTTTCCTCCCTTTAAAAGTGTTTGCTGTTATCATTCGGTTCTCTTTATGAGCCCTCTATGCATCCTCTTGGATTTCCAGAGATCCAAGTGGCAGAGGCGGGCAAGTTTTATTTTGTAATTTATCAAATATTTTGGCCAATGTGTCATGGTATCCAAAGCACTGGTATTAATGGTCACTGAAGCCATCCCTCAGATAGCAATGGTCTTTAGCTTTTTGTGTATAGACAAGGAACAAAAGGAGGTTAATTACTGTCACCAAGTTTATAGAGGAGAGGGGTAGGTCAGGCCTGGCCTCTTCTTACCATCTGCATATGGACTAATAGTAAACAAGTAAGCTGCTAAGTTTCACATATGTGGAATACCTTATTTTCTTGATGATATAAATTCTGAGTAAGAGCTATGTCCAGTTGCTGTCTTCACCTAGTTTTTTAAGAGTAAACCAAAGGACAACTAAGAGTTGAGTCCCTGTAATCAAAGATGGACAGCTTAATCACTGGAGAGCTAGGTGACCCATTGTGGTGGAAGTGCTCCTTTCCTGGCGGTTTACCTCTCATCCTTCCCCCTGTGGAATTCTGGCTGCACAGTACACACATTGATAAGCTCATTTGAAATTATTTAGTCATGCATCATTTGCACTACTTCACTTGTATCATGTGCAATCTCTGACCAAGCCTATTTTTAGACTCCTGTGTAACATCATTTTGTACATACTCCTAGCTGCAGAATTAAGATTGCTTTTCTCAGAAGACACTGTTTGCTTGGAAAGGTTGATAGCACTAACTAGCTTTCTAATATTTTGTACTTTTGAAATGTTTGTTTTCTATGTGATTATATAGAAAAGTTTAGTAACTATTAAAATAAAACGGTATTGACTAGTAAAAAAAAGAGAAATGTCAGATGGCTCCTATCTAATACAGACTGTTCTCTCTAACAATATCTGAGGAAAACTTTCAACTTAGAACAAAAGATTTTGAGTATTAAATATTTAATCTTAGTAAAGAATACACTCAATTTGATCAATAGTTCGGAATATTTGAGAAGCAGAAAAACTGAAGATACTGAGTGTGCATACTCAAAGAGGCAGCCAAAGGAATTCTACCCGCCGCTATTCTTTTCTCACCAGTAAGTAGATAAAACCCTTGCTAAGAAAAGAGACAGATGAACGGGGGAATACAATCATAAAATTCAATGCATATCCTGATAATTGAAGAAAATTGAGGGAAGGGGTTTGGTTGGGAGGGATGATGTAGAATGTTGAAAGGGGTGACATTGATCAAGATGCGTTGTATTCATAAACTACTTTGTTGAATGTCAACTCCTTTGTACAACTACTTAAACATACTAAAAGTATAATTAACCAAAGAGAATAGGTAGCCTATTCTGGTTGCAATTTGCTTCCTCATCACGTTACTGGTATAGTGCCCACAAATACTCCTGTACTAATGGTCCAAACTGATACCACTGGGACGGGTGTGTGTGTGTGTGTGTGTGTGTGTGTGTGTGTGTGTGTGTGTGTAAGCAATATAGATCCCAAATATAATATCTCTATATATTTCATTTGTAAAGTATTAAAAATTTCTAAATGGTAACTTACTAAAGTGCAGTATATCAAATTCAGATTTCATCAAGTGCATTCTATTGCTGTTCCCATCTCTATTTGCTAGTGTATACAGCTGTACATTACTGATCAGCAAAAATCTGTACAGATATGTAACATATAAATGGAATGCAGAAATGGGATAACTCTTTCCCTCTATGAAGGGATTACAAGTTATGTAATACCGTCCACTAAATCCTTGAGAGGCAGGGCCTAGTACAGTGTGGCTGCACGGTTACTGTACATCTCTCTATCATTGGTCAAGGAAAGAAAACTTATGGATTGACAGTTGACTGGAGAGTTTGTCTATTACTCAGACATGTATACCAGTGTTCTCTGTTTCATACCCTCCAAAAGCTAGCTCCCTAGAGGAAGCAGCTGAAATTGAGCTAGTAATATATGGCTGTTTAAATGTCTCGTGTCCTTCACATTAGCTTTAAGTAACTGGCAGGTGAATACCCCTTTTTGGAAACTAAAAGACTCAAGGTGCCAATACATACAAAATCCTGGATACCAGGGCTGAGTACAGAAATGAAACATGGAATCCTAGCTACTCAGGAGGCTGAGATCTGAAAATTGCAATTCAAAACCAGCGCAGGCAGGAAAGTCCATAAATCTCTTATCTCCAGTTAACTACCAAAAAGCCAGAAGTGGAGCTGTGGCTCAAGTGGTAGAGTCCTAGCCTTGAGCAAAAAAGCTCAGGGACAACATGCTCAGGCCCTAAATTTAATTCCTAATACCGGCAAAAACAGTGGCACAACAATCACTCTCAACTGGGAAGCATGGAACCGGAGCTATATAACCAAACTCATTGGTGGGTAAAGGTAAATGTACAGACAAGTAAGCAAAGCCTCCTATTCAAGCACTGTATTATAGAGCAAAATGAAAATAAAGCTACTAATCACTGACCTTTTAACAAAGGGATTACCTTAGATTATCCATATGGGTTCCCTGTATATAATCACAAAGGCCCTAAAATAAGGAAGAAGGTGATAGCAGAAACAGAACCAAATAAATAGCATCTGGAGAAGGTTTCAACCAGCTTTGAGGATGATTTTGGTCTTTTTTAATGTGACCAGTTATACAAAGGTGACATAGAGGACAGCATTCATAATAGTATTCACATATCTTCCTCCAGATCATCCCCAAGCATGACAGCATGGCTCACCTGTCCTAGCACAGATAGCCCCAAACACAAATGATGGGACCCATCCCATAGTTTTTCTATGTAGGGTGAAGCCTAGAATTTGCATTTCTAAAAAGAAAATCCCATATGATAGCGATGCTGCTGGTCAGGAGACCAAACTTCAAATCATCCTGGTCTGATGGAAGAGAAAGACATGTACGCAATTAAAATACAGTGTGTTAACTGGTATGAAGTCAGCACACAAAAGTAAGCAATCAGTCAGTGCAGAGCCATCAAAATTATGCATTTGGGCTGGGCACTGGTGGCTCACACTTGTAATCCTAGTTATTCAGGAGGCTGAGATCTAAGGATCACAGTTCCAAGCCAGCCCAGGCAGGAAAGGCCATGACACTCATCTACACTTAACGACCAGAAAATCAGAAATGGTGCTGTGACTCTAGCCTTGAGCAAAAAAGCTCAGAGACAGCACCCAGGCCTTGAGTTCAATCCCCATGACCGACAAAAAAATATGCACTTGGTTGAAGAAATGTTTTGGAGATCAGTTTATAAGAAAAAAGTAAACAAGAAAAACAAAAAAGCTAGAGGGGAATAAGGAAAAGAATATGTCTGACAGAAGATAACTCATATGGAGAGACAAAAGAAGGAAATTGCTTTTGTTTTTAGGACAGAAAACATGTAACAGAAAAACAAAAGGCTGTAGTGTACCAATGGTAGAAAATGAAAGCAGAGAGGGAGATGAATTGGATACTAGGAACTTTTAATGATAAACAAAACAATCTAGTATTATTCTACATGCCAGAGCTCCACATTGGTGTCAATAAACACACTTTTGCACAGTAAAGAATACACATGGCAGCTGTGTTGGATGAGTGAGGCTTGTGATAAGATCAAAATTGGAAACAGCAGCAAGAAATCTCCTCTGTAGCAATGTGTCCCTACACTATGGTACAAATGATGGCTTGGCTGTCATAGCTTATGAAAGAAACAACAAGTTATCAATTAAATATAGGAAGTGATTGAAGACTGTGGAAAGATAAAGGTTGACCTCCAGGGTTCAGGTATACACGTTTGGTTGGTGAATAGAAGCATTCATCAAGTGGAAAGACCCTACCAGAGTAGTCTACCTCTCCTCAATGGAGTTGGGAAAGGAAAAGAAGACTAGGACGTGATTTAGTAATGACTTCTTTGGATTGGGAACAACTGCAATTATATTGACTGAGATAAGTGTTTTTGCTCAAAGCTCATGTTTTAGATTTGGCTACCACTTTGCTCCTTCTCCACAAATCTCTAGGCTTCTGAATATCTCCTGTCTTTATCCTAAAGTTCAAATCAAGTATGCTGACTGTGCTGAAACATCAGCAAGGTTTGGAGCAAGTTAAAGTTAATGTTTTCAATTTTAAGAGGCCATATAGATATCACATTAAGAAATTGAATAATTTATGTAAATTGAGCCCTAACTAAAACATAGGAAAGAGTATTACAAATTAAAATGCAAAGGAGTCATGTGGTTTCAAAGTTAAAAGTTGATCCCCTGGGCTGGGGATATGGCCTAGTGGCAAGAGTGCTTGCCTCATATACATGAGGCCCTGGATTCAATTCCCCAGCACCACATACACAGAAAACGGCCAGAAGTGGCGCTGTGGCTCAAGTGGCAGAGTGCTAGCCTTGAGCAAAAAGAAGCCAGGAATAGTGCTCAGGCCCTGAGTCCAAGCCCCGGGACTGGCCAAAAAAAAAAAAAAAAGGTTGGTCCCCTATTATTTTAATTAAATATTTTTAAATGGAAGAGATTATAGAAAGGTGCATCCTGGAAACTTTTCAGAAGATCCATGTCAATGCATGTAACATACATACAGGCAATGTCCCCTATAGAATTACAACATTTACTTATTCCTTCCTCTATCATGTAAGGATTCAGTGATAAGCAAGTGCTGCTCTTATCAAATGAAAATGAGAAAAATATTTAAAACTATTTTCCTTTAAGAAGTAATTAAGTATATTAGGAACTGAAGACCTAACATTATGCAAACAGATGTCCTCAAACAGATGTTTGCCAACTGCTTCCTCCCTGTATAAAATGTAGCTAAGCATCAACCAAAGTAATGTGAATGTCAGTCTTGGTGACAATGTACAGCCAGGGGACTAGTAGCTTCATTATAAATGATTGAAATATAACTTTGAATATAACTTCAAATGTTGGAATAAATAAGGAAAAGGAAGTTTTAAAACATCAATTTAGAAAGTTGTTTCAGATTGTTGGGTCCTGTGAAAGGATGAGGATGGAAAAGGAGGGGTTTCCTCCATGGTAGTCAATGCTAAATTGAGCCTACTTCAATGTAACGATAAAGAACACACACAGTGGTGACTACCTGTGCATACTCCCTAACCACAGACCTGTCAATCTTCAAGAATAGAGCTAAATCTCTAATGTGAAAACAGGCCACCATCACCCAACTATTTCACAAATGGCCCCCACAAATATAGGGAATCCTAAGATACCAATTCAGAAGAGAGAATCAGAAAAAAGTGTTTACTGTGAAAAGCAGGGATTGTACATATATACCATGATTCTCTAACACCAGCCACATATACAATGTCTGGTTAAGTTAAATCCTCTATAATTTGTCCAACATTAGTATGCAGTTTATAGAAGGAGAAGGTTATTTATCCTTATAATTATGGTATTCATGAAGAAACCGGAAATGTATATGTGAAGATGACAAAACCTTCGAGGTAAGGATCTTTGTATCCCTTTCAAAGATGAACTCTCCTAATGTCTAAACTTCAAATAATCATAATTTATGTTTTGGAAACATCTCATATTAGTACAAAGTTTAATTGTGCACCTGGATAATGTGTACAAAATAAATCTGACGACATGTGGGGATGTGCACGTTTAAAATGGCTTTTATCAATTAAGTGTTGCTGCATCAAAATTTGGTGTCTTACATAATATTTATGTCTATTTTTTTCTCACAGCCAGCTTTGGGTTGTGTTGACAGTTATAGTACATGAGAGACTGGGCAAACTCACAGTTGTAGATGGTCAACTGTAGATTGGTCTGGCATGGCTTTAATGGGGGCAGGTGGAAATGAGATCTCCTTAATGTAGCCTCTTTCTTTCAGCAAGTTAGGCCAAGTTTGTTCCCATGATGGCAGGGCAGTCATTGAGAGTGAAAGGATCCAAGAACTGTAGACTCAGACACTCCTGCCACATTCTAGTGGCTAAGAGCAAACCACAAGATCAGCCTATATGGGCTGGGAATATGGCTTCGTTTTACAGTGCTTGCCTTGCATGCATGAAGCCCTAGGTTCGATTCCCCAGGACCACTTAAACAGAAAAAGGCAGAAGTGGCACTGTGGCTCAAGTGGTAGAGTGCTAGCCGTGAGCAAAAAGAAGCCAGGGACAGTGCTCAGGCCCTGAGTCCAAGCCCCGGGACTGGACAAAAAAAAAAAAAAGATCAGCCTATATGCAAAGGACTGAGAAAAAAATGACTCTTGTTGAGAGGACCTGTGAAGACATAGGATGCATTGAATATAGTCTGCACAAACCAAATATTATATCCACATCAAATATGAGGGGAAGAGATTTAAACCCAAACAAGTGACAGCTGATGAAATAAGCAGACCATCTCTTTCCTCCTCTGTATGTGCCTAAAACCCCTAGTTTTACTCAGCAGAAGAAAAACATTCTGTAAACTCTCCATCACTCTTTTATTTCAAGGCAAATAGAAACTTCATCAGTACCACATTTTAACCTAGATCTGACCTTGAAAGATCCTAAAAATATGGCTGAGTTTTTCCTATTGGAAATGAAATATGTCTATTGACTATTTTGTCAAAGAAAAAATGTATTGTTTTATTCAGCATAATGCTATTGGAGTCATTATGAGATGTGCCAAATTCTGACACTTTTCAGAGTGATTTATGTACTAAAAATTTTGCCAAGAAAATTCTAATACTTGAGGCATTTTTTCCCCTAAGTTGTCCATTTAATGGCCAACTCCTTTGCCTTCTATTGTTTTGTAAATATAATCCAAGCAGATTGCATCTGGGATTCTTAAGGCATTTGAAAAATCAAGAATAGTTAGATCCAGAGTAATAATAAAAATATATAACAGGATATTTGATTTTTTTCTTTATTGTCAAAGTGAATATTTGACAAACTGTATAGCACAATCAGAACATAACCAGACATTGGATTTTGCTATGCTGTGAATTCCACCAGAGGAGTGGTGGTTTAATGAGGTCACTCAGATGACTAGATGTGTGTTCTCTGGAGCACTAGGGACACTGATGATGTCTGGAAAGATCTAAGGTGCAGGAGATAGGCTGACTAATTTCTTTGACAGCTGAAGAAATGGGAGCTTGAAATACCCACATCAAGAGAAGGAAGTGTATTTCTCATAGGCCAGATATTACCCTTCATTAGAGGAAGCCCGTGTTGAGGGATCTTAGATCTTGTCACAGATGGCAACCTGAAGGAAAGAATAGTACTCAGCAAAGACAAGTTGTAGGTATTTCCAGATTGTCAGGACTGAAGGGAAAAAAAGTAAAGGATTAATTGGAAGTGTGATGCATTTATCTTCAGCAAGGAAAATATAGAGAGCAGGATCAATGAGAGAAATTCTTATCAACCACACATTAAGAATCAATTCTTAATACCTGCAGTCAGGCCCAGAAAGTATTCACTGAATTTCATATAGTCATAATCAAGCAAAATCTTTCCTACTTTTTTCATCTAGCCTCCCCACACCTTTATAATGAAATTCTGGACGACCAAGACCTCCACATCATTAAATAAGGGAGAAGAGATTTTTGTCAAAGTTGGAAAAGGCAAAAAGTTGATGAGGACATTGCCTTTAACTGCTAACCTCTCACCAGCCACATCTGGGGAACGACAGCAAGGCCTTGCCCCTAAATCAATCGTATACTTCAATCATCACATTGGACTAGACATTTTAATTAACTGACCAGAGGACTTTCCATTTATCCAAGAGTGCAGAGAAAAGCTACAGAGATGGCCTCAATTTTTACCTAAGGCAGAACAAAAACATAAAAAGTAAGAGAAGAAAACAGCAAGAAATAAAATTGCTTTCAAATTACATATCACTCTTCATCCTTCTTTTGATGGGCCAGAGCAAAGTGTTTGCACTAGTGGAAAAACAAAAATAAGAAGACAATTAGTTATATAATAACATGTAGTGAGAAGGCATGAAGAAAAATAAAACATGGCTAGAAAATATGGGAAGATAGAGGGGAAAGGAAGGCAGGTCACAAGTTTGGAAAATTTATCAGGAGTCTAAGTCATAAAATGGAATTGGACTTGTCATGAAAAGAAATTGGACTTTCAATGCAATCCAAAACCATTTGAGTGCTAAATTCCTTTCTAAAATTATTACCTTGGTAACTGTGTACTGAATGGATGGTAGGCCACTTAGAATAGAAACAGACCAGTGACTGTATTTGTAAGGCAGTTGCTTCCCAATCGCATATAAGCCCTAGCCATCCCCCAAACCTACTGATTCGGAATCTGGTGGGAACAACAGGACACCATTTTTGCCTACACTTCAAGAGATTTCCTCATGCTGTCAGAAGCAGGAATCACCATGTTATATCACACAGTAACCATTTTATGAGCTCACACTTCTCTTCAACATGAGACTAAGGACTGCCCATGAAATGAGCATGATTTGATTTTGCCTCTGCTTTAACCACATTACACCCATCATTAACAATGATTGGTACAGAATGTAACGAGTCAAAGTGACTACATTGTCTAACTTCAACTCGGCTTTCACTTTACTATGGATCTTACCTTTAGCTTTCTTTTCTGTAATATTTATTTTACTTTTTAGCAATAAATCCAATGTATTACTTTAGAGAATTAATGTGAAGCCTAGTACTCTTCAGAGCAATAGAACACACCATACACGCATTCAATTAAAGCTTCAGAGTCTTCTCTAGTGTAAGACAAGGATTTATTTTTCCCTTAAAGAAGTACTAACAATAATTTAATTTTTCTACCCACCACCATCACTCAGACAGGAACTGGATGAGTTCACACCTAATACTAGTGAAATGTTTTTTTGTCTGCTACAACTCATTCATCTGAAATGCTTTGCTGGATAACATGCATTCCCTCATCATTGAAAATAACTCATTTTTAGTCTTCTTTTAACATGGGAAATTTTATTATGATCCTGATCCTTTTATCCAATACATCATCTAAGTGCTTTCATACCACATTCAATGCTGGGCAATCCCATTAAAAATGCGATAAATAGTTGATAAGACTTTAAGTAACTTGGCTATTTTTCTTATTGCATGAAACAAAAAGTATTATTGTATTTTAATACCATGTTCACAACTTCTAAACAGGGCAAAAGGTGGGGAATAAAGAATGCCCTAATTCAGATTACCACAATAACATGATGGAAGCATTTACCCCCACCATGTCATGCTAACAGCCTCCATTCTTCTAATAATAAGGCTTTCTCCTTGAAAATACTGCACTAATGCTCGAATTGCCAATTGCTGGGAGTGAAAAAAATTTAAAACTATCAGCTATTTTTGGCTGGTCAAGGTTAAAATGAACATTCATATTTATTTCAAGCTTGATCTCTAAGCTCAGAGATATCTTGGCATCTAATCAACCAAGACAAAAAAAAAACGTTTTGCCTGTATCTGGCTAAATGATGAATTAGCAATCACTTCATCCTTTGCAGAAAGAAATGTCACTTAAATGTATATACTAGATTAGTAAATGATATCTACACGGTGACATTTCAGTTTCATTTTAGGTACCATGTAGGGGAAAGGAAAAACTTCATGAGGATGCACTAAAATGATATTTCATAATATCCCAAGAACGCCAATTCATACTATGAATTCTTTATAAACTACAAGTATTCACCTGTAACAGTAACATAGTAAGTCCCTATAATGCAAAAGTTAATTCTATGTATCCAATGCCTAACATATGAAAGTGTAACCTCTCTGTACATCAGTTTGACAATAAAATGTTTTAAAAAGTTAATTCTAAAGGTACCTTCTAAAGGAGTGTAATTAATATAATTTAACAATTTTTTTCTCATCTCCAATAAAAAGTCATCTGGCAGCCCTCAATGATAATTTCATACTAAAATATTGCAAGTTTGGATTGCTCTACCAACAAAAGAAATAGGAAATAACACATTTTAATTTCAAGCTAGAGGAACACTCCAATTCACACAATAATAGAACCCAATAATGGAAAGAAGCATGTGTTTGTGACTGAAAATATACCCTTTTTTGATACATTATTTAAATTCCTCCATGGTGTCAAAATTGTGCTTTAAAACCCAATAAAGAACAAACCATATAAGAATGAGATCACATTCTACCATAAAATGAAGAATTATAATCAAGTCTATTCATCCTGAATATTTAGTTTGGGACCAGAAACAGAGTAGGATATATTTCATCTAAATTATACCATCTAAACAAAGCTACAAAGTAGTATAACGAGCCAAGTCGTGGTGGCTCACACCTGTAGTCCTAGCTACTCAGGAGGTTGAGATCTGAGGATCGAGGCTTGAAGTCTGTCAAGGCAAGAAAGTCCATGAAATCCTTTTCTCTAATTAAGCATAAAAAAGCTGAAAGTGAAGCTGTGGGTCAAGTGGTAGAGTGCTAGCCTTGAGCAAAAGAACTCAGGGAGAGAACCCAGGCCCTGAATTCAAGCCCCTGTACCACAACCACCAACAACAACAAAAATAAACAAAAACTATGCAACATATGGCTAGGGAAGATGGTCTATTGTGTGATTCTGGCTATTCTGTAAGGAGACACTCACAAATAGCAGCATTCCACCACCTTAAGCCTACAGAGTTAATTACTATGGGCATGACTTTCCAAATGATTCACTCAGGCCTTTTAACATTACAAACACAAATTTATCATAGTCCTAGAATTCCAATGTATTCATTCTAAAGCTTCTGAGGCTGCCTAAAAATGAAAACGTATCCAAGTCACATGTATTATGCACTCATTATTCCTCAAATTTTTAGATCCTAAAATACAAAATAATTATCATTTAGCTGTATGTCTTTCAGTACATACTAACAGGTGTTTAACTTCTACAATTTTTGTTGGATTTTTGTATGTTAGTGGTAAAATATGGTTCAGTAAAAAAAAAAGCATGCCCCTCAATAGACAAATAGAACAAGAAAATGTTTTATATATACACAGTGGAATTTTATTCATTCATTAGAAAGAATGATATTCTATCATTTGTAAACAAATGGAATGACTTGGCAAAAATTATATTAAGTGAAGTCAGGCTTTTACAAAGCAGCATGGTTTTTTTCCAAATGTGGAAGTCAGAATTAGACTATAAACCTATAAGTAAATACATTCAACGGCATGCAAGTGGTTACAAATTTGTTAATTAAAGTATATTATATTCAAGGTAGAACTCAAATAGTATAATTCCTTAGAAAGGAAAGGTCAATGCCCATCAAGATAAACACCAGGAAACATGTACTTTAAAGTAATGGACGGGGTCAAGGGGAAATAGGTAGAGAAAAGAAGAGGAGAAGGGGGGAGAATGCAGTCAAGGATTCAATGGACATACTATAAAATTTAAGAAAATAAGGGAAGAGGTGCGGAGGAGAGGGATGGGTAAGAATGTTGAAAGAGGTGATATGGGTCAAGATGCATTGTATTCATAAACTGCTTTGTTCGATACAATTTCTTTGTACAACTACTTAAGGATAATAAATTTTTTAAAAATCTAAAAAATAAACAGCATGTAACAGACTCTATGGTTTCCCTCATAGGGAATAATTAGTACATGTTTACTACATGCTAGTCATAGCAGAAGATCACAATAGCCCAATAGCTATGCCCTTATGAACACATAAGATGATGCTAAGTGAAACGAACTCCACATTATGGAAATGTGTTATGTCATTGTTGTAATTATTTTCAACATGCCATGTGAAACCCTACCTTTTTTTTTGTTTCTCTCATATTTCCTTCCTGTGGTTGTACTGTATCTCATCTGAGTACCCTGAATACTATGTGTGTGTGTGTGTGTGTGTGTGTGTGTGTGTGTGTGTATTAGAACTAGGGAAGGGAAAGGGAATACCAAAATTGAGAGACAAAGAGTAAAAAGACAAACGATTCCAAAAGCAATACTTACAAAACCATTTGGTGTAAACAACTGTACAACTCATGGGAGGAGAGGGAAAGGGGAAGAGGAGAGGCAGGGGAAATGAGGGAGGAAGTAACAAGTTGAATAAGAAATGTACTCACTGCCTTACCTATGAAACTGTAACCCCTCTGTTCTTCACTTTGACAATAAAGGGGGAAAAACAGCATGTAACAGTGCTTACATGCACATAATAGCAGTTTTACAAATATATTAAAATTTAATCCTCTTACATCGACTAACAATATGTATCATCAAAAACAAAAATATAGGGCTTGGGCATAACTCAAGTGATAGAATGTTTGCCTAGAAAGTGCAGAGCCCTGAGGTCAAATTTCAGTACTGCAAACAACAACAGCACCACATACACAAATATGATACTTTTGATGATGGGACAATGAAAATTTGTTTTTTTCAATATTACCACAATACTCATTACCTGACTTATGAAATGGTAACCCCTCTGTATAGCATGCTACTAATAATCATAATAAAATTATATTTTTAAGAATATTACCACAGATAACCACATCTGAAGCAATTTAACACCTTAGGAGAATAAAGTTCTTTAGGGACAGCTACCCCAACTGAGTCAGCAGTCCACATTACAGTATGGTCTTGAAATCAATCCTAAAGTCAAAGTTTCAAACCATCTTAAGAGAAAAGATCCAGGGTATTTTTTAACTTTGTCTGCAAAAGGTGTTTTTCTCCCTCCCAAAATGATCAAAGTTTCATTAAAATGTTAACTATATTTAAAGGTTTTTCTTCATCAGCTCTTCAGTTTAAAAAACAAGTTTTACTGTTAATATGGTCTGTATCTTGTCCCATTGGAAAAATAGGATCCAGAAGGTAAAGTTGAGGAAGATGAATAATATGGAAGGCCTTTCAGTTCGAACTTTACACCAGGACTTAACTCATCTGCTTGTATGAATGGAAGATTCAAGTTTCCTGATCTTCATTTAACTGAAGTTATTAGTGATTTAACAGTAAGGAGAGAATTTACTTGCAGATTGATCTTCTTTTTGTGATAGGGGAGATCCTGGAAATCACATCAGATGGTACCTGGGTATTAATTTATTTAAAGAAAGAGCTTATTGGTGATGGACCAGACATTATGGACAAAGGTGACCTTTGGTTACAAACCAAGTGAGGAGTACTCACATTCTTGGGAGAACTTGGCAATAGATATTTACTGGTAGCAGAAGAGATGGGAATGGCACATCATGTTACTCTAGAGTATGATGCCTGCGTCTGAATTTCATACCCAGGATGATGGTGAGCAGTGCTGGGGTAGGAGGTGATGTTTCTTTAGCACTAGAATTGAGGTCATCTTGAATAGAGAAATGATTAAATTTCTTTGTTTTACTGATGAAATGCAAGTGTCCGCCTAATAAACCAAATGAGGCCGATATGGATGCAATTCTGCTGGAGGAGCACCAATATTCTCATGGCTGCTTATAGTGCTTGTGTTGGGGAGGTGTTGAGGCATTATTTTTTTTCTTATTTATTGTCAAAGTGATGTACAGAGAGGTTACAGTTTCATACGTTAGGCACTGGATACATTTCTTTTTTTTTTTTTTTTTTTTTGGCCAGTCCTGGGCCTTGGACTCAGGGCCTGAGCACTGTCCCTGGCTTCTTCCCGCTCAAGGCTAGCACTCTGCCACCTGAGCCACAGCGCTGCTTCTGGCCGTTTTCTGTATATGTGGTGCTGGGGAATCGAACCTAGGGCCTCGTGTATCCGAGGCAGGCACTCTTGCCACTAGGCTATATCCCCAGCCCCCTGGATACATTTCTTGTACTGTTTGTTACCTCCTCCCTCATTCCCCCTCCCCCTTCCCCTTTCCCTCTCTCCCCCTGAGTTGTTCAGTTGGTTTACACCATACAGTTTTGCAAGTATTGCTTTTGTAGTCGTTTGTCTTCTTATCCTGTGTCTCTCGATTTTGGTATTCCCTTTTACTTTCCTAGTTCTAATACCAGTATATACAATTTCCAATGCACTCAGATAAGATACAGTGATAGTGCAGGTACAACCACAGGAAGGGGATACAAAAGGATCATCAACAATAGAAGCTACGGTTTCACATGGCATGTTGAACGTAATTACAACAGTGATATATCACTCGTTTCCATAACATGGAGTTCATTTCTCTTAGCATTATTTTATGCATTCATAGGGGCATAGCTATTAGGCTCTTGTGATCCTCTGCTGTGACTTGCCTAAACCTGTGCTAATTATTTCCTATAAGGGAGACCATAGAGTCTATGTTTCTTTGGGTCTGGCTCCCTTCACTTAGTATAATTTTTTCCAAGTCCTTCCATTTCCTTATGAATGGGGCAATGTCATTCTTTCTGATAGAGGCATAAAATTCAATTGTGTATATGTACCACATTTTCCTGATTCATTCGTCTACTGAGAGGCATCTGGGTTGGTTCCATATTCTAGCTATGACTAATTGTGCTGTGATGAACATTGTTGTGCTGGTGGCTTTATTGTGTTCTTGTTTGTGGTCTCTTGGGTAGATGCCCAAAAGTGGCTGCTGGGTCATAGGGGAGCTCTATGTTTAGCCTTCTAAGGAATCTCCGTACCGCTTGCCAGAGTGGCTGGTGTTGAGGCATTATGATGTGCTACTCTCTGACCATGGTGTACATGGTCTTTGTCAAGCTGCATTTCAGAGGTTGGTAGCAAAACAACACAACCTTTGCACAAGTGACAAGTATTCCAGCTGTCTTATGGCAGTACTTGATATGAGGTTCTAAGTCTTTGGGAGATAAATGTAAAACAGGGATGTCTTACATCCCTGAGCAGTACTGAACATGAAGATGGAGTCTTGCCTATATTCCTCTATTCTCAGTAGAGAATTACTTCATCCTAGACAGAGCCCACCTCCATTTTTCCGTATGAAGTAGCAGAGCCAGAGGAAAAAGTATGCTTGTATGGAATAATATGCCCACAGACTTTAAAAGACACATCACAATTTGTCACAGAAATGAATGGGTAAATCATCCTTGTCATTTCTGATGTTTATCTTAAAGTCCTCCCCAAGGCATCCAAGGTTTCTTTTCATTTCCCCCCCAACAGTTCATCTTCTTTACAGCCAGATTGCCCTTGATTTATATTCAGATTCTTCTTCACCAGCAGGCATCCAACTTATAGTTCTTGGAGTCTGAGACATGAATTTTTTTCCTTCCTCAGAATTGATCTTTAAAGACTTTCATCTGTGAAGAAATGAGCACTAAAGACTTTCATCTACAAACGTCAAATCCATCCAGGAGTCCAGGATTATGAGTGTCTGGTAACCAGCAGCAGCAGCTTCACAGCCAATGGCTCATGTGCAAAACTTTCAAGATCCTAATAGGTGAAACTGCAGTGGGATTCCCTCCCATCATGTACCTTTAACCTAAAGGGCTTCATCTCCTCTCACCCGGCCTAGCTCACAACAATAGTGAAAGAGTTTAGACAGAGCAGAAAGCATCCATTTGAAGGTACTAAGGCTGTCCTTCTACTAAGTAGCCACTAACTGTGAAAATGAAGACTAATGGGAATGGGTAAAAGCTCCATATATAAACTTCAGTGTTATCTTCTATCTTATTTATTATCTTATAGAATTTTCATAAATGGCCTTAAATTCTTCCGTGCAGCTAGGCTTCAGTGGCTCACGCTTGTAATCCTGGCTACTCAGGGGGCTGAGACTGAAGATCACAGTTCGAAGCCCGCCCAGGCAGGAAAGTCCTTGAGAGTCTTATCTCCAATAATTACTAAGAAAAATCCAGGAGTGGAGCTGTGGCTCAAGTGGTAGAGCGCTAGTGTTGAGCACAAAGAGGCTCCAGGACAGAGCCCAGGCCCAAAGGTCAAACCCCAGGACAGGCAAAAAGAAAAATCCTTCCTTGGAGTAAGATGACTAGTGTATGCATATTTGTGTCCGTGTGTGTATGTGCAGAAATGCACACACTTTTAAGACTGAGTCCATACTACAATGAATTTAAAATTACCTTATTCTGTAGGAAATAAGAGCTGTTTGGGGCAAAAAGTAGTGAATCCAGTAATTCCATTGTGCTGGACATCTGTTGTTCTTAATTTAAAGAATGGTTATGGAAGCTGGGCACTAGTGGCTCACAACCGTAATTCTAGCTACTCAAGAGGCTGAGATCTGAGGACCACAGTTCAAAGTCAGCTTGGGCATGGAAATTCATGAGACTTTTATCTCCAATTAACCACCAAAAAGCAAAACGTGGAGCTGTGGCTTAAATAAGTAGTAATGTTGGGTAAAAAAGAAGCTCAAGTACAATGCCCACCCACTGAGTTCAAATCCAGGTGTTTCTCTGTCTCTCTCTGTCTCTCTGTCTCTGTCTCTCTGTCTCTGTCTATGTCTCTCTCTCTCTCTCTCTCACACACACACACACACACACACACACACACACACACACATACACACAAAAAGAATGGTTATGAGCATGTCAGTCAAGTTTTCCAAGATCCTACTTGCCTATAAGTACACACAAAAACAGTAGCACACCATATATTTCCATTTCACCCCCACTCATAATTATGGCATTTCTACTCCCCAGAAAAGTATGTACTGCTAGCTCTTGGTGGCTGGTTTAAATTTGAACAATGTCACTTTCTTTGGAACACATCTCCATTTCTTGAACCTGTTCAGTATGCCAGTAATGCAACCCTCTCCTAGGTTTCATTAATTCCCAGGAGACAACTCATGAAGTCTCCAAACAAATCTCAGCTGCCTAAACACTGAACCAAATGTACTTTTTCCTGTGAAACCAGGCATCTCAGTATGTGTTGGTTTTATGTCCCTGAACATTTGTTGTCTTAAAATGAAACTACCTTCTGTTGGTGGTGGTGGTGGTGGTGGTGGTCATAGAGCTTGAATGTAGAACCTGGGCACTATCCCTGAGCTTTTTCACTCAAGGATAGTGCTCTACCACTTTGAGCCACAGCTCCATTTCTGGTTTTCTAGTGGTTAATTGGAGATCAGAGTCTCATGAACTGCCTACCTGGCTTTGAACTTTGATCCTCAGATCTCAGGCTCCTGAAGTAGCTATGATTATAGGCATGAGCTACTGACGCCCAGCTAAAACTGTATTTGTATTTCATTGACAGATTAATTGTACATTTTGTGGAGTACATTGTGATGATTTGGAACATTTGCATATTGTGTAAGAGATAGTGTTCTTCAGTCAAATTCTCTCCTAGCTATCTTGAAATATATAATATGATATTAGCAATATCATCTTCTATGTAATAGAATATTGGAACTTATTCCTTCTAGCTGCCTGTAATTTTCTAACCATTTAGCAATCTTCTCTCTCTTTCCCCTTTTAGATTCTATATGAGTAAAATATTTCACTTAATATGATTTCCAGAGAGAGGCAAACATGTTGCTGCAAGTGACAGGATTATTCATATATACATGTTTTTTGCCAGTCCTGGGACTTGAACTCAGGGCCTGAGCACTGTCCCTGGCTTCTTTTTGCTCAAGGCTAGCACTCTACCACTTGAGACACAGCGCCACTTCTGGCCTTTTCTATATATGTGGTGTTGAGGAATTGAACCAGGGCTTTATGTAAAGGAGGCAAGCACTGTTGCCATTAGACCATATTCCCAGCCCTATATACAACATTTTTACTAAACGTTTTATAAACCAAAGTTGTTCTTACAAAAATATGAACATTCTCCCCATATTATAAACAATAAGCTAGAATTCTGAGCAAAAACTACAACTTATAGATTTGAAACATATGAAAATCTTCCTATTTCACAATCACAATGACTTGCTTGCCAAGTTCTTTGTATAAGGGTTCAGGATCTCTTTCTTTTTTAACAACATGCATGTAATTCAACTACTATGAATACAAAGAGGAAAAACTCTATCAAATAAAATGCTCACAACTTATTTTCTATTCTTTCCTTGAAGCAGTATTTTTTCTATTGAAACGAAGACATTTTTACACAACAGAATTTTGTGTTTACACTTGTCCCTGAGGAATAAAATCACCTCTTTCCCAATTGACAAAAATGTGCTGGTATTGTCCATTGAGTCTACTTCAAATTATTTGACTAATAAATAGTAAGTTCAGCTTTTGAATAATAAAAGTGTCTTTACTGTAAGCAAGTGATGTCACTTTCTAGTCTAGACACCCCACATGCAGAAGCTGCTCTCACTGAACACTTACAGTATCTCTAGTTGGAGTATGGACTTGTTTATAGCAGACACCTAACATGAAAGCCCTTAATAAATATTATTTGGTGAAGTTGCTGATAAGATAAAAGGTATTGACCTTCCATTTATCCCTATCAGATTTAAGAAGCTATCTTGCTAGGCTTGAAATGCTTTCTTTACAAATTGAACTTTATTTAGTGCCTTTAAACAAAAAAATTAAATGGGTTTCCATTCAGCCAACTCCTTCAGGGCATAAAGACTCTGTCCTTCAATCTCATTGTTCTTGAAAATTACTAGACTTACATTCAATTGACAAAAGGGAGTCAGTGTGGGTGAGCCTGTAATAGTGATAGGATATAAAAAGGATTGGGTTTGGAAACTTAAAAGAGCTAGATCTCTTGAAATTGCTTGGATTCAGGGAGGCTTATTAGAATTTGACTGTCTCTTAGAAATTCTAAATGAGATTGACAATGAAGAATTACGGACTGCACAGTGAAAGGTATCAACGTGCACAATTAATACTAGGATACAGGTTGAAACATCTCCATTTAAGCCACATGCCATCTGGCCCAGAAGCAGTCATTCTACTGGAGTGACACCAAAGGTCGGTAAGAGCAAGAGCCCTATGTCCCGCTGCCAGGCTCCTGGATTTTATTTCTCATTTAAGGGAATCTGATCTGTCATTCCTCTGGCTCCTGTGGGCTTTAAATTCACATAATCAACATATCACTGCCAGAGATTTAGTAATAGCTGAGGCAGTTTAAAGGTGAGTGGAGAATAATCGTACTCCCATGCCAGATGCCTTCAGCTCTGTACAGAAATAAAACGTCTATCTCAGGCTCCAAAGAGGTAAGGCAAATTACCCGGTGTGAAGGAGATCTAGCCACTCCTCTCAAATGTACTAGTAGCTATATTTTATGTCCTAGGAGAGTTGGCACTTTGCAAAAGTTGAGAGCCTTGATTTTTAAAATGTGACTTCCAGGTCTCTGGGGATTCCCAAGGCCTTTCTGAAGGGCCTAGAGGTCAAAACTATTTCCATCATAATACTAAGATGTTATTTGCCTTTTTCATTGTTTGACATTTGCACTGATACTCCGAAAGCAATGAAGGGTAAAATTGCTGCACCATAGCCCAAGTCAAGTCAATGAGACCAAGTTACACTAATGGTCACTGTTTCTACATTGCTACACAGGAAAAAGAAAACGCCAGTTGCATTTAAACATGTCCTTGATGCTGGGCACTGATGGCTCATGTGTATCATCCTAGCTTCACAAGAGGCTCAGATCTGAAAACTGCTGTTCATAGATAGCCCGAGCAGAAAAGTCGAAGACTCTTATCACCAATTAACCATCAAAAGCCAGAGGTGGAGCTGATCTCAAGTGGTAGACTGCCAATTTTGAGCAAAAAAGCCAAGTGAGAATACAAGGCCTTGAGTTCCACTCCAAATACTGGCACTCAAAAAAAAAAAAAAAAAAGGCTGTCCTTGATGAGGCCCTAAATTATTAATTCTATTAAATTTCATTGTTTTTCTTATATTTTGTGTGAGGAAGTGCCAAGAATACATAAATTGCTTTTCCTGCATATTAAGATACAATGGCTGTCTTAAAGAATTTTGTTCATGCCATCATTTGACTTGGAAGGTAAACTGCTTTTTTTGTGGAACACTTTTTATGTGAAAGAATAACTGGCATATTCTAGCTGCTCAAAACTGGGTATTTGGCAGACATTTTGTCAAAAAATGAACCAAGTCATCTAGTTACTTTAAAGCAAACAGCCAGTAGTATTGGTTGGCAATAACATTCAAGGTTTTTGAATGAAAATTGGCAATTCAACAATCTTTTCTCTGTAGTCATAAGTATGACAACTTCCTAGCACTAAGACTTATTGACAGGTGTTGGAGGTATGGCTCAGGTGGTAGAGTGCCAGCCAATGGGCAAGAACATCAGATTCTGGATTTGAGTCCTGGTCTCAGTAAAAAAAAAGACTTACTGGTAGGATCAGTGATGATTAATGAGAATGAATTTTTGAAATTGTATAATGAAATGTCTTAACACATGGAAGACCTATATAATTCTATCAACCAATGTTCTGTAAAGGTCTAATGTTTGAGGTTACAGAATGATGAGTGATTAAATAACTCATGTAAGATTGAGTTAGCAAATAATTTTAAGTAATAAGAGCGTGAAATTGTTATAATTTCAGGTTTTTTATTGCAACTGACCTTTCAGAACAAACACTTATTGAGTATTGTTTTAGTTGCAAAAAGATCTAGCTGATTACTGGTGGCTCACGCCTAAATACCTAGCTACTCAGGAGACTAAAATATAAGGATTGTAGTTCAAGCCCAGCCTGAGCATAAAAATATATGACACTCTTATCGCCAATTAACCACCAAAAAAGCCTGAAATGGATCTATGGCTCAACTGGTAGAGCACTAGCCTTAAGCACAAAAGCTCAGGGAGAGCACCCAGGCCCTGAATTCAAGCCTCAGGACAAGCACAACATAACACAACACAAAACAAAAAGAATATCCCAATTATCTGAAAGGCTATTTTAATATACCTCCCCTTTTCCAACAATATATATACATGAGCCTCGATTTTATTCCTGTATTTAACCAAAATCATATATTGCATACCCTATAGTGTGAGGATTAAATGAGATACCATGTACTCAATATATGGCACAGAGTTTGCCATTTAAGTGACTTTTCTCTTTCCTTTCTTCATGTCATTAGCTAACTTAAGAGGATGAGAAAGTTCTAAGAACTTCTGGGCCATCTGAATTAGATGCAAGACACTCAAAAGCAGATATTAAACAGTTGTGTTTGTATAAAAATGTGCTATTACATGTTAATGTGTAATATGTTATTTTATTTGTAAATGGGTTAATTTGTCTTTCTTCATATACTCCACATAAAGAAAAGCTCTTTAGGGTTTTCAATAATACTTAACATCGAAAGGAGTGCTCCTGGGATAACATTTGAGAACGGTTGCTCTACTGTAGTTACAAAAACAGCATGGAAGTAACCAAAACTGATGGAAAAGATAGAGAATCCAGAAATGGAACTAAACAGCCAACTGATTTTTAGCAAAGGTGCCAAATGCATTCATTTGGGAAAAGATAGCCTCTTCCATAAGTTGTGCTGGGAAAACCGAATATCCACATAAAGAAGGTTGACCCCTATCTCTCATCCTGTATAAAAATAAACCCAAAAATAGATCAAATAACTTAATGTGACATCTGAAACTACTAGAAAAAATAAGGAAACATTTCAAGATATTGAAACAGGAAATTACTTCCTTGATATCACTCCAGAAAGCATCAGAAAGTAAAGCAAAAATAGGCCAATGGGATTACATCAAACTAAAATCCTATCCAGCAATCCAGAGTGAAGAAACAGCAAGCAGAATGGAAGAAAATCTTTACCACCTATTCATCTAAAGAGGATCAATTTCTGGAACACATTAGACGCTCAACAGAACAGGGAAAGTAATACAACTAAAAATGGATAATTTATCTGAATAATCGCTTCTCAAAGGAAGAAATACAAGTGGCCAAATTAAGTGACCAGCCACTCATGAAGATTCCAAAGAGTACAACATTTGAGAACTGCTGTTCTTCAATGCCCTTTCATCTTCCCTCCCAGAGATATTGTCTTCCTTTCCCATGTCCACTGCCCCATCTAATTCAGATGGCCTAGAAGGTCCTAGAACATTCTCATTCTCTTAAGATAGCTAATGATATGAAGAAAGGAAAGAGCAAAGTCACTTAAATGGTAAACTCTGTGTCATGTATCAAATACATAATATCTCATTTAATCCTCATACTAACTCTAGGAAATAATAATAATTTTAGGCCAAATAATAAGGCACCAGAACACATAAGAAGCCAATACTATCACAGGGTCAGCAAAAGCTTATGCTAGCTTAAAATTATCTGTAAAGGAAATAAATAAAACCATCTGACAAATACGGCAATACTAATACAAATACGGCAATACTAATTTTTCAATACATGGAGGTGGCACTATATTTCACTAACGCTCGGTTGCACAGCATTAACAAATTTTATACAAAGGTTTTGGTCATTACAGTGCTTAAAATTAAGCTATGAATAAACACATTTATGGATTATACAAATAATTTGATCGTGGAGATAACAAAGTGACTGTCGTCTTGCAAAATACTGAACACCACTGCATGGTGGCATTATAACTGCATGAAGCTACAGAAAACTACATGCCTTTGGGACAATGAAAAGTTGTTTAGGATGATAACCTTAGCCATAAAAGCCCACCTTTGCATTCAAATTACTTAAAACTCTAATCAAGAAAAGTCAACACACACAGATAAAACCAGTTAACAGCCCAGTACCACGCAGTGTTAAAGGAGGGAACTGGGCAGAAAATGTTAAGTCCTGTGGAAGACCTAGCACATCCAGGCAAACAATTCTACCACTGAGCTACATCCCAGTCCCTGGATCTAGATCTTTCAAAGTAGAATAGAAGTTGACAGAGGAAAACAACAAGTGAAAGGAGCAACAGGGAAAAAAGACAGATGTGGAAAGAACCATGCGCTTGACTCAGGAGAGAGCTCAAAGGAAGCCATGAGAGACATGGTTGGCAATAAAGGCAATTTAGGGCCAAATGTTGAAGGGCTGGATAGACTAATGAGAAGGATAAACTTGATCCCTCTACACAATTCAAACTAATAGAATAAAGAAGTAAAACAATGAGAGCAGAATGTGGGATAGATTGAGAAACTGGGACAAGAATTGAATAGTCCTATTAGGAAGCAATTTACAATTCACTGCTGAGATTGTTCAAATCCGACTGGGGAAAATTGAAGCCAAAAGGAATGAGCTTGTGGGAGACATTGAAGGTCACAGTTTGGTAACCAAGGCAATAGAGAGATGAGAAAGAAAGAAGACTCCAAATTGCAAACCCAAGAGAATAACACATACAGAAGCTACATAGGAACCATTTGGTGTAGGAAACATCTCCTCACTCCCTGTCCTTCTAAGTTTGGTGTTGCTCCACTGGAAGGAAGAAGGCCTGTGTTTACTGACATGGTGGGATTTTTAGTGGATCTGGCAAGGGAATCAAAGCATTATACTGAACTTACCACTGGTCAGTTCTTCATCTTGCTCCTTCCCTCTGCAGGATAGTGAGACTTGAATTTATTTGAAACACTGCAGCAGCTCAATCACTTCCCAGCCAAAATCCACTGCAACTCTCCTTGCTAAGCAATTCCACTGGTGTCTCCTTGGGCTTTGGTCTCAGGCTTTACTTTTTTAAGACTGCTGTCTTGGATCCGAGGCCTCACACCCTGGTTTTCCAATCTTTGACTCAATTGGACCCAACTATACTTCATATCTGTGGAAAAGCACCACTTGCTTCCAATCTCCCTGATGCCTTTTCCAGATCTGTTCAAATCTCTCTTACTCCCCTCAAATGGAGCAAAAGATCAGATGGGCTTTTTGCATAATACCAGGTCCCTTTGTGAAACATGTTTCATGATAATTAAAGGGAAAAGAATGACAAGAATGAAAAGGGAAAAGCTAAAGATGATTTTTGTGAGCCTAGAGAACAGAAAAGAAGGGGGCCACAATGATCAGATAATTGTTTTCAGGTACAGAAAGGCTCTGCTGGAGAGAAGGAACCTGGCTGTCCTCCAATCCAGCCAAGGGCAGACCAAGGGCTTAGTTACAGCATGAGGGTTTTACATAAGATAAAAGAATTTCTTGAACAAGTTTAGAAATGGGTTTCAGAGGGGTTTTGTGTAATTGCCTTCACAGGAGATAGCTAAGAATAGCATAGCTCCTCTGGCAGCCAGAAGGCACAGAGGTGTTCTATGGACACCAGGAAGTGAGCTTTCCTTGTCACCCCTTCCACGACCCCCACCCTCTTCTTCTACTGTAGGAACAAAAATTACCACACTTTGTTAGGCCCCCACAGAAGAGCTCTGAAGACTTTCCCATAGCAAGGGCTCTTGGCCAATTCCTGATATTTTTAGAATAAAATCATTTAGTGAAGCCATTGCCCCAGTGGCCACCAGAGCACTGTAATAGTGATAATTCCAAAAGCCATAAAGGCAATTTCTGACAAAATGATATCCTAGGCAGACTCGAAATTGTTTCTTTAACTGAAGGATTGCATGGCTGGGTTTTAATTAGAATGGATTAATACACTGTTCCTGTCTATAAAAATCAAAATTGAAAGGAAGGAGGTAATTTAGGTGAAGGAAAATATCCTCTGGATTCTCTCCCTCCCAAATATAACCCTTAAAAAACATAGGGGAAATTAATTTAAAATATGTCATGTATACCCTGATCATTTCTGTATCTAAAATCTCATAGGCATTACATGATTGTATAAGCTTCTCATGCATGTGTGTACATGTATAAAAGTCTATAATTTGGCTCTATTCTATAAAATCATATAAACACATGTACAGATTTTATATGGAAATGTGTAAATGCACATTCTATTGCCAGAAAAGCACTAAGAGTCAGTTAAATTACTTTTGTCCTCTCCACTGACTGATCTGGAAAAATCAAGAAATTAATATGCTAGTGCATAAAGTGATCTACACAATCTTCCACTACAAAACGATGGAATGTGTCATTGGGTCTTCATTTCAACAAGCAGTGGGAGGTATTTTGTAAGTTTTCTCTTTTCATTACAACACCATACTTTGATACATCCAATTGTAGAAAAATGTTGAAGAGGGAGAGGAAGAAGGCTAGATGTGTTTGAACATTCATCAACATAGAGATTCTGTCTACCACATCTTTAGTAGAAAAAAAGCAATACACCTACCTAACAATTAAATTCCAACCTCATACATGACCAAATCTTTTAAGAAGGATTCAGCCTTGATAGTTCTCATGTCTGTCTCCAAATCGCCCACGCATGCAATCCCATCTCCCATGGGTTATTAAAATGGCCTCCTATCTGGTCTATGAGGCTTGTTTCATCCATTTTCAAGTATTCTCCACACCATCATCAGCTAATATTTTCTTAAACAAAATCATAGTCATTCACCAATGATGAGATTGTTTGAGGATTCCCAGATATTTATAGGATTGAAACCATATTTAGCATCATGACCCATCAAGACCTGTCTCTGCCTTGCCTCTGCCAGGCTCTCTTGCTTATCACTATTCCCTCTTTGGCTACTTTCTAAGCTCTAGCTTCAGCAATCTATGCTCAGCTCTTCCCAGTGGGTACCTATATCCCCCACCACACCATTATGTTTGCCAAACCTGGCATTTCTGTCTGAAGCCATTCACCACCCCCCCTCCCTTACTTGCTTTCAGTGCATGTTATAAAACTCAGGGCTGAGAGTATATAGCTCAGTATTATAGCACTAACATGTGTAAGGCCTTGGGTTCATTCTTAGCACTGAAAAAAAATCACTGAAGTCCAATTTCATCTTTTCCAGGAAGCTTTCTAGCCCGGACTCCACACTCAATCAAGTCTCTTACCTACATTACAAAAATAAGTGTGGGATTATCTTGGAATATAGACAAAGCAAGGGTAAAAATAACTAGGAGGGGGTGAAATTTGTGAACTAGTTTGATATTCAGTATTTCCCTCAGAACACAACAAATGGCTATTGTGAAGGAGAAAAAGCAGAACTTAGACTTTCTTGTATTTATTTGAGTGGTCAGTCATTTTTTTTTGGTGAAATATTCCTAATTAAAAGTATACCAGGGTTAGGAGAGGAAAAACTGGGAGAAAATGAGGCAGAGGATGACACAGTTCAAAAAGAAACATATTCATTACACCTCTGTACATCACCTTTGTTGTAAAAATAAAACCATACCAATAATTAACCCCTCTGCACATCACTTTAACAATAAAGAAATGAAAAAACTATGCCAATAATTAACATGAGTAGCATACAAATAAAGAAACTTTAATGACTAGTGAAGTTGAGCACCTTTACACATATTTGTCAGTAGTTTAGATATTTTTCTATGGACAAGTTTGAGTCATCTTCCTGATTTCCTATTGGTTCTCTGTCTTATTCACTTTTATTATTATTTTTATGTCATAGCTGAGGACATTATAATACTTTCATTGCTTGGCTCCATAAATATTTTTATTCAATCCTGTTCACAATGAACCCTCTGTTTGCCTCCATTCAATTATATATCATACAGTTAAAACTTTTATTTAAATGATACTCACTTAATAATAGGTTGGATATCAACCTTACAACTTGGGAGGGAGGGGAATAAGGAGGGAAAAGAGTGAGAAAATGAAGGATGGGGTAACATTGTCTAAAAACAAATGTAATCATTACCTTACTTATGTAAATTTAACCACCCCCCACGCTCATCACTTTTTCAATAAAGACAATTTTTTTAAACTTTCATTAACATAATTGCTTTTTCTTATGAACTTCTAAGTCATTTTTAAGTTACTAAATAATTAGGAACTAGAACTCCTACCATTATACTACCAGCCTCAAAATAATATCTGGCAAGTGAGTCAATAAATATTTGTTTAGTTAACTAAAATACATTTCACATTATAGAAAGATGGCAGAGAACCTAACACATTGCAGATAACATGTGTCCATTGTGGCATTTCTTGTTGCTATAGTACCTTAGGTTACTTCTCTAATGCTTCTTCTTCCCGTTCAAATGCTACTTCTTTCCATAATGCCCTGGGCACCAATAGAAAGAACCAGAATGGCACATGCACAAGCTATCAAGCAATCAGCACAAAACCCAGGGAAGGAGATGTGATATGATAGGAGTCCTATAATATAATCAGTGCCTTCCTCCCTTCCTCCACCCTGGGGAGGAGGGGGAAAGAACACTCCATTTTAGGTCCCTCTCCAGATGGAGAGCTACTTTCTTTCAGGGCTTTCCTTTCCTTTTCAAATATAGTTCATCTGTTTGCCTTAAACAGGGCCTTTTAATTGTTTAATGGGGAGAGAAAACAAATCCATTAATGGGAGGATGGAAGATGGGAGAGAAGAAGAAAAAAGTAACAGCTGTGATCTGGTGTAAGCCAGGTTAGATGTTGGACTCTATAGTTAAAAGGTTTCATTTCAATAAACATTCTGTGAAAATATGCAGAGGATTTCAGGTGATGTGGCCCTGAGGCTGAAGACAACAGAGAGCTTAGTAAAGTTAGAAAACAAAGACCTACAAAACTAGGAGAAAGGCAGTTGGAAAGTGACAGCTGCAGTGCAGCAGCAGGTCTTATAGGAGCTTTGGGTCAGGAGATGTTGTTTGTATTTCATTGTAAATTCAATGAAAAAGAGCCCTAAAGGATTTTCATAGAAAGGAATGACTATCATTGTAATAGTGTTTGTGAAGTTTAGGATTAAAGCTACCAAAGTCCTAGATTAATCAAAATGCAATACAGCAACTAGCACCCAGCTTCATGTTTTGTAGGCAGACATTAAATGACAGTTGATTTTTCCTTATTCCCCAGTAAATATCACTTTCAGACATATCACCAGTGGACTTAGATGAGGGAGTGCATTTATTATTACAATGGTTTGTAGAGTACTTTTAATATGCTGAGTGCTTTAAAACGGCTTTTATTCAATGCTTAACAATAAAATTGAGGCACTGAGCTTTCAGTTCCTAAAGAACCATTTATGCTTAAAAAAGCTTTTGATTGATTTCTTCCCAATAAGGTATATGCATTAACTCAAGCTCAACCTGTAACAGAGCCTGTGTGTGTGTATGTGTGTGTGTGTGTGTGTGTGTATATGTGGGTGCGCGCATGCGCACCCACACACACACAGGCCCAGGCACCCACAAATAGGAGTTGAAATGTGAATCTCCAAGGACTGAGGTTGGCCCTTGTTGATAAGTAAAAATTTTCTCTAGAGGATTTATAACAAATCCACTTCAGCATTCTCCTAGATGTATTCCTATGCAACTTTGGGAGGTGGACAAAGATACATTCCTTTCATCCTCCAAGGGCTGAATTTTATGTCTTCAGGAGAAACGGAAAATTCCAAGTGCTCATGCATATTTGTATTATTTAAGAAAAAAATAGGATTGACTTCTGCATAAAATACAATCTCCGGGCTGGGGATATGGCCTAGTGGCAAGAGTGCTTGCCTTGTATACATGAGGCCCTGGGTTCGATTCCCCAGCACCACATATACAGAAAATGGCCAGAAGTGGCGCTGTGGCTCAAGTGGCAGAGTGCTAGCCTTGAGCGGGAAGAAGCCAGGGACAGTGCTCAGGCCCTGAGTCCAAGGCCCAGGACTGACCAAAAAGTAAATAAATAAATAAATAAATAAATAAAATAAAATACAATCTCCTAATATTCAACAATTTAAAGACAGCTTAGACTCTTTCATTACACCCATTGCTAGGTAGAGGCAATAACATTTTCTATAGCAGCATGTTTTCCAAAATAAAACTGTATTTTATTTTTCCCATTAAAAAGTAAATAATATTTCCAATTAAATGTAGGAGAATCAGATGAAGAACTACTCTCCCTCTCACAATTACGATAGTAAAACACATTTCTCAAAAGTATAATCCCACATGGATAAAATAATGGAGCTCCTACTAGGAATAAGCTAAAATACCATGTACAATACTGGGAGCTAGGACTTGGAAGCTGTAGGTAATAGCAATTGTCAGAAGACATGATTGGGTTAAAGACAATGTGAAGGCTGGGAAGGTGGCCTAGTGGTAGAGTGCTTGCCTCGTATACATGAAACCCTGGGTTCGATTCCTCAGCACCACATATATACAAAAAGCCAGAAGTGGCGCTGTGGCTCAAGTGGCAGAGTGCTAGCCTTGAGCAAAAAGAAGCCAAGGACAGTGGCTCAGGCCCTGAGTTCAAGCCCCAGGAATGGCAAAAAAAAAAAAAAACAACAATGTGAAGCCAAGTGCTGGTGGTTCTCGCCTGTATCCTAGTACTCAGGAGGCTGCAATATAAGGATTGTGGTTCAAAGCCAGCCCAGGCAGTAAAGTCTCCATGAGATTCTTATCTCCAATTAAGCACTCAAACACCAGATTTGGCGCTGTGGTTCAAGGGGTAGAACACTATCCTTGAGCACAAAGAGGTTCAGGGACAGCACCCAGGCCCAGAGTTCAAGCCTTAGGACCAGCAAAAAAAAAAAAAAATGTGCTTGCAATGGCTTATTAAAGGAGCAAAGGCTGTTTCATAAAGGTTTTGTTCTCTGGAGAAAGTGACCTAGAGACCTTCAGGTTTCAGGAGAAGGAATGAGGATACTGTGAAGCTGAATGCAGGAAGTCTGCTAATTGAACCTAGAGGATCCCAGACAGGAAATTCAAACTCTACGATCACCATAGTTACATGCTTGTCTAGAGGAGCATCTGGTATAAACTGAATTCAAACCCAGAACTTCTGGTTAATTAGTAACAAAACCGGTAAAGAAAAGCTTCTTGTACCAGGAAGGAAAGGTGGGACTCTCATTATGCTGAGACATGCCAGGATAAGAATTTGCATGAAGAGAACTTACTATAACAAACTTTGCCTTCCATAAGTCTCCTCATGCGTTTCACAGCCAGCTTCCAGCATTTACTACTGCTCTTGTTCTTTCGTATGTAAGTATGTTTGCATGTGGGTGCTGAGGTGTGAACCCAGGACTCTGCACATGCTAAGCTACTCCACTACTGAACAACACCCTCAGTTCCCTTCTCATTCTTAAAATGGCATGGAACTCCCAAATTCTCCTAACACACCTCTGGGCTACTTTGCCTGAATATCTGTCTGTCTGTCTGTCTCTGTCTCTCTCTCTGTCTCTGTCTCTGTCTCCGTCTCTGTCTCTGTCTCATTCTGTCTCCCTCTTGCTTCTGTTTCTCTGTCTCTCTTTCCTCTCCTGCTCCTCTCTCTCCTTTCTATCTCCCATCTTCTCTCTCTCCTGCTCCTGTCTCTCTCTTTCCCTTCTCTCTCCTTTCTCTCATGTCTACTTCCCCTCTCTTCTCTCCCCTCTCCCCTCTCCCCTCTCCCGTTCTCCCCCTCTCCCTGTCCCCCCCTCCCTCCTCCTCTCTTTCACATTGAGTAGTGGCAACAGAGACCCGCATGGCCCACATAAACCCCAAGTGTTTACTATTTGGCTCTTTCTGAAAAACTTTTCAGAACTTAAAAGAAAAAGTCTTCAGAAAATTCACTGAAAGATACTTACAAAACCAGTTGGTGTAAACCAACCGTACAACTCATGGTGGGAGAGGGTCTGGGGAAGAGGGGGGGAGGAGGGAGGAGGTAACAAGTTGGATAAGAAATGTACTCATTGCCTTACATATGAAACTGTAACCCCTCTGTACTTCACTTTGACACCAAATTTTTTAATAAAAGAAGAATAGTTGAGTATGAATAATTAACTAGAACACTACTTCTTTGGCCTTGACATAAACGTTTATTCACCTTTGTTGCATACAATCCGAGCATCAACTTACCCTGCAAGTGGGGAAAGTGTGAAAAATAAGAGTAAAGTGATTAGCATTTTTCATTGTGCAAACCCTGGAGAAATGGAAACAACTTTAACATAAGTTATCCAACATGCTGGAAGAGATTCTACTTTGCATTCAATATTTTATTTCATAGGCTATTTTATTGACTTTCTCAATGGGATATATTTTAAACGCTTACAACATAGTAAAGTCCACATCTTAGCAATAGATTCTTATATTCAGGTACCTTAATTGAGCCAATTAAAAAAACAAAATACACATTCAAATGAAACATGTATCTAAACCATTTAGGAATAATTAAAATTATAGATCAGGTTTTCTTTCACTGATCACAAATTATTGTAATGCTTTTGTGGTGCTCATTTCCGGGCTCACTTTGGTGTGTTTTCTAAAGCACCGTATTGTCAGATCATGGGGAGTATCTCATTTTCATTTTCATATCTCCAATTCTAAAGGGGATTAAATTATCCAATTAAGCTGTTAATTAAAAAGACTCCTACAGAATAAACTGCAGGCTACCAGTGCCATTTCAATTTTTGTTGTGCTGTGCTCAAAAGCAATTTTCGAAATTCAGAATAGCTCAAAATGACTAGCCTTGATTTAACTTTAGCAAAAGGTAGCTAGTAATGCTAGCTGAAGATCCAACCCATTTCTTCTCTATGAGAACATGGCAGGACTATGCCCTAGCCTCCCCTGTGGTTACATTTGGCCATATGACTGACTTTCAGCCAATGGATTAAAACAGGAATAATGTAGATTGCTCCCAGACCATCTGTCACTCATCAGTTTATTACTGATGAGTATGTCTTCAAACATGTATTGAAAATGGTAAAAATCCCAATATGGACGGAACCTGGGTCCCCAAATCACCAGGAGGAGAAAGTAAGTACACTGATCATTAATACTCATTATGTATGTAATGAAAAAAACTTAAATTGTTCTAGCCCAAGATATTGTCTGTTTCTTAGCTAGTATGAATTTACTGAAGAAACCAAGTAAACTTTAGGAACACGTAAATAACTTGAAGCTAATTGGAAACCGTCTTCTTCAAATTTTTCTTAGATCTACTTAGATATGACATGAAAATCTAAGCAACTTTAATATCTCTTGGGTCTCATAAAATGTAAATCACATAAACAATAGGAATATTCTAGACTTCTTTTCTCCATTCTCCTACACCCTATGCTTCCTGTCCACATCCCATAGATCATTCATTAAACTCTATCATTTATATTCAGTTTTCTTTCTGCCACTATTCTATATACACAAAACATCTTATTTAATGACTAAGCTTAGAAACTAGAAATGCAGAAAGTAAACTATTGAAGAGGGTTACCACCAGGCTATACTCAACAACTTGTTACCCACTGCTCTGAATCATCTTATGTCTATTTCCTATGATGCTCTGACCTTACACAATGAACTGGCCTAAGAGTGAAAAATCAGTACTTTTCCAGATCTTAGAACATATCAGTGCCAGAAAGGCATTTGAAATGATCAATAGAGGACTTTTCTTGTAATTCCTGCCTAACCCCAAAAAGCTCCATAGAGGACTTAGGAATTCCACAGTATGCCTGTGAATTTGTGTTGACTCAATCAGAGTGGTCAGGCTCTGAGAATTCTGTGCCATTCAGTCATTGTCTAAGGTTCACCATGCAGTTCCAGTTCTTTGAAAGTACATTGAGCAAAGATGTTCTATTAGCATACATGTAGCTGCCCTAGAGAGCCATAGCCAATCAAAAACAAAAGCACACTGAAAATGAATTAGGGCACCTAGTCAAAGGAACGTACTGGGATCTTAGTTCAGTAATTTCTTCCCAGTGTCCCTACCTGTTCCCTGATACACTTATAAACTAACAGACATTTGTATCACCACATATTCCTCTATACCACAAAGCAGTATAATCATACCCATCTAGATATTCATCTTCCATGTTCAACAAGAGTGTTCATTGAAGCCAGAGACATTACATTACCCACCTTTTGTGGCACAGAAGTATTGTTAAGCAAAAAGACTTTCCTGAATGACTGGGTAGTTAAAAGAATGGTAAAGGCAAGAGGTTTTTTTGCTTTGAGAGCAACTGTCATTGCCATTTCTGTGAGTCTAGTCATAATATATGGTAGAGAATTGTCTCAAAGGCTTATTTTCCCCGAGTGTGAATATTATTGCAAAGGCAATAATATTCACATCTGTTGTCTTATGCTCTGGAAGAAAATAAAATGGCCACCTTGTAAACATTTCATTGTCTACAGAGAAAGTTACTGCATCCAATCATTTATTTAACAGAGTAACCATTATGTTGAAGTCACTAAACCATCTGCACTTAGGTGGGCAATATAAACTAGCCATCCTGAAAGCTAGTCTATGACAATGTTTTCTATGCGTACATTTCTGGCAAATATTTTCCAAACAAGAACTGAATGATAATAGATGCAGTATATTTTAATCATTTTTCAGAAAGGAAGAGACAGAAACTCTTCAATCAAACCTTTATTGTCCTTAAAATCATTGCTCTCGTTGTTTCACATATATGGAGAGAATACACAACCAAACTAGTCTCATAATTACCATTTACATTAAAAATAATACATTATACAATAGCATCTTTCATCAAACCAGTGGGGCACAGCCACTGGTGATGACAAGGTTGTTGGATGAAACAATCATGTATCCTTCCATAATTCAAGGTGCAACTGAGACAATGTTTAAAATATCAAGTAAGAAAGTTATCAAATGCCAAGTGATTATAAAACACTTAGTAAATATACTAGGAAATAGGGTAATCTAAGGAATAAAGGTTAATCTAAAGGTCAGTAGCCCAAAGCACAAAGACTCTGTCTTTCTTGACTCTGAGATACTTGACAAGCAATTTTCAAGCCTATCCATTTCTCTGGCATGAGCATAACCTGTCTGGCAAGTCATAGTTCCTAGCTTCTTCTCAGGGATGCTCCAGGGCTAAATAAGATAAAATTTATGTGCTATGCTTTAAGCTCCATTGAGGCAAGGCACTAAATAAACCTCAGGGTAATTTATGAATCCTGAGCTTGCATTAGTCATGTCCCAGTCCATCTCATAAAAAAGAAAAAAATGGAAATTGGAGGCCAGCACTTGGCAAAAAAGCTCAGCAAACTATGGGCAATGGCAATAAGGCTGAAAAATACTGTTCTATACACAGAATCCTTGACTACCCAAGAGAATTTCACACACACACACACACACACACACACACACACACACACACACCTCTCTAACTCTCTCCAATGCTCAGACAATAGTTGACTGGAAGAACACCTATGTGAGTCAGAGAAGTATGTTCTTGCAGCCCTAGTCTGAGACCCAATATTTAAATTCCTTTCAATTTACCATAATTATTTTTATGAGCTTTATGGCTCTCCTCCACTTGATATGCTTAGTGAAAATGGCCAGAATTCTGTCTTCTTTTCAGAGCCTTATGCTCGCTTTTCTCTACTTCATTCACTTGCACTTGCCTCTGATCTTCCTCCCTATACCACTTAAACGATGACTCTTTTTTTTTTGTAGCAATCTGTTTCGAAGAGAGGGACAAGATTGTAATTTAAAGAGTAAAACAGAAACACTTGGAAATTCAATCCTTCTAGAAATTTGTTCTAGCTCATGGTGATGCTTTTGTATTGACACTCTGGGTTTCAAATAATGGCCATCCTAACTGCAACCCTCAATACAACTAGATTACATCAAATAAAGTTACTCTAGTCAAGGTAGCCCAGTCCTATAGAAATTGTGAACCCCAGCTGATCTCCAACCACATTTCCTGAACCAACAAGTGATTTCACAATGCAATTTCTAAAATCATAATTCTATGCTTTTGTCAAACACTTTCTCTGTCCTGCAGGAATGTGTTTATTTAGAACTTAAAAAAGGAAATCTAGAAGAAAAATGCTATTCATGTAAGTATGACAAACCTCAACTACTTTTAAGTGGCCCAAGTACAGGAATAAAACAAGGATTATCTTGAATGTCTAAAACAAACCCAAATTCTTACTCTAGAGAAATGGCACATACATTTCCAGCACCACTGACATAATACTGCTTGTTTTTCAAGATACAAGCAAAGGTCACATTAAGCCATGGTTAAGAGAAAGAAAAGGTAGCTGCCCTTCAGAAGTGTAACCATTTGGAGAGGAGGAAGTCAAGGGGAAAATCACTCTCCTCTGACTAATGCAGTGTAATTGTTTTCCTCATGGTGGTGTCCCTCCATTCTTCTCCCTTCAGAAGTTCCCATGGTTACAGAAGGACAAGGCATGCACTTACATTTTCTCCAAAAGGATCACAAGTCACAAAGATGCAAAATGACTTCCTGTGGTTAGTTTGAATTTGTCATTTTACTTTAGAGATTTTGCTATTGGCCCACTTAACCCAGCACCTCATGAATAATGAATAATGTGAGGGGAGCTAGAAGGATGCCTGTATTAAAAAAGCAAGAAATGCCAAGTAACCACTTTAATACGATTATGATTTTGTACAAGAAAAAGAGAGGGAAAAAAAGAGAGAAGAGATTACTATAAAGGATAATATCCTAAGGATCACAAATCTAATACTATTCTTTCTCACAGACTATTTAGAAAATTGAACAGTAAAAATGATGTTTCATAGTTCTGTACATTTTAAATTGAATCTATATATCATTAAATGTTTTCAATCAAGAAATTGTTGAAAAGTTTTTCTTTTAATGAGAGGTAACATTAAGCTGTAAAGGAAGGCCATTCTGCTCTGTCCTCAATGTGTTGTTTGTCCGATTGTGTTAAAGGAAAACAAAGCCATGTGTTCCTTATGTAGAACTGGAAAGCCCTCCTTTCACTGCTGACTCATTTCTGAGCCAGGAGATGCACACATATAAGGCTGATGAAATAAACATAAATTGGGCCTAAGAACTGTGCCCAGCAGATGGATGATCACTGAGAGGCATGTAAGCTAGATAAGAGCTGGGAGATTTTCAATTCCTAGGTTTTCCACTGCTGTATGACTAGGAGTGTTTAAGACTTTTGGAGCTTAAAGATACACCCTCTCTCCAACCCTTTTCATACACTCAGATCCTTTAGCTAGTAGACTTTCTGACATCTTTGTTCATACTGACATAAACAGGTTATTCAGCTATAGCAAATGCAAGCTGTGAGCTATGATTTCATTTCAACAGACTAAGAACTGAAGGTATTAACTTCATTACAAATTATAAAACGGAAACACAATCTATTTCTCATTGAACTACCTTAGTGTTAAAGACTGTGGAATGACTTCTACAAAATCTGGCACTGCATTCCAAGGAGTTGCAAGGCCTTCCAGGCCTCCATACATAGATCTTCTTCATTGTGGGTTACAGGTTTAATAAACTGCTCCCTTTTTATGGGTATATTTGACTTAGGCTCCCTGCAAAGCTATAGAATGAGATGGCATATACCACTTAGCTGTGGCTAACACACTAAAATGGACAATAGCAATATCAGTAGAGAGTGTTTTTAACAAAAGTAGCCTAAGGATTTACTTTTGTAGGTTTGGGTTTTGTTTTTTTTTTACAGAAACATCTTTGGTTCATATCTTGTATTCCTTTTTTAAGCCCTATGACCTTGAACAGACACTGTTTTGATTGAGGCAGGTCATTTCCTCAAATAACAAAAACATATTAAAAATAAAAACCCTCAGGGGAATATAGGCCTAAAGCAGTGGGCAATTTGTGTTTAGTGCCACCTCTGTTGACACTGGGCTGCTCTCTTTGGACAGCAGAAACCATCACTCCAACTACCAGAGTCGGCAGGATTCCGTGCCTCTATTCATTGTGGAATTAGGTGGACAGTTAAAAGCTTTCTGGAATTCTTCAAAGTTACTAACAGCACCATTGACCCTGGAAAAAAAAAGACATGATAAAGTTCATATCAATGAGCTCTTAACAGATAAACTGATTCTGGATGAAACAAACAGTATGTGGCTTGAATAGAGTTTCACTCATTCAATCTTTTTTTTTTTTTTTTTTTTTTTTTGGCCAGTCCTGGGCCTTGGACTCAGGGCCTGAGCACTGTCCCTGGCTTCTTCCCGCTCAAGGCTAGCACTCTGCCACTTGAGCCACAGCGCCGCTTCTGGCCGTTTTCTGTATATGTGGTGCTGGGGAATCGAACCTAGGGCCTCGTGTATCCGAGGCAGGCACTCTTGCCACTAGGCTATATCCCCAGCCCTCATTCAATCTTTTTACAAAGGAGACAGTAAGTAAGACTAGGACCACTACCTCCTCTATGCCAGGCAAACATCTGGATTACTTTCCAAGCATTCTTCAAAATTCCTATAAGACTGTATCACGTCCAATACTTAGTTTTCCTAACTTAAAAATTACTTTTCCTGGGTGCCAGTGACTCATACCTATATAATCCTAGCTATTCAAGAAGTTGAGATCTGAGGCTCACAGTTTCAAGCCTTCCCAGGCAGGGAAGCCTATAAAATTGTTATCAGCAATTAAGCACCAAAAATGCCAGAAGGGGACCTGTGGCTCAAGTGTAGAGCTCTAGCTTTGAGCAAAAGAAAAAGCTCAGAGACAGTCCCTAGGCTCTGAGATCAAGCCCCAGGACTGGCACAAAAATAATACTTTTTGTGGAAAGTCGAACTGCCATAAAATGTGTAAGTATTAAATGTACATGCTCCTCATTTTTCCATAGGTAGCCATGTTGGCACTACTCAGATCAGGACACATGGATTTCCTTTCTGAAGGCTAACTTATATCTCTTACCAAAATTATCTCCAAAAATAAATACTGTTATAATCTCTATCTCCATAGCTTTGACTGCTTTCAAACTTCCTATAAATTACATCCATAGTATGCAGTGTTTACATCTTTGATTTCTTTTACTCAGTATAATGCCACTAAGAGTCTCATGTTGCTGCATTTCCAACTACCCCTAAAGAATTCATTCAGTCTACAAAGCACCTTTTCTACATTCTTATCAGGTTTGGAGGCTCACATGTAACTAGAATTTAGTTAATGCTACAATCAAATAATGAATAGCATCTAGTTGTTACAGATGATTCTTCACTGGATTTTAGCTCCAGAATCTGGTCTTGAAAGTCTCTGACTACAGTAAAGACTATCAATCCCTTACCCAGTACTTTGATTGTTTAATTGCCTTTTGTGAAGTAGTATTTGCATTGTATGATTTGCATTGCACTCAAAATCTATAGTTACTACAGAAATCAGTAACACACTAAGCAAAAAATACCTACCCACTCATCTGTTTCTTACTCAACCTCACATTCAAAGAAGTGACTAGAAACTCAGCATTCCCAGTTACTTTTTCTTCCCTAAGGGCATCAGAATGAATGTATTGCATATATTCAACAAATCTTCATAACCTTTTGTGTTTTAGCTGTGATATATGGGGTAAGGATGGAAATCTCAGAGTGTAATTCACCCTAGGCAACAGTTAAACATAGAATATAGCTGATAATGAGTTAGTAAATGTAAATTACCAGCTAAAATCCAACATTATAGGCAACTAGTTAGTAAAAAGAATTTTGTTTCTAAAGCTTATCCACTGAGTAATGAATATACTGTGTGGTTTCATCTGCACCATTTGTCAGTGGGTGCACATTTTAGTCCATTAGAAACTGTCAGCCTTCATGACAGTTTAGCACAGTGGGGGAGAATTTCCAACACAGTGATTAGATTTTTATGCTAGTGGGTAATTTATAGTCAATTTTGAAGTATAGAAAGGTTTTAGGAATAAGACTTTTAAATATAGAACAAACTTTACATGACTTTCTTTCAATTTGCTAATGGATTCATTTAAATATGAAATGTAAAGGCACCCAGGTATATGTTCTAAGCAAGGAGTGAATAACTTTAAGTTATGACCCCTTGGGTTTCTCATTATAATTATCTGCTCTCTACTATTAAAAAATCTCAAGCTATGGGACTTAGCACAGAGTAAGTAATACCAGCCTGAATTTTGTTTTTACTTAATATTTCATACATTCTGACAATTAAGGTTGCAATACATAATCCATTGCCCTTCATCTGTAGGCAACTATTTCAAAATATGATACAAGATGAGAGCCAAATGCAGTATCCTTGACTCTAGATATGAGTTATAGCCATAAAATATCTCCATATATCTTCCTTTGGGTTCAGAACTATTCAGAAAGAGGGCACTGATTCCTATGTGTTGACTGTGTGAAAAAGCAAGAGATCATAAATAGAATATTCTTTAATAGGACATAAACCAGAGCTCTTGGTGTTTTAAGGTAGATTGTATCACCTCACACACAGTGTGTGTGTGAGTGTGTGTGTGTGTGTGTGTGTGTGTGTGTGTGTATACACTGGTACTGGGGCTTGAACACAGGGCCTCTGGTTCTTGCTTGGCTTTTTTTGCTCAGGGCTGGTGCTCTACTACTTGAGCCACAGTTCCATTCTGGTTTTTGGTAGTTAATTGGAGATGAGAAGCACACAGGCTTTCCCTGTCTGGGCTGGCTTTGAACCATGATCTGCAAATCTCAGCCTTCTTAGTAGCTAGGATTACAGGCATGAACCACAAGCATCCAGCTAATATCTTTCCCCTTGCAGCAGATCTGACAACTCCCAACTATGGGTTCCTTTTATTTCAGGAACATATGATCTTAAATGCCACACTAGATTCAAAATGGGTACAAGTGGCTACCAACAGAAATTTAGTTCAAAAAACACAGAGGATACCAGCTTATTACTAATGAAAGAAGAGATGCTTACTCCCTGTTTGACTAGATTCTGTCAACTACAAAATGGACATGGAGGTTTTTGTATATCACATACCAGGCAGTATACTAGGATAGTTAGGGGTTGGAGAAGTGGGGTGAAGCCCAGTTCAAAACCCGTGTCACCATTTTCCTGCTTACCTAAATTGAGGAGGACTGTGTGCACCAATTTGAACTTGTTCTCTGGCAGCTTCTGGTCTGTAGGAATTGCACCTCACCTAGAAGGAAAAGGCATCTCAAGGAAATATGCTTCCATCTCAATGATAGTTTCTTTTTTACTTTCTTAAGTTAGACTGAAGAATAATTTTAAGATCAAAGGATGACAAAGAGGTTTAATAGATCAAGCAAAATTCGTAGTAATAATTATTCTAACCCCCAGAGCAGAAGGCTCTAGCAATGTGAAAAATTCCACAAAGTAAGGAAATTAGCAATGTTTCAGGAAAAGTGGAGGAGGAGAGAATGTCAGATCATTGAAATCCCAAGAAACATACCAAAGCATTTAAATTATATTTAAACATTGTTCTTGAGCAAGAAAATAAAGCCATATTTTTGAATCATTTATCTGACAGAGAGATTTAGGAGGAAGAAGAAATTAGAGATTACATAGAAGACAATTTCTTGGTGATTAATGTCCCCTAAAGAACTAAAAGGATGAGAATACCCTCTAAGAAGAGAAATAGTCAGATCACAACAAGTATACTGATATAGAAAGCAGGGTAAGTATCGTGATGCCCATGCTTTTGGTAACCTATCAGTGAGTGGGCTTCTGACTTTGATTGTTTAAAATGTGATTCTTGTAACAAACAGTACAAGAAATGTACCCAAGGCCTAACGTATGAAACTGTAACCTCTCTGTACATCACATTGACAATAAATAAGCATTAAAACAAAAACAAAATTGTGATTCTTGAATCGCCTCAGAAGCTAATAGGAAGTTGATTTTAACATCATTTTTTTTCTCATGTACTTAGATCATCATATAGCATTTTTAGATTTTATATATCATTTAAGAGATTTCTGAAAACATGTTATGGTTCTTACTGGTTTTCTACTATCTTTCTAAGAGGCAAATAACTTTGCTACCTAGAAGTAGACTTACGCCCATGTATAAAAGACTGAAAATATTTTCAATATATCAATGAATGTAAGTTAATGTTTCTCATTCATGATGAAGAAGTAGCATTACACTTTTTCTCTAAATCTCTCTAGTTAAAATAAATCAGGTAACGCTTCGTATCATATTTCAAGATAATTTTTAATTATACTTATGGCATCCATCATTATCACCTAGATTGTTTTATCTGCAAAGAGATATTACAGAGTAGGGTGTATATAGTAAAAATGAATGGACACTTGCTCTTTGTCCTCTACACCAGAGTTTAATGTTTCAAATACTCAGTTCTGCCACTTCAATACAAAGCCACCCATTGATAAATAAATAAAAGACAATAGTTTCCAATAAAACATTATTTGCAATGTATTTTGGAAAATATGCAGTACACCAGATTGGACCACAACTCTAGAAAATTCCATTTTGAATGCTTATTTTAGTATCTAACCCAGAACTGACCCTAAGGATGACCCCTTAAATGAATTGTGTTAGTCTTATCCTTTTGATGCAAGTGATCTAAAACTATCAAATGTCTTCAATGTATCCAGCATTTTTGCTAAGTGTTATGGCAAGTATATGAAAAGTGTAAGGAACCAGAATATTAGCTGTGGAGATAAAATGGAGTCTTAAGCATTTTAAAAGCAATTAAGTACACAATGCTATAGGAATGTAGGTAAGCAAAGAGGAGTCAAATATAAAACAAAATGAGGACTAGAGTTCTTAGGGAAGAGTTTGTGGAATGTAGGGAGGAAGTAAAACACAACATGGATTCTGAAGGATAAACTTAGATTGAATAGTTTGTGGGGGAGAGAACAAGAAAGGGACCACATTATAAAAGACGAATCAGAAGCAAGGCCATGAAGACAGTCATGAGAATAAGTTCATGGAATGGAAGTGAGGATATCTGACTGATTAAGAATTTTTTCCCATCCAGTGAAATTTAAAGAAATTTGATGGATTTGAATCAAGTAAAGAACTTTGGTATTCTTTCTTTGTTTTATGTTTATTGTCCTTAAGTAGTTATACAAAGGGGTTTGATTGAACATGTCAGTTTGTGAGTAGAATGTGTCTTGATCAAAGTCACCCCTTTCATCATAAAATGGAGAAGCTGAAAGCCAAATGGAGAAACTTGGACTAAATGTGGTAGGCATGTGGGAACCTTTTAATATATCAGTAACAAAGTTTTTTGAAAAGGCTACTTCAGTGCAGTGTAAAACAGTGGTAGAAGATGCTAAAGTGAAGAAAACATGTCTTAAAGCTGTTGGGATAATCCAGAGTAGAAGATACCAAGGTTTGACTTCCAGATGATGAGATAGGGTAATGAAGATGCCGGGGGGCTTGGATTTTCACATCTCTCAAATGCATATATTAAAACTTGAACCCGGAAGTGGTGCTATGGCTCAAGTGGTAGAGCACTAGCCTTGAACTAAAGGGACAGCACCCAGCCCCAGAGTTCAAGCCCCATGACTGACTAAAAACAAACAAAAAAAGACTTGAACCCCAGTGTAATGGTGTTAGGAGGTGGTACTTTCAGGAAATACTAGGTCATGAGAGAGATGCCTTCATGGAAAGGGTTTAATGCATTCATTTAAAATGATTCTGGATAAAAGATGAACCTTTTTTGAAATAATAATTCAAATACAAGGCTTTCAAATTAATCACTGTTTGTAAGGTGGCTAAGATAAATTGTAACAATTTTTAATTCAACTTCAGAATAATAAATGAATTGTTTGGAAGATTTCCTTTTATTTTATTTTTCTCATCAGCAATAGAATAAACTGGTACATGTTGAATTTTTCATTGAAAGAGAATGGAAGGATAACTAGCTCTCTCCACTATGTGAAAAAATAGCAAGAAGTCAGCAATCTGCAACCCAGAACCCAACCGGGCATCCTAATCTCAGACTTCCAGCCTCCAAGACTAAGAGAAGGAAAGTTCTGTAGTTTATTAGCCTCTTATAGTCTATAGTACTCTTATAAACTGATGGAGCTGCTAAAATGGGGAAGAGAGAGAGGTTGTACCTAAAGAGGATTTCAGAAAAGGAAACATCTAGCTTTTTATATGTTATATAAAATAAATCAGATCTAAAATTCCAGGCTTTCTACTCAGGGAAATCCAAAGACGTCCAAATGGTTGCATGAAGGTATAAGTAGACTTGCACACATGTGCACGCGTGCACACACACACAGAAAAAGTCATTTTGTTGGAGGCTACAGTTTCATTGCCATCAGGATAATAAATGATCATAAGATTGTTTTTGTCATGTCAGTTTAATAAATAAAAGATCTGGAAGGGAGGGAGAAGGGATAAAGGAAAGCAATCATACTATTCAGTATATACTGTGTGAAAAGTGACCTACATAGCTTATGGGCAGGGATGGGAATGGGAAATTGGGGGAATGTAGTAAAGAAAGGAGTGATATTATCCAAAAAATGTACTCATTACCTGACTTAGGAAATGGTAACCCCTCTGTACAATACCTTAAAAATAACAATACAATTATTTTTTAAAAAAATAAAAGATTCTTTCCAAGTCTTCTCCATTAGAAAAAGAGACAATTGGAGAAAGCTTCAGGATGAACCAGCTTTCTAAGGAATGAATGAAAAGACTTGGAATCAAAAAGTTGCACTGAACACTTTTTGTCGAGTTTGAGCATATACATACACATTTGCCACTGTGAGGCCATAAATTAGAGCCTTTATCAATGCATTGTCAACTTCCTTTGCCTTTATCTTTTTTCTGTTCCAGTACTCTTTACATATTGATCTAATAGTTGGGAAACCAACCCTGAGGTTTCTCCATAGTTTAAGAGTGACAGAATAAAGCCAGAAAGTGAGGAAAACAAGAAAAAAAATGTAGGAAAGCCATGGAACCCTAAGAACAAGTTACTAGAAATAGTTAGAGATAGTATTGAATACATTAAGAAGTCAAGAAATATTGAAGAACTATCAAGTGAGTTGCCATAGGGCCAGTAATCCACTTGATTTAAAATACCAGTAAACCTTGATTCAATCCATTATTTATTTATGTCCCATAGCACATTAAGAAGCTGGTATTTATCCTGGAAATAATTGGCAAGATCAATTTTTAGCTAAAATCCAAGTGATACCATGAAACTTTTATTCCAGTCTTTTCCTTAAAGACACAAGCTAAAGTACCACATTTCATCTTGGGTGCTCTGCTCAGTTTACTCACATGAGCGTAACTCAGGAAGAAGAGCTGGTTGTTGGTGAATGTGAGGCCTGGGAGGAGGGGTTCCTCAACACCTTGCCTTTTGTCATTTATCCACTTCCTGTAAGCCTAGGGAGAGAAGCAGACTAAGTTGAGCCTCTTCCACGATGGTTTTTCCTCTTTTCTCATCCAGCACAGAGATATCAAACACATACTCCTGCTGTGTGCAAAAAGGCATTGTGTCAAGTTCTCTCTTAAGAAAACAAACACCTGGAAATGCAAAGTAATGTCTTTTCACTCATCTGGAACGCAGGTGCACCTGGCAAGATGCTCCATACATACTGAAGGGGCTAGGCCAAAGTGTTCAGATGTCAAATAGCTCTTCTTAAAAAAAAAAGCTGCTGGGGGCTGGGAATGTGGCCTAGTGGTAAAGTGCTCGTCTCGCATACATGAAGCCCTGGGTTCAATTCCCCAGCACCACATATATAGAGAAAAAAACTGTTCATTTTATTTCAAAATTGGACAAAGAAATTTAGCACTGTGGCAAGGATGTTATGGCAACGAATTTGGTAGTCAATATATTATCAAGTGTGTCAACAGGAAAAGCCATGACCTGTTATTATAGCATCGTGTTATGAACATAAAATATAATTTAAATAGAATACAGGATGGATAAAACCTTGAGGTAACAGCCTGATCTCTAAAGTGAATACATTTAAACTTTATGAAATCTTTCCGGATATCCTTATTCTTCTTGTTTAGCCATAGTTATGCACTCCTAGCTGGCCCAATATATAACAACTACTAGCCTCTGGCCATAACCTAGAAGCTTAGTATTTTAAGAGAAAATTGTAACTAATGATATTGAAACAGTTGTAGTCAAGTAAAACTCATAGGAACTTAGCCCTGAGGCAATTTCTATAGCATATTTTGATATGAATTTGTTCTTTAAATATATGATTCTTGATAACAAATTTTTGAATTTATAACCTAAAAAGAAAAATGCAATTCTATTTATCTAATAGACTATAATAAAGTCAATTGGGAAATACAATTTGATTTGCACAGATTCCAGAATACCCATCTCCTTAAGAACATGTCAATGATGTAAATTGAAGTATAGAGTTTTATACTTTAATTTTTTAATCCTGTAAATGGAACTATACATACCCTAAAAGCTTCTCGCAGACCTCCATTATCAGCAATATTTTCTCCCAAGGTCCTCTTCCCCTTTACCTAGGAGAGAGAGAGAGAGAGAGAGAGAGAGAGAGAGAGAGAGAGAGAGAGAGAGAGAGAGAGAGAGATCCATGGTCAACTATCATTTGGCAAGAGGTATAAATACCATAGCGAGGAAGAAGATTATACTCAATAAATCAGAGGTAGTCATAACATCCTGTGAGATGGCAAACCAACTCAAGCAAGATGCTTCTGAATATAATAATTTCAGATTTACTTTTTACTCATCTCTTTAATCTTACCAATTGAAGCCAGCTCTAATCAAATATTCTCAAGCACTCTGGTTTAGTGGGAAAATACAGTAATATCGATACATGGATTACTTTCTCTGATTAACTCCCATAATTTGAGTATCTTTCTCATTGTGCCTGTGTTTCCCAAAATTTGCCTTCCACACAGGAACAAGAGAAGTTCAAGATCAACCATTATCATTTTACCCTCAGCAATTTCCGTGAAAAATTAAAAGGAGGATAGTTCTCTTTGGAAACAAAAATCAAATAGAAGTGGGACAGACCACAAGGTCAACACTTGCAGTATGTATAACACCCAGCCGAACATGTTGAAGAAACTCTTCTGAACCGTTCCTTAAAACAACACGAAAATGTTCCAAATTTATATAGCCCACAAGCTGAACCTGAGCTGTTGTTTTGCTTTTTAATTTTTGTAGATGCTTCAAACTATGCCCAGATTTTAATATTTTTTTTCAATGGCTGTGGTGGGAAGAATTGAAAGGAAAATATCTTGTGCCACATAGAAATTACATGAAATTCTAACTCCAGGATGTATAAATCAAGCTTTATTGGAACAATACCTAAACCCATTCATTTGCACACTATGTTTTTTTTCTTGGTATAATAGGAGAGAAGTTTAGTAACTGTAACAGAGACTACACAACCCACAGAGCATAAAGTATTTATTACTTGGTTTGTAATAGGAAGTATAATGGCTTCCCAAAGTGATCTACTTCCAAATCCCTAGAACCTGAGAATATGTTACTCTACAATGGCAAAGGGGATGTTTTTTCCAGTCATGGGGCTTGAATTCAGGGCCTGTTTGCTGTTCCCCCAGCTCTTTTTTTGCTCAAAGCTAGTACTCCACCACTTTGAGCCACAGCTCCGTTAGTTTGTTTGTTTGTTTGATGAGTGTTTCATTGAAATAAGAGTCTATTAGGGACTTTTCTATCAGGGCTGGCTTCAAACTGTGATCCTCAGTTTTGCGCAGTGGCAGAATCGTAGCCAATGAGGTTTATCCGAGGCGCGATTATTGCTAATTGCAAACTTTTCCTAAACTGTGATCCTCAGATCCCAGCCTCCAGAGTAGTTAGGATTACAGGCATGAGCCACCAGCACCCGGTAACAAAGGGGACTTTTAAAAACTGTTATGTCGGGGGTGGGGAATGTGGCTTAGTGGCAGAGTGCTTGCCTAGCATGCATGAAGCCCTGGGTTCGATTCCTCAGCACCACATAAACAGAAAACAGCTGGAAGTAGCACTGTGGCTCAAGTGGTAGAGTGTTAGCCTTGAGCAAAAAGAAGCCAGGGACAGTGCTCAGGCCCTGAGTTCACAGCCCAGGACTGGCCAAAAAATAAATTAATAAATTAATTAATAAAAACAAGAAGCTCAGGGACAGTGCCCCAGGCCCTGAGTTCATGTCCCAGGACTAGCAAAAAAAACAACAACTGATATGTCAAGGATCTTAAAATAGAGACATTATCTAGAGTCCTTATAAGAAGAAAAATGAGGCAAGAGAGTGTCAGAAGGATACAATGTGGCACCCACTGGCCATTGCTGGATTTGTTGGGGCCATGAGCCAAGGAATGCAGAGGTAGCCTCTAAAAATTAGAAAATGCAAGGAAAAGATTTGCTCCTATTGCTTCTAGAAAAGAATACAGACTTGTTGATACTTCGTGTTAGGGCAGTGACACATGTGTCATACTTCTGGCATATAGAACTGTACAATAGTAAGTTTATGTTTTTGTTTTGTTTTGTTTCTTTGCCAGTCCAGAGGTGTGGACTCAGGGCCTGAGCACTGTCCCTAGCACTCTACCACTTGAGCCACAGCGCCACTTCTGGTCGTTTATCTATATATGAGGTGGTGAGGAATTGAACCCAGGGCTTCTTGTATATGAGGCAAGCACTCTACCACTAGGCCATAGTCCCAGCCCCAGTTTATGTTGTTTTAAGCCATGAAGTTTTTAGTAACTTGTTACAACAGCCACAGAAAACTAGCACACCATACTATAAACTTTGAAGCAAGGATCCTACCAACTCTTTATTTTTAAGGTAGCCAGTTGACCAAGGTATCTAACAACACCAATAAAAATGGATCTTTAGTAAACATTATTCACTGCAATCACCCAGGAACCCTCCTCAATTTAATTTTCATTCTTGATTTACATCTATTCTTTCCTTTCTGTAATCCTATCAAGATAAGAACTATTATTACTGCCTTTGTTTAACAAATGAAGATCTGAAGCACAGAGTGTGTAGCAGATGTTTTTGAAACCCCATAACAACTCCTTTTCTACTAGGACTGTATACCCATTCCCGTAGCTACTAAGATCTTGGGAAGATTAATCTTAGTTAATCTAGAGATTGCTAGGAGCTCATACTCCATCTTCCAGTGGCATATGAAACATGTGGAGCAACCTAGCCCTTTGCCACTGAGCTAAACAATTTCTGTGGTGTAATTCATGCTCCAGAACCTTCTGTGGGATCAGGGTAGGAATAAATTTCCCCTGAAGCCACCATGTTTTTCTCACTTCCTTAAAGGTTTTTTTCAGAAAACTACTTTCTCAATAAATCACTTACCTGTGAGTTCCATAGTGTAGCAGTTATCAAGTCTGCTTTACACGCAGAATGTCCTGGGTTCGAGCCCCAGTGGGACCACCAAAAAAAACCAACAAATAAATCACTGACCGAAAGAATCCCTTCTGGAACTTGGCTTCTCATGAACCTGATGTTAAGACAGTGATTAAGTAAACTGATCACGTGGAGCAGGGATTTAAAGACAGCCCTCTGTCTTCAGAGCCTTTGTTCTATAAGACATACCTTCTCAAGTCTTCTTGGCTATGTTTATGTTTATATCCACTTATACATGAATCTCTCCTTTTTCACTCTTAAATTTCTATTTAAATTAGGGGCTTTTAGAGTAGCTTATCCCTCTGGCTCTTTGTACTCCAAGTCATCTTAGTAGAGTAACATGGCCTGAGGTTTTGCCTCTCATGACTCATGATGCTTTACTGCTCAAAGGAAGCCACTCACTCGCCGGTGAGAATGAGAATGAATCTGTTTCGGGATGGTTGGGGGTGGATTTATGCTGAGACAGGCATGCCCTTTCTATCATCTTTGTGACAAAGGGACACATTTGTCAGAATTAAGTTTCAATATCTGACACTTTAGATAAAATGGATGCTTAAGAATAGTCCACTGAGGGCTGGGAATACGGCCTAGTGGTAGAGTGTTTGCCTAGCATGCATGAAGCCCTGGGTTTGATTCTCAGCACAACATATACAGAAAAAGCTGGAAGTGGCGCTGTGGCTCAAGTGGTAGAGTGCTGGTCTTAAGCAAAAAGAAGCCAGGGACAGTGCTCAGGCCCTGAGTTCAAGCCCCAAGACTGGAAATAACAAGAACTTAAATGAGAGAACTAGAGCATGGTATGGAGAAAAGAACATAGATAGATCCTAGAGTCAAATAGATCTAAAGGTAATCTATGGGCATCAATCTCTTTGAACCTCAATTTTCTCCTATGTAAAATATGTTCATACCTAGTAATATGGACTCCTCTCCAGTTGAATGTAAAGATCACATTCATTTCATTAAGTGGAAAATCTAACTTCCATTAATACAGCTAATAGTGAGGTGCCAGACTTTGAAGTCAGGCCCCACCACGTGAACCCCATTTTAGAATCGAACCCTGAGCCAATCAGATTTGTACCTGTGTTCTAATCTTGCTTGCACAGCTGATTGTTGTAACCTTGTTCTTTGCCTTTATAAGCCCTGTGTAATCACAGCTCCGGGCTTCCTCCTAACCTCCGCTGTGTCGGTGGGTAGGACGAGGCCCGAGTTGGCAGCTCGTTAAATAAAGCCTTGCCTTGCTTTTGCATTTCGGAGTGTCTGAATCTCGGTGGTCTTCTTGGGGGTGGTCTTGCAACTTGGCACAACATTTGGGGGCTCGTCCGGGATAGCCCCAGAGACCCCGAGATCCCAGACTCCGAAGGTAAGAAAACAGCACTGTTCATTTGTCTTGTCCTGTAATTTGTCTGTTTTGCTTTTGCTTGTAGGGCGCGAGTCAGTTTGGTTTTTGGCCGGAACTGACCAGGAGGGCCTCCTAAACGAGACTCAACCCGCCCACCTTGTACTTGGGTCTGCTCCTTCTGCTTATCTGGCAGGAGGTTGTGGGCCAACTTGGGTCCACTCCTCCCGTACCCTGGCAGGAGGTTGTGGGCCAACTTGGGAGATCTCCAACTCGTAACTCGGGTCCACTCCTTCTGCACCCTTGCAGGAGGTTGTGGGCCAACTCGGGTCCACTCCTTCTTACAGGAGGTTGTGGGCCAACTCGGGTCCGTTCCTTCTGCACTCTTGTAGGAGGTTGTGGGCCAGCTTGGGAGATCTCCAACTCGTAGCTTTTCTTGTTCTCAGGCCTGTGTGTTTTCCTCCTTTTGTATTAATTGTTTTGTTTTTGTAGCCTTTTGGAAGAAATTTGGAAGTAAAATTGTCCTAAATAATTATTGCAAAGTGAGAAAAGGAGAATTATGGCTACCAAAATGTTTAATTGCCATTCCAGCTTCTTTGTAGGTTTTTTGTAACAGTTTCCAGCAGGCCCACAGAGAAGCACAGGTGATTCCTACAAGTTTGTCGAGATCTACTACTGACCCTTAATAAGTTCCAGGTAAGACAGCATGCTTAAAAACTACTTCTGTGTGGACCACCTTGTTGCTTCTAATTGGAGTAAAGTGGCCTCTTATAAGACTCACTGATCTGAATCTGCGGTTTGAAGCCAGCCCGGGCAAAGAAAGGTCCCTGTGAGAGACTTGTCTCTAATCAGCCAGCAGAGTGCTGGGAACGGAGTGGTGTGGAGCTCAAAAGTGGTACGGTGCTAGTCTTGAGCTGGAGAGCTGAGGGACAGCACTCAGGCCCTGAGTCCAAGTCGAAAGTCACTCCTCCTGGGACAAAAGTGATGGAGCATCCAGAGGCAGTAAGCCACTGCTTGGATGGCAGAGATGGTGTCAGATCCTAGAGTCACTACTGTTGGCCTTTCAAAAGTTAAAGCCGGGAAGTCCTAGAAGAATGGTTCATAAGCATGCCTTTCCAATGCCCATGTCTGTCTACTGGGCAGGAATTTGCCTGTCATCTGTGATAGTGGTTAGTAAGGGTAAGTTTGTCAAATGAGAGGATAGATTAAAATCTCACCCCCCGCATTTACTCAAAGCCCTGACTGGCAGTAAGAATTTTAAGCTGATACATCTGTTTAGGAAAGAAAGCTTGTAGACCTGAGATTGTGTTGTGTCCTTATTGAGATCTGTTAAAGGCCTGTCAGCTTGCCAATGCCCCCAATCAACAGATTAACCACGGTGGAAGGGACCCTAGACGGCATCGCCACTTGGGTTCATTGCTTCCACGCCAGGCCAGCTGACCCCTTTGCCCTGGATGACAACTACCGTGATGGAACATGGGAGGTCTCCAAGCACCCAACTCAGCCGCTTTGCCTTCGTCTCAAGAAAAGAAAGTTAGACTGAGACTAAGGTTATAGGTTCCTGGCTAGGTAAGGTCTACGCCCCTGAGTCAGCCTGAAGAAATTACAGAAGATGGATGATCTTCACCCATCAGCCCCCCTTTAAAATCAAGGGACCAGAGTTGTTTTTGGGAAGATGAGGCAGGATAAACTAGAGACATGCAGAACAGAGGTACAGAGAATATTCTTGTAAGATAAACTAGAGACATGCAAGAGGTACAGAGAATATTCTTGTAAGAAATGGTGACAGGCCATTTGTTTACTACATTGGGCCCTACTGGCCCATGCCTTACCTCTATATCATCCCCTAGACATGCAAGCCATTGAAATGGACAGAATGGAGCCATGATTGGCTCCCAAGGTACCAAAAAGAAAAAGGGGGAAATGAGGTGCCAGACTTTGAAGTCAGGCCCCACCACGTGAACCCCATTTTAGAATCGAACCCTGAGCCAATCAGATTTGTACCTGTGTTCTAATCTTGCTTGCACAGCTGATTGTTGTAACCTTGTTCTTTGCCTTTATAAGCCCTGTGTAATCACAGCTCCGGGCTTCCTCCTAACCTCCGCTGTGTCGGTGGGTAGGACGAGGCCCGAGTTGGCAGCTCGTTAAATAAAGCCTTGCCTTGCTTTTGCATTTCGGAGTGTCTGAATCTCGGTGGTCTTCTTGGGGGTGGTCTTGCAACTTGGCACAACAATAGCACCAGGAAAAATTTATTTTCTTCGTCTAAAAAAAGTGTTATTAAATTGGTTTTTTCAGCCCAAAGACTTTGGTTTCTTTTCTCCTAGGGTAAGAAACTATGACTATACCACAAAGGATCAGGAATATTAACTACCACTGACTGAGAACTTTCTATTCATTACTTTACTCATTTAATTCTTACAACAAACTAATGAATTCAGAATTTCCCAGTTGAAGACACTGATACTCAGGAATATTAAGTCACTCACCTAAATTGCTAAATCTAAAAATTTATCTCAGTTTATATGAGATTCTAACTTCTTTGACTAATACATAGTATTTATCTATTTGTGGCATATGGAATGATGCTTAGATTTATGTATATATTGTGTCATGACTAAATCACTGGAATTAGCACAGCTTCACCTTAAACTCTCACCATTTCTTCAAAGTGGCTATATTCAAAGGCCTCTTTTCTAGAAATTTGAGTTACTCAATGCATTACTAACAACTGTATTCATCCTACAGAGCAGTAAAACACAAGAAATTAATCCTTCTGAGATCAGCAAGATCCAGTGCATTTAAGATGGAATGGCTATGGATTAAATTGTAATCCTTCAACCCAACAATAATATTGCACCAACTTATAACCTCTCCCTACCCTCTTCCCAGCTACTCTCCAGCCTCTGTTGACCATTATTGTTCTCTGAACTACCATGAGGTTCTAATTTTTCTAGAAATGCTACAAATGGAACCCAGGGCTTCATGTATATAAGTGTTCTAGTACTGAGCCACAAGTCCCAGCCAAAGACTCAAATTTTTGTCATTCTATTCATGGAAAAAACATTTTAATTAATGATACTTGACCACTTGTCTATACTGTTGGAAGAAAAATGTAGGTTAAATTTCATATAAAACTTCACAGAAAAAAATAAATTTTACATGCATGAAGATTAAAGAGGGAAGGGGAGACATGGTTCAGAAAGAATTGTACTCATTACCCGATTCGTGTAACTGTAACCTCGTTGTATATCACCTCTACAATAACAATAAAGATAATTTTTTAAAAGACTGAAATGTAAAATAGCAGAATAACAAAACATTATCAGAAAGACTAAGAGACCCAATATATAATATAGGTGCTTCTAACTAAGAATTAAAATGTGGAAAGTATTTTAAGAGAAATAGATATCTTAAATTTACAAAACAAAATGTTTAAAATCTGTATGTCAAAAGACACTATAGGAAGCCGGGTGCTGGTGGCTCGTGCCTGTAATCCTAGCTACTCAGGAGGCTGAGATCTGAGATCACAGTTCAAGGCCACCCCCGGCAGAAAGTCCATGAGACTCTTACCTCCAATTAACCACCAGAAAACCAGAAGTGATGCTGTGGCTCAAGTGGTTGAGCACTCACCTTAAGCTGAAAAGCTCAGGAGCAGTGCCCAGGCCCAGAGTCCACGCCCCATGACTGACCAAAAAAAAACAACTATATACATCCAGGAAATGGAAACAAACAAAAACAGATACCATATACAAAGTCCAAAGAATGGGTAATATATTGGAGGGATACAGATAACATGAATGATAGTTTAAATTTTCACATCTGTAATAATTTTTTTCCTTGGTCAGTACCATAGCTAGAACTCAGGGCCTCATACTAACTCAGTTTGTTTGCTCATGGATGACCTCTACAACTTAAGCTAGGCTTCAAGCTAAACTTTTTTTCTGCTTAATTGGAGATAGAATTTCAAGGACTTTTCTGCCTGGGTTGACATTGGGGCTGAACTCAAAAATTTGCATTTCAGAAAAAAACTCCCCCCAAAAGGCAACTGCTGATTTCTGAGGCACACTTTGAGAATAAAATCTAACATAAGCTAATGTCTAAAGAAAGAAAAAATAGCCCCCAAGTTTCCCCCTTAACCACAGTTGTACTCACATTTAAGCCAGCCTTCTTCCAATAATAGTTGCTATACTGGTTAATCATACACTTCGTTTTTTCCTTAAACTTTTCTTCTGAGTCCATAGACCACCAAGGATCCAGGTTTCCATTTTTATCATATTTTCTACCTAGCAGAAAGGAAAGATAAAAGATATTGGTGTTATTTATGAAAACTAAACTATTCATCTTTCCCCTCCCTCACCTTCATAAACTTTCAAAATATAGTCACAGCAAAGGACACCTCCTGAGAACAGCTCCTGCATTCTCTCCAGTGTCACAGGTTAATTAGCAAATTTTAGAAATGAGATTCATCCATTTTACACATGTACCAGTCTTCTCCAATCTTGAATCCCCTCTTTTCACCTCATCAGACCCAAAATGTTCTCTGGGTCATGAAATGGAGTGCTTTCATTCAGAATCCAATTCTAAACAATCCCTAGGAATAATGGAATCACCCAGTGAGTCATCTACGCCACAGGACAACAGGCCTGTAGGAACCAGTTTCCTTCAAGTTGCCAAGAACCAAGAGACATATAAACCTTCAGTTATGAATCATCCCACAGTGATCACTGTAGCTGAAAGACCCATCTGTCCTGCTTGGACAAGGAAGGTTACTCTCAAAAGAGTACTTGGAACAGAAATGGAAATCTCCAAGACATAATGGGAATAAATGATTAGTTCTACATGATTTCTTGGTACAAGCTTATTTATTCATTTTCTCTATACCCTTCAAAATAACAGTCTGTGTGCTTTTATCTGCTATATTCAAGGTTACTACTGGACTCAGGACATAGGTTTTTGTTTTCTTAGTTTTGTGCCAGTCCTGGGATTTGAACTCAGGGCTTGAATGCTATCCCCAAGCTTTCTTTATTTTTAATATCATTTTATTGTTATTATTAAGGTGTTGGACAGAGGGGTTACCCTATCATAAGCCCTGATCTTTCTTGCTCAAGGCTAGTGCTTTACCACTTGAGTCACAGCTTTACTTCTAGCTTTGTGGTGGTTAATTGGAGATGGGAGTCCCATGGACTTTCCTGCCTAGGCTGACTTTAAACAGTGATCCTCAGATCTCAGCCTCCTGAGTAGCTAGAATTACAGGCATGAGTCACTGGTGCCTGGCTTCAGGACATAGTTTTAATTTAATTATACAGAGAATTTAGAGCTTTTTATACATATATGTCTATATACATGAGAAGTATACATGAGATAGATAACCATACCATGAAACTAATCATGTTTTTTTGCAAAAGACGGGATGGAGCCAGGCACTAGTGGCTCATGCCTATAATCCTAGCTACTCAGGAGACTGAGATTAGAGGATCATGGTTCAAAGCCAGCTTGGTCAGGAAAGTCCATGAGAGTCTTATCACCAATTAACCACCAAAAATCCAGAAGTGGAGCTGCAGCTCAAATGGTAGAGCATTACCTTGAGCACAAAAGCTCAGAGACAGTACCCAACCACTGAGTTCAGGACATAGGACCAGTACAAAAAAATGGGGGGCGGGGGGAATGAAGGAGGAGCGATAGTAATACAATGGAGGGAGATGAACTTGTTCAAAGTATGCTGTACATACTTATGAAATGAGACCCCTTTGTATTACTAATGGATGCTAATTCAAAATTAAAATTTTTAAAAGAGTCTATAAGGAACCTCCCCTCAGCAAAGATATTGCGACAATGCAAAGCTCTTTAGTAAGGCTACATGCTAGCAATACCACCTCTTGGGATAATATGGAATCACTGTCCTCCACCCACTAGCCAAATGATGTGTATTTACTGGACGGGTATTGGTTGCCAAGTGAAATTGCCATAATTAGCTTCTGTCCTTTAAGACAGACTCCAGAAGGCCTCCAGAAGCTTCAGTGGGTGGGGGAGAGAAATAACATAGGGAAAAAAAGACCCCAAAGCAATCTATCTCCACTTATTTTTGCTTCTTAGTTGACTCTTATCAGTTCTAACATCCTAAAGCAGAAAGCCTAGCTCTGTTGAGTCAGATGACTACAAGGCAGCTACATGTTAAATGAGGGGACAAAAGAAAAACTAAGTGATTAAGGAGGGGCTATTGGAGTGTAGAAAGAACTATCCAAAAGAAAAAGAGCACAAAGGGTCTCTAGCCCTTCTGTAAGCATCCAGAAAAGGGTTCCAGAGACACTATAGGCAGGAAAGAGGTCCTCTTCTAGACAATATTGCCATAGGCCAAATGAGGTCTTGAGACTGCTTGTAAATCACTGTGTGGGCGTGGATTTGATAGTAATTTGACACCAGTTCATAAGCATCAGATATATTTTCGTGGCTTTCCAGTAATAGTCCAAAGTTGGAAAAACCAAGAATGCTGATTAGAAATGAGGGCTCACAAGCTGATTATTTCTTTAGTTTAGACTATATTTTGCTCTTTCCTTTTGCTTAAAAGTTATCAGGAGATACCACATGTTTTGCATTGTGCATAAAACAATATTCTATTAAAACAGTTTTAAACAAGTATTGTAAAAACAAACTCTGAATATAAGCCAGTCTAAAGAAGAACAGAGATTAAGTATTACATAATCCTTAATATTATATGAAAGAACTAACCATTCACATCACATACAATCATTGGAGCAAAACTCTCCCCTCTAGGGATAACATCTCAAGATGGTGAATTTAGAGAAAACAGCAAGCAAAGAAGAGAAGCTACAATGCAATTCCTGTGAATATGTTGCCAGCTCTGGCAATCATGATCCAAATACAAAGGTAATTTCAGTGAAATTACACATTTTTTCCATTGTATCTTGATTATCAAGGGAAAACTAGTTTACTTATTGCAAGCTATTACAGCAAGACATAGGGGAAAGTTTTCAATCAGCAATCAGATTACTTTGGGTAGTCTTTAATCTATGATGATTCTACTATGCAATTATAGTAACAATTAACTCATATAGCCAGCATTATTAGAATAGCATCAGCTTATAAAATTAACTAGTACTTACCATTATTATCAAATCCATGCGTAAATTCATGTCCAACAATTACTCCTATAGCACCATAACTCAGAGATCTGTAATAAATACGTAATTTGGAGAAAATTATAAACACGAATCTGAAAGCATAACCAACTTTAATTTTTTAATGAAAAGCCAAGATATATTGTAACAACCATAGTAATAAAAATCTGATACCTATAAAACTATAAAAATCTGTAAGTATATACCCTTCTAATAAAAATGAACAAAGAAAAAAATAAATTTTCACATTGTCATTGTAAACTTTTTATAGGTCTTAGTCTCCAACCCCTTTATGTAACAGAGATAATTCTGAAGTCCCTTCCACCCCTAAAACTTCTGTGATTCGATCTCTATGCTAGTGATATTTTATATTTATGAACACCTAAAACGGGGCTTGAAAAAATCCTGTCAGTAAATATTCTATTTATTTGTTATCTGAGAACTTGTTGAAAAGTCACTATAATCTTAGAAGTTAAATTGTTTTCCAAATGTAGTCATAAAAAAAGGAATGGAACAAAGATTAAAAGGGATCACTCTGTTTTCAAAAGTAGTCACGCTCCTCTATTTCTGTGGCAGATAAGCTGACAACTGAATAACAAAGATGGCAAAGCCTTAATCAGATTTGGAAAACATATTGCATTATTTTTCCCCTCTTCTTAAGGAGCCTGTGGTAGATTATCTACAATGGTGGCCACCAATAACTCCATTTGTCCTGTGCAACATGTTCTCCCCTCCCATAAGGAAGTGATCTATTTCCTTGACCTTGAATGTGGATTGACCTTGGGACTTGGAATCAATAGAATACAAAGGAAAGACGGGTTTGACTTCAGGGCCTAACTCTTAAAAAGCCTTGCAGTTTTCATTCTTCACCCTTCCTTACTCGCCGTATAAAGAAACTGGACAACTCAATTGGAAGAAAAGAAGACAAGAGACACAAGGAAGAGGGAAGGGCACTGCCAGGCCCCATGCATTAGTTTCAGCACAGTGAGTGACTGAAGTCATCTAGTATCCTCCAGTCCTACAGAGCTGTTCCAGTCAACACCATTCAAAAAGGAGACAAGCTGTCTCAGCTTGATCCTGCCCAAATTGCAGAATCATGAGCCCATAAATGGCTGCCTGGTATGCTTTGTTACATAGTACTAGACAACTGAAACAAAACCCACACACAGTATATGAAGAAATCAGTAATGGATTTTCTGTGTGTGTGTGTGTGTGTGTGTGTGTGTGTGTGTGTGTGTGTGTTTATGTGTGTCTAATATTTCCTGTCTCAAGCATAATTTTCTTTCCTTTTTTTGAAATAAGTACCAATTTATTATCTTAAATGCAATTCTTTTTTCCCATGTTTTTATTAACATCAAGTACTTGTGCAAGGAAATTTCATTTTTAAATGTCCGTATGCACACAATGTACCTGATCACACTCAACCATCTCCCACTTCCCAAACAAATCTTAATAACCTTTGTTGTTTCATTTTCACACACATATATAAAGTATTTTTACCCTATATCTTTTATTTCACCCTCTCCATTTGGCCACTATCACTTTCCCTAATCCTTCTATCCTGTATTATTCAGCAGCTTTCAGTGAGTTTTGTTTTGCTATCTTTGCTAGATCTCAAAGATGAACACAAGTAAGCACATAAAAGATTCATATGTAAATCACATATAACTAAATATAAATATACTTCATGTGGGGCTGGGAATGTGGATTAGTGGTAGAGTGCTCACCTAGCATACATGAAGCCCTAGGTTCGATTACTGAGCACCACAAGAACAGAAAAAGCTGGACGTGGTGCTCTGGCTTAAGTGGTAGGGTGCTATTCTTGAGCAAAAGAAGCTCGAAGATAGTACCCAGGCCACGCGTCCAAGCCCCAAAACTGGCAATACATAAATAAATAAATGTTACCAAGTTTATTCTGTCAACATGAGATTATCTGACTAAAGGGGAATCAGGATTTAAATATATATGTGTATATATATCATGTATATCATTATATATTATATATAATACATTTATATAAATATTTATCATTGTAGGATTTGAGATGATTGAGGTATGCAAAATGTTAGAAGGTGAACTGTGCCAAAATACAGTGCATCTGTGAATGAACAGGGCAAAACAAAACTCAACTATGATTGACATGAAAACCAAACCCTTATCTATTTGGTCAATATTAAGTTCTCTTACCTAGTATACAGTCAGAAAGTTTATCCTTTAACTACTTGCTAATTTACTTTACCATTTCACTCAAGTGACAGGCCTTTATGTAACTTATTTAAATCATTTAACCTGTGCATGAAGATTACAATTTATTATCCTTAGTGTGCAGATACTTCATAAGATTTGTAATTATGCTAAAAATATTTCACAGTTGGCTCCTGAAATGCCACATCAAAGTCATCCAGCAAATAGATAGGACCCAGAACTGGAAGGAACAGAAATTTTGAAGCAACATGTTATTACAGGACATAATGATCCTTAACATGCTAATTGTTTGTCTCAACTATACCCAAGAAAGTGCTGTAAGATTTAATTTTTCCCCTTGGTGGCAATTCTTTCCTTTGTTATTTCTTTCCTGCAAGGTAATTTGCATTTGAAAAAATACTTCCTACTGTTTTTCCATCATTGAAAACCTTCATTAAAGAAGTAAGAGTAAAATTATGCATCTCAGTCACACAGCTATGTAGCAGTGTGGGAAAAACTTGTAATTTTACATAGTGCTAATTTTTACAGCAGTAACTATCACTGTGCACGCAGTAATATTTCATTTTTCCAGATTTTTCAGTCCTGAGAATGAGTAACTCAGTCCTCTCCAAACCTCAGTCAATGCTGTTGTCTGGTTGCATTAAAGAGACAAACAATGGCAGGTTATAGCAACTGTTCTGCAATAAATGTTTCTTAAAGAGGGACAGGTCTTACAATCTTCCTATTTGCAAAAGGAAATCAGAAAATTCAAAAAATGATTGAGGCATCCTAAATTTCAATGTTCTGTTAAAAAAAACACAATCTTTTTGACAAGAGACAATGTGAAAGCAGTTTTATATGACTGAGCTTAATAATGATGTTTTGTAACATTAAATATCTCCCTTTTGTTTTATCAATGGGCATTATTTAAATTAGTATGTCATGTCATAAGAAATTAAACTTACATACCTTTGAAAATCCTAGAAATTGGTTAGAAACCAGAAGATTTCCTATACTGAAGATTTAGGCTTCCAAAAATCAAATGAGGAAAGATGATAATTTTACTATTTATTTGTTTCCTCTTTTGTTCATATTCTCTGGTAGGTTTAGCACTTTCACAGAATTTGCTGCCAATAATAAAAACAAGAATACTGCTCTCTGGACTCAACAATGATCTCATACTCTTAATCAACTTTCTGCCTGAAGCAGAAAATCATAAAAATCTCTGAGTGAGAAGTGACCCCAGGGTCATTTAGTTCAACTCTTTAGAAGTGTGAGCTTCTTTACAAAAACTTGTTTGAGGTAGGCCTGGTGACACTCACTTATAATCCAGACTATAGGGTAGATTGACACAAGAGTTCCATGTCAGCCTGGGGAACTTAGTGGGATCCTATCTCAAAATAAAATTTTCCAAAAAGGGTGGAGCATGATGACACATGCCTGTAATCCTGGTACTTGAGAGGCTGAAGCCAAAAGATTCAGACTTCAAGAGTCTCTGAGTTACATGTCATGACCCCCAACTCAAAATTCCAAAACCAAACAACGATAACCCATTCAAAGACCTTAAGATATCTGCTTAGGATTCCAGTGAACAAGAGCCCTTGCTTCTGAAATACCACATGACTTCTTTGGGTGGTTCTAAATGAAACAGCTATTCCTAAAATTAGTCTTAAATTTCCTTCCTGTGTCTTCAATCTATTGGGCCAGTGTAATCTCTAGCTGAATGTCTGCTGATTCCCCTAAATATAATCAATCATTTCACCATCTTAATTTCTCTTCAAAAATATGAAAGCAATTACAAGTTTCCACCCTCAAAATGTTCCCAAGTTCTCTCAATTCTTTGGAACTCTAAACCGGTCTTTCTCAAAGCATAGGAGAAAGAGTTTAGGGGCCTCTGAGTTAAACTCACTTAAATAGCTTTCTTTCTTACAGAACTTTTGGGAAATGAGTATTGCGATTCTCCAAAAAAAAAAAAAGTAAGGATGACTGCTGTTTCATGGAACATACACATTTGGGAAATGTTGTTTTAGTTCATTTGCAATCCTGCTTGTTTCCTCTGGAAAATATTTGGCTTGTTCCTGCCTTCATAATTAGAAGTTAACATATGTGAGAAGAAATAGTACCCACTCTTTTGGTTCTGGTGGCTATCTATCTGTTACTACATAATAGATGGATGTATGAAAAACCAGCTCATGAGCACTTCCAACATCTCTATATCCCCAATGCAAAATACTCAAATGACATTTAAGAGCTATCCATTGAGTGGATATCTATCTCAATAGAGGATGAGTGGCTTTAGTGAGGACAGGAAACTCTTCAGGAAAAAATTACAAATCTTTCTTCCATTCAAGTTTTAACCTTGAATCACTTACAGTAGAATTGGCAATAGCATTGATTTCTAAATTTCTATGACTATTTTTATGTCAGAAAATCACACTCATTGACCCAATAAACAAATCATTGACTCAAGAACATCCAAATTTAACCCAACTATTTCCAAGGCTCCACCGACATAACCACAATAAGAGAATCTCAATTCAACTGTTAATGATAAGCAGAACCGGTGAATTCCATGACTCATTCAGTTTGAAGTGATCTTAGAGAACAGCTTATACTTTTAGTTTTAAAGAAAAAATATAATGTATATATAATATTTAAATATAATTTCTAATTTTAAAAATAAAAAAATTTGATTCCAAATTGCTGAATGTTACAGAATACTACACATGGTATAGTATTAATACATTTGGTTAGAGGAAAAACTGGGAGAAAATGAGGGAAAGGTGACACTGTTTAAGAAGACATGTACTCACTACCTGACTTATGTAAATGTAACCCTCTGTACATCACCTTTACAACAAAATTGAAAATTAAAAATATATTTTGTTAAGTATAGAATTTGCATTTATTCTAAAATAGTGCTTCCATGCAGTGGGCTTTATTAATGCTGCCATATCTGCTCAGGATTCGTCATGTCACAGCATACTAATCTAATTACTTCTAAATGACAGATTACTTTCTCCAGCCATGAGAAAGCTAATGGCCTAGGTTGGGAACTGCTAGTAAGTTAACATCCATCAGTGAACAAAGTAGGAGCCCTCAGTCAATGGTGGAGCATGATCTGGAGGACAAATACCCCAGTTCTGCTATCTCTGAAGCATGTTATATAGTTCCCAAGCCAGACTGAGTACCAGTTTCCCATGCAGATGATTGGGAGGTAGAATAACGGCTTCCAAAAGATATCCTCATGCTAATTCCTAGAACCTGTGAAAATGCTGTTACTTGCCAAAGGGGAAGTAAGGTTGCAGATGGAATTAAGGTTGCTAACCAACTGACCTTAAAACAGATTATCCTGGATTATTTGGGAGGACACAATATAACCATGAGAGAAACAACTCAATGAAACACTTATGTAGTTAGTTTACATTAATAAAAATAAAAACATTTAGAAATTTAAAAACTGAGCTAAGAATTCTCCATTTTAGCTGAGTTGAATACTTTTATTTTGTAAAAGACTACATGTGTACTTTTTGCTAGAACATTGGAGATATTCAAAATAAATTTTGAATAAAACTTTTAAGTAGCAGAGAGATGAGATTCTAAAGGAGATATGGTCATGGATCTTTACAGATAGAGAAAGAAGGCCAAGGGCCACGGAATGTGGGACCCATTTAAAAGCTATGAAACAAAGAAATCAATTTTTCCTAGGGCTTCCAACAAAGAAATGTAGTCCAGAAGACACATTGATATTAGCCAAGTGACACTTAGGTCGGACTACACAGCTGTAAGCTAAGAAATTAATGTCATCTTAAGCCACTATATTGGTGGTAATTCCTTGGGGCAGCCACAGAAAACTCATAGGACACAATGTATTGGCTTCCTTCCCTCCATATCCCACTTCCCCACTGTTCTACTGGTGTTCCCTGGTACTACCTTCCAAATGAGCTACTTGCACTCAAATTCTCATCACAGAGGGAAGCTTCTGAGCAAGCCCAAGACAAACCCCTACAACATATTTCTTTGATTTATACATGTATGGGATCTCATGTCTATTTAATCTATATGATGATAAGTAAGTTGTCATATATCCAAACCAAACCACAAGAGACTCAACTTCTAAAATCAGGACTAAATTTCCCATGCATTAAAACACAAGAACCACACAAAAACATATGAGGAAGTGGTGGTATAATTGACAATGAACGCATTGAGAATTCCCTCTGTATATAGTAATTATGAATTATATAAGTTTACAATCTGTTCCTAATGGCTTTAAAAATATATTCTTAAGTCTAGACACTGTCAAGTTTGACCTGTTATATAGCTATGCAGGTTATATTTCTAAAGACAAATTTGGTCATCTTAATTGCTTAAAAACTTAAGTATTTTCTCTTGTCTATGAGTGCCAAAACTCCTCATCTGGCATTCAAAGTTCTAATATTAAACCTAAAGCTTTTTTTTCAGACTCAAGTTTCCTCTATTTCCAGTCATATGACACTTTGGTCAGTCAGATTAGACTTTTGTCCCTGTACAAATATTTTTCCTTCATTTTCTCATGTTGTTTCTTCCCCTGAAAAGGTTTTAGACTGCCATCTACTCAAACCACTGACACCTGTAATCCTAGCTACTCGGGAGGCTGAGCTAAGAGGATCACAGTTCAAAGCTAGGCCAGGAAGGAAAGTTAGTGAGACTCTTATTCCCAATAAACTACCAAAAAAGATAGAAGGAAAAGTTTGAAGTGGAGCTGTGGCTCAAGTGGTAGAATACTAACCATGAGAAAAAGAAAGAAGGAAGGGAGGGAGGGAGGGAGGGAGGGAGGGAGGGAGGGAGGGAGGGAGGGAGGGAGGGAGGGAGGGAGGGAGGGAGGGAGGGAGGGAAAGAAACAAAGAAAGAAACACTCGGGGACAGCACTCAGGTCCTGAGTTCAAGACCCAGGACTGGCACAAAAATGAGAAGAAAAGCACAAATTTATAAGCTGACTTTTCTGTCCAGCTATTCACTCTGGCAATAAGGGTCAGAAAACAAAGACCTCAGAGAAAACAAAAAGACAAAAGACGGGAAGAGTAGAATCAACCCATGTCTCCTTTCGGCAGAACAACCATTGCCTTTGATTCTTTGGCTGTGTATTCTACCCTTTGCCAAAGCAACATGATCTTCCCGGCTAATTTGTCAATAACTTATTTTCTTGGTAATTTACTCACCGAGGATATTCTGTTCCCCAAAAGAAAGGCTTCTGGAGCTCTCCTGCTGGAAATCCTTGGAGAAAGACACACAAAACAAGGTTCAACAGGGCTATAGAGAGAGTAATTCAATGATGAGTCTCTGGTTTGAGTGACTGCCTGAAGCTCCCAATTACCAACTTGAAAGGCACTCCTTATGGAACCAGCTCCCTCTAGGAGATGGAAATATCTAACTCCATTTGGAAGAAGTGCATGGAATCATTCCAAAGACACAGCTTGCACTGATCCACTATTGGCAGTGTCCAACCCACTGTGAACTAGACTCCTTCATACACAGAAAGTATATATGCTTCAGGCTGGTCAGCAGTTTCTCTGAATACAGAAAAGTTTGAGGCCCCTGGGCATACCACCAGTGCAGCCATACAAGCCTGACACACAGAAGGGTGCCCCACCTGGCTTAGTACACTGCTTTCTGTGTCTTGCTGGTACTAGGGCCTAACTCAGAACCCAGTGCTTCTTTTTTTTTGCTCAAGGCTGGTGCTTTACCATTTGAGCCATAACTCCACTTCCAGCTTTTTTTAAATTTGTTGGGTTTTTTTTTAATTGGAGATAAGAGTCTCATGGACATTTCTGTTTAGGCTGGCTTCAAAACGCAATCCTCAGATTTCAGCCTCCTGAGTAGCTAGGATTACAGGCGGGAGCCACTGGCACCCAGCTAGAGTCCTGAAATTCTGAAAATACACAGAATTTTTGTTTTTTGCCAGTCCTGGGCCTTGGACTCAGGGCCTGAGCATTTTCCCGGGCTTCTTTTTGCTCAAGGCTGGCACTCTACCACTTGAGCCACAGCACCCCTTCTGGCTTTTTCTATATATGTGGTGCTGAGGAATCAAACCCAGGGCTTCATGTATACAAGGCAAGCACTCTTGCCACTAGGCCATGTTCCCAGCCCCCCACAGCATTTTTTTTAATAGACAATTGTGTTAAGAAGTGAAAAAAGGGATGGAGAGGCATTGGGAGAAATGGAGGCGAATGATGAAAGGGGTAACATTAATCAAGAAACACTGCAATGAGAAAACTAACATGTTCAAACTCCTTTGTACAACTACTTAAGGATAATTTTTAAAATAAAAAGAAATGAAATAAAAGTTGGGGATGCGGCTTAGTGGTAGAGTATTCACATAGCATGCACATGGAGCCAGACGCAATCTCTAACAAGGAGGAGCAGGAGCAGAGGAGGAGAAAAGAAGGGAAAGGAGGAGGAGGAATAGGAAAGGAAGAAGGAAGAGGGAAAGGAGGGCAGCTAAGTTCATTCTACATACAAGCTACAAAATATGAACTGTTGTCGGTGCTGGGAATGTGGCTTAGTGGTAGAGTGCTTATCTAGCATGCATGAAGCCCTAGGTTCAATTCCTCAGTCCCATATAAACAGAACAAGCCAGAAGTTGCTTGTGGCTTGATGGTAGAGTGCTAGCCTTGAGCAAATTCAGAAGGTCAGGGTCAATTCCCAGGTCCTGAGTTCAAGCCCCAGTACTGGCAAAAAAAAAAGAAAATGAACTGTTGTTATTTCCATGATTCCATAGACCAGGTAAATTCTCTTGTATTTGCACTTGAAACTGGCATTGCACAATATAAGGATGAATGGTAAAACTCGTTCCAATAATGGCAAATTTCAGTTGTTCTTCTAATAGCAGAAAATAGCAAACAAGAACACGGTGATAAGTCCAGAGAGAGAGAGAGAGAGAGAGAGAGAGAGAGAGAGAGAGAGAGTAAAGTTTTTCTTTTTAGCACCTTCCATGGCAATGTTTTCAGTTTTCTGCATAAAGGGCCCTGCATTTTCATTTTCACTGAGCCCTATAAATTATATAGCTGGCTCTGGGGTTAGATGCATGCAGGAAATGCTGGCTTTGCCCTTGCAACTGCCCAGTAAATTTTGCACCCTGGGTCGATCCTAGGAATAATAAAATATTGCAGCTGGGAAGTTAAAGAATAGTAATGAGGAGGAGCTAGAGAGAGACGGAGAGAGGGGGGGAGGGAGGGAGGGAGGGAAGGGGAGAGGGGGACAGGGAGGGGGGAGAGGGAGAGCATGTTCTGCAGTGTCCTAGCCCACTTTGGAGCAGCTGCTGTAGGCCACATGAGATGAAAGCTATTTTATGAATTAAAACATTCCTGCCTCCAACTTTTTTTCTTCCCCCCTTCCATGGCAGGACACCATTACCGGGAGAAGTGAGAGAAAAAAACAAGCCTTTAATTTATAAAAGAAATATTCATTGTGTAAAAACTGTTATATTTGTTATATTTTGTTAATAAAAGCATAGTTTTAGGTTTCAAGGTACAAAAACTGAATAGTAAAATGGAGATGGATCTATCTAGTTGTTATTTCTTCCTGCTGCTTGTAAATAAAAGAAAATACATTGAATATGACTGGATTAGAAAGGGAAACCGTAATCTTCATAATTTCTACATTTCCATCAATATCTCTGGCATTTTTTTCATCAATAGTCCATTTTCCTTTTTATCGCCCCCCCCCCCCCCCCCCAATCCTGAGGCTTGACCTCGGGGCCTGGACTTTGTCCCAGAGCTTCTTCTACTCAAGTTCTACCACTTGAGCCGCAGCTCCACTTTGGGTTTTTGAGTCTCACCGAGACGTTTCTGCCTGGACTGACTTAGAGCCAGGATTCTCAGATCTCAGCCTCTGGGCTAGCTAGGTTTACAGGTGTGAGCCACTAGCACCCGGCTCATCCTCCTTTGCTTTCATTCTCTTTTTTTTTTGCAGTGATGAGGCTTGAACTTAGGTCCTGGGCACTGTCGCTGAACTTCTTTTGCTCAAGACTAGCACTCTACCACTTGAGCCACAGCACCACTTCCAGCTTTTTTCTGTATATGTGGTGGTGAGGAATCGAATCCAGGGTTTCTTCATGCATGCTAGGAAAGCACTCTACCACTAAGCCACATACCCAGCCCATCATCCTCTTTTTTTATTTTGGTATCACTTTTAGTAAGCCATTCTGATACATGTGTGTTTTACGATAAGTGCAAATGGACAAAAGAAGGCTGAACAAACACAGTCATTGCATTAAATATACATTGTGTAAAAAATGAAATATGTAACTTCTGGGAAAGTGAGAAAATGTGGGGGAACAATGGAACATTGGCTAAGAAGTATTATAGTCATACCTGACTTATGAAATTGTAACCCCTTTGTACAACTACTTAATAATAACAAAAACACCACAAAAAGATATAAGTGAAGATTGCAATGTTTATGTGAAAATTCAGTTTCACCCAATAAAGCACCCCAAAGCAATGATATTTCCTAATAATAGTGATTATCAACCAATGTGATTTAATTATTAAATCATTAGGACTTCCCTGCCTGGTAATGTGCCCAGCTGGAAGTCGTTACACCCATTGCCAATCTCTTTACAGGCAAACATCTGACACCTGCATAAGCCTCCATTTCTGCTTCTTTTGCTTTTTGGAGGGGCCCAAGACTCCAGTGCCATAGACATCACCTCACCCCGATCAGCTGTATCTTCTCAGTTTGGCAGGGCCAAGGAACCCAAAACTGATAAACAGCAGAATCTGATGCCCCTAGGCATGTTTGGCTGAGGAGAATAGATTAACAGTGTAAGCTGCATTTTTGGAGATGTCAACTAGTCAGAGTGATAGATGGAATCCCAACAGGGTCAACTCCATATCTTATCTCCTAAAGCGGATGAATTGGATTAGCAAAGGTGGAAGTGAAACATTACTATGTGGAAAGGGAATTCTTTTCCGCTTCCTCTTTTAACAGACTTTTCTTACATTTTCTCACATTTCTGTTTTATTGCCTTTTCCCCTTTACAGTTACCTACCACCCTGACACTTTGAAATCTTCTAAGTCAGCATACTTGTGAAATTTAACCACTGGCGTGGTAGAAAAAAAAACAATGAATTTGATAATCGGCAATATTAGCCTGGATGTCAAAAGTCCATTAGTAGGAATGGAAAATGTTGTAAACATTTGAGAGATCATTATATTCATCTCTGAATGCTTGAAATACCACTTAAAAATGAGTAGCTGTGTAATGATATGGGCAAAGCTCTTAAGAGATATTAAGTGGGGCTGGGAATATGGCCTAGTGGCAAGAGCGCTTGCCTCGTATACTTGAAGCCCTGGGTTCGATTCCTCAGCACCACATATATGGGAAACGGCCAGAAGTGGCGCTGTGGCTCAAGTGGCAGAGTGCTAGCCTTGAGCAAAAGGAAGCCAGGGGCAGTGCTCAGGCCCTGAGTCCAAGCACCAGGACTGGCAAAAAAAAGAGATATTAAGTGAAGAGAGATCTAAGCGGAGAAATTACATCTGGTGCAGTATGTAGAGTTTGTTTTGTTTGTGTATGAATATATACATGTACAGATAAACATATACACATGTACAAGTATGTATATACCTGTACATGTATACATAAATATATGTACAGATATATGTGCCTATATGTATAGATAGTCATGTATGCATGTATATATACATGTTGATATGTGGACATATGCATGTACAGATACACGTGTATTCACTCAGTTCTGCTATAACACAAGGTATTTTGTTATTAAAAAAAGACAATTTTTCCCAACATAATAAACTGGGACAATTGGACATTTGCTTCTGTACAATTCTATCCATAAAAAAGCAGAAAGTTGCACCCAGCTAAAGTGAGCCACACAGGAATATTCAAAATGTTCCATGAACCCATCCCAACCTGACCAACTGCCTCAGCCTACCATGTGGTTAACAAACCACATCCACCATATCTGGTGTTAAAACTTTCCTACCAATTTCCAATGACCCTCCATCCGTCACTATATAATAATCCAAAAGGGGCAGCCCTGCCAACTTCCATAAACAAGTAACAAGGAGAAGTACCAAATTCTTATAGCAGTATGACTTTTGTTATATAAGTCTATATAGTGCCATGATGTCTGTGAACACATGTCGTGGTAAAGCAGAACTGGACTGTAGACATATGCATAGTTCTGCACACACACACACACACACACACACACACACACACACACACACACCCCTGCCAGTGGCTCTCATATGCCATCAGTGACTCATCATATGCTTAAGAATCACTTAGAGGGCTTGTTAAATGACAGATTGCTGAGCATCACCCTCAGTGTTTCTGAGTCAGGATGTGCACAGCTAGGCTATGAATTTGCATCTCTAACAAGTTCCCAGGTGACAGTGGTATTGCTGGTTCAAGTACCACCCTGTGAGAACCACTTCTAAAGCACTGCACAAGTATACTCTGGAGTTCATTGCTGCATTGCTTATAATTGAGATCACGCTGAGAAGTGCTATGCAGGAAATGAAAAGAGAGGTCAATTTCGAAATTCTAGAATGGAAAATAATCCCTAAGACATGCATGTTAGTGGAATAAAGCAAGGTGTAGATATAAAGATGTAATTTGCTGACTACAGATATTGTCTATGAGTATATGTATACATGCATACACACACATATATGTGTCTATTAAATACATATCAAAATGATAGTAGAGTTTGGGGGTACATGGACAAAAGGGCTTTGGGCATATATACAATGTTTTAAATTTTGATTACCTAAAGCCCATCCACCTGTGTTATCAAATTTGAAAATATTTAAAAAGAAAGGTGCATATATTACAGTAAATTCTTTAAAAGCTATCCAAAATACAACCAACTATGCTTACATGGTATTATTTGGCCTGTGTATTTTTTCCCATTAGCAAATTCTATTCCTGTTTCAAGCAAAAATATGGATTATGTTTATATAATTTTAATGGCCAAAATTCTAACAAAATATTGGCCTCTATACATTGCAATCTTCATTATTTATTAGCAATGAATACTCTTTTTCAAATTTGCACCTAGGAAAACCACTGGGGCTTGCTCTGGTTTTCTACCTGGTCAACCTCTCATTTTTACTAGAATTTCTCATTATAACTTTTATCAGTGAATACTGTTGGATTTAATTGGAGTTGAACAAAATGCTGACTATAGAACTCACAAAGTGCTCTTATTTCTGGCATAATTGCCAAAGAACTGATCACATTTAGTGGATGATTACCCCAAGTTCAACTGTTTGACTTTTATAGTCATTAGATCCTATCCTAACTGTAGCAATAGCTTTCTTGGAGAAGTTAAATGCTTCAACGTGCCTAGGTTTTACTATTCATTTTTTATTGTAAAAAAAAATCACATTAATTTGACTCGTTAGTACAGACAAGTTTAGTGAAGAGAACAAAATGAGTCTACTATCCCACAGTACAGTTCTCCAAAACAACAAACTCAAGATTAGCAAATTCGGGACTGGGAATATAGCCTAGTGGTAGAGTGCTTGCCTTGTATGCATGAAGCCCTGGATTCAATTCCTAAGCACCACATATATATAGAAAAAAAGCTGGAAGTGGTGCTGTGATTCAAGTGATAGTGTGCTAGCCATGAGCAAAAAGAAGCCAGAGACAGTGCTCATGCCCTGAGTTCAAGGCCCAGGACTGGTAAAAACAAACAAACAAACAAACAAGATTAGCAAATTCTCACTATATAGAAATATACCCAAAAAGTAATAACCCATTCTATCCCCTCTGCTTCCTCCTGAACCCAGAATTTTTCCCACCACTATCTACGTAGTTTGCTTCACATAGTATTCAAATGTCACTTTTTCATTAGGGCTTTCCTCGCTGCCTTTTTTTTTTTTTTTTTTTTTTTGGTTAGTGATAGGATTTGAAACCAAGGTCTAAGCACTGTCTCTGAGTTCTTTTTTTCAAGGCTAGCAATCTACCATTTTGAGCCACAGAGCCACTTCTGATTTGCAGGTAGTTAATTGCAATTAAGAGTCTCACATGGGCTTTCCTGCCTAGGCTGGCTTCTAACTGTGATCCTCACATCTCAGCCTCTGGAGAAGCTAGGATTTACAGGCATGAGCCATGGGTGCCTAGCAGTTCTTAGTGGTTTGTCAAGGGATAGGGTGTTATTCTACCTAAGACCCACCACAATCTATAGTACTGTGCATTTTACTTATTTAGAATAAACAGTCAATCTTTCCATAACTAGAATTGCAGGTTCCATAAAAAGGCTATAGTTTCTTTTTTGTGTGTGCATGGCAGTCTTAGGGCTTGAACTCAGGGCCTAAGCACTGTCCCTAAGCTTTTGTGCTCAAGGCTAATACTCTATCCCTTGAACCACCTCTGGTTTTCTGGTGGTTAGAGATGAGAATCTCACAGGCATTCCTGTGTAGGCTGGCTTTGAACCATAATCCTCATATCTCAGACTCCTAAGTGGCTAGGATTACAGGAGTGAGCTGCCAGCAACTTAGTTGTTGTTTTTTTAACTTTTACCATTCTTTTATTATGAAACTCTCATGGCTAGAATGTCTTGCACATGGTAAGCATTCAATAAATATCTGTTGGGGGCTGGGGATATAGCCTAGTGGCAAGAGTGCCTGCCTCCGATACACGAGGCCCTAGGTTCGATTCCCCAGCACCACATATACAGAAAACGGCCAGAAGCGGCGCTGTGGCTCAAGTGGCAGAGTGCTAGCCTTGAGCAAAAAGAAGCCAGGGACAGTGCTCAGGCCCTGAGTCCAAGGCCCACGACTGGCCAAAATAAATAAATAAATAAATAAATAAATAAATAAATAAATAAATATCTGTTGAATGAGTGGAATTTGAATCTAATGAAGATCAAAAGGATGTTTGAGATAAAAGAATTACCTATAATTTAAGACTACATTTTACTTTCCCTGAACTGCCACATTAATTAGAAATAATACAAAATTAAATGTACAGGTCAGGAACATTGTCATATGGTAAATATTTTTGAAGCATTACATTCCAGAGTTTTATGTTATTTGGAAGTTTATTGTTTTTTATGTTTAGTAGTTGTTTGGTTCTAGATACATAATGTAAGGTCGCTGACCCAAACCTGTGGAAATACCATTTGACAAGAAGTTTATTGTTTTATATTGACACAAATGCTAATGTGTGTGTGTGTGTGTGTGTGTGTGTGTGTGTGTGTGTGTCCATACTGGGGCTTAAACTCAGAGGGTAAAAGGTGTCCTTTAGTGATTTTTGCTGAAGGCTAGCATTCTATCACTTGTTAAAGCTACTTCTGGCTTTTGTTTGGGGTGGTTAATTGGAGATAAGAGTTTCAAGGACTTTCTTGTCCAGTCTGGATTTGAACCTTGATCCTCAGATCTCAGCCTCCTGAGTAGCTAGGATTACAGGTGTGAGCCACCTACTTATGGCAATGTTGATGCTTTTAAGACATCCCTGAGTTGGACTCAGATATCTGTTCTTGCTATTTGGTTATACTTAACAAAAGGGTGAGCACCCCCTACTTTCATTGCCAGTCTTTAATGCTGAGAGAACTTGACTTTTCCCCTTTCTCTATACAATTCAAGCTCATCTAACATTAATAGCACTTTTTTTGCCAGTCCTGGGGCTTGAACTCAGAGCCTGGCTGCTGTCCCTGAGCCTCTTTGCTCAAGGCTAGTGCTCTTCCACTTGAGTCACAGCACTGCTTCCAGCTTTTCCTAAGTAGTTCATTGGAGATGAGAGTGTTCTGGACTTTTCTGCCTGGGCTGGCTTCAAACTGTGATCCTCAAATCTCAACCTCCTGAATAGATAGGATTACAGGCTTGACCTACCGACCAGGTACCTGGTTAGCACATCATTCTTAAATTCTACCTCTTGGTTCCCTTGGAGGAATTAGCATTATTCAAATTATTCAGTTACGATTCCTCCAGAGCCTCCAACAGAGGTGGCAATGCCAGGGGCAAGATTCAGCCTCCAAACAGGTATTACCTTGAGAATGTGTGGACTGATATATACACTCAACTACTGTTTCCATGTTTGCTGTATTTTCTTCTACAGCAAACCTAAACCTGGATTTCTCCCAATTATTGAGTAGGTTTCTGTCTATTTTGTCTCAGTGAGAATATTGGTGGTGATATTTTTGCTAAGGGCTGTGTCAGTACCTACTATTGCATTATTGGGTCTGCAAAAATAATAGGCTGTTTGTTCTTTTGTATGGACTTATTGGTGTATTGATGAGGCTTCATTCTAATACATGTTATGATCCTTATTTTTAAAAGTCCTAGGAGCTGTGCTTATATTACTGGGAAAATCCATGTATAAATCCACATTTCAGGGTTACTATGGTTGTATCATCCTAGCAATGTGATTATAATTCTTTGTAGTTTCCTTCTGTTTATATATTTGACTATCTTATGACTTGCAAAATAGTTTCTAATGCTATAGTTTGCTAAGTAAATATATTTCATAATCCTAAATTTGGAGATGTTAGTATACTTAAATATCATCATAAATATGACTGAGAACAGCTGGGTTTGGTTGTGATGATGCAATTTCTGTACACACCACAAGCCACTGCACATACTGAGTTCTTATGATGCGCCAATCAACATGAGCAAGGTTAAATACATGAACATCTTCAAGTACCTAATATTGCACAAAAGGCAAGGTCTATCATTAGACAATCTTATTTTTTTCAAAGCCAAAACAAGAACGTTAATGTTAACCTGTGCCAAGCTCCCTAAAGTACACTTGTTTACATTAAAATATGTTTGAAGCCAGGTGCTGGTGGCTACTCAGGAGGCTGAAATCTAAGGATTGTGGTTCAGAGCCAGCTCAGGCAGGAAAATCTGTGAGACTCATCTCCAATTAACCATTATAAAACCAGAAGTGATGCTGTGGCTCAAAGTGGTAGAGTGCTAGCATTAAGCATAAAAGCTCAGGGACAGCACCCAGGCCCTGAGTTCAAACCCCACTTGGAAAGAGAGAGACAGAGACAGAGAGACAGAGACAGAAAGAGAGAGAACGAGCAAGAGGGGGAGGGAGAGAGAGGAGAGAGAGGGAGGGAGGGAGGGAGGGAGGAAGGAAGAAAGGAAGGAAGGAAGGAAGGAAGGAAGGAAGGAAGGAAGGAAGGAAGGAAGGAAGGAAGGAAGGAAGTTGGAAACTCAGTAAAAACATACTGGATTTATAGAAGTACATTTTTAAAGGGGTCTTGGCAGAGGGAATATGTCTCCACATGTCTACACTAATGGGAAGAAGACATAGTTCATACGATCAATTGGACTGTGAAGTAACAGGTGGTCTGTAGACCAGAAACCACCTGGACACTAGTTAGAACTGCAAATGATTGGACCCTCATCGAATCTACTGAGTCAGGGACACTATCCCTCTAGGTTTTTCTGCTGCATGCTAAAGTTAACACCCACTAGTTTACACAGGATAACTATTGTCAATCTGTACATTGTAATCCCTATTCATTTTTCCTAGAAAAGATACGCATACCCCAGCCTCTGCCCCAAACCTATTAAGATACAATCTCCAGAATGAAGGCCTCAATGTAACTATTTTTAAAAGCCCTACAGGTGATTCAAATATGCAAATAAAGAACTGTTTATGTTCAAGTTACCTCAGCCATAACTCAGCCCTCCTGTCTATTCTAATTTCTTCACCTCTCACGACTATGAGCACAAGATACAATTTGTTGTCATGAATTTTTCCAGACTATACTTGCAAAGATTAAACTTTATAGGGCTTATAAATTATGACCATACTAAAGGACAAAAATAGCTGTAATCACAAGTGCTTTGGAAATTCCAGGACATATGATTATTAAGAGAGAATGAGTGTTAACATCTTATTCAGGATTAGTTCTTGTAATCAGATATGCTAGACCACATTTTTCTAGAATCTGAGTGGGTTGCATCAGTTGAGACATGAAAATTGCTGCAATTACAAAGCACTTTTGGTTATTTTTTTTGTTGTAAAAGGATTTCATTCCCACCATTGCAAAGATTAATAGTTTTTCTCAAGTTGGCATCTTGCAGTAGTTTGGTGAATGCCAACCTTTCCCTTTCCAGAAAGTATTGAGTTCGAACAGCTGTGATTCCTGTCAAGGGATTCAGCAAGATGCCTTAGCCATCTGCTGCCTTCCTGCAGGTAACCTCCTGCCACCACATCTATCAGCCTAGAGCAGACAAGCAGAAGTAGCTTCGAAAATCTGCCGTCTATCTTGAAGCCTTCTTTACTAGCCCTTCTATTCTTTTTCTTCCACAATTATCTTAAACCTAATAAACACAATCCACACACCTTTAGAAAAGGGAGTACCTGTCCTTATTCAACCAGAACGGACAGAAGCAAATCCTGATATATGAGATGTGTCAGTGCTAAAACTGAAATGGTCCCAAGGCAGCACAGACAAAATGAGCAACCCCACCTTTATCCAACCAAGTGGGACCTCTTTTGCATTTGATTCCAGGTTCAGAGCTCAATGCTTCCCAAATTTGACATCCTGCTGAGAAGTTTGGTGGTTAACTTTTGTTAAAATATAAATTGCTGGGCTGGGAATACGGCCTAGTGGCAAGAGAGCTTGCCTTGTATACATGAAGCCCTGGGCTCGATTCCCCAGCACCACATATATAGAAAATGGCAAAAGGAAGCCAGGGACAGTGCTCAGGCCCTGAGTTCAAGGCCCAGGACTGGGAGAGAGAGAGAGAGAGAGAGAGAGAGAGAGAGAGAGAGAGGAGAGAGAGAGAGAGAGAGAGAGAGAGAGAGAGAGAGAGAGAGAGAGAGTCAGTCCTCCCAGTGGGAAGATTGGCATTGGAGGATTCTTTTTTTTTTTTTTTTTTTTTTTTGGCCAGTCCTGGGGACTGGACTCAGGGCCTGAGCACTGTCCCTGGCTTCTTTTTGCTCAAGGCTAGCACTCTGCCACTTGAGCCACAGCGCCCCTTCTGGCCATTTTCTGTATATGTGGTGCTGGGGAATCGAACCCAGGGCCTCACGTATATGAGGCAGGCACTCTTGCCACTAGGCCATATCCCCAGCCCAGGATTATTTTAATATATATTTAATATATATTATACATATAATATATATATAGCTGAGTCCAAGCCCTAGAGATTCTGATTCCAAGGATGGGGCCAGATAATATCCATTCATCACAAGTAGGGTCCATGTTGCCAGTCCAGGTGCTGCACTTTGAGAATCAGCACTATATTTGAGTATTTTACAGGAAAACAAAAGCAATACTAATTTCCCCTTACTGTGAAGCTTTAACAGACACTTTCATACAGATCTAGGTATTTGAAAATAACATTTGTAGTAGTAATGTTCAGTTCAGACCTTGGAACACATTACATGACTAACAGATGCTTGTTTGGGTCTACTGAACCAGGTCTGGGTAAGAGAGAATGACCTAAAAAATTAAAATGTGCCAGGCGTCAGTGGCTCACACCTGTAATCTTAGCTATTCAGAAGGCTGAGATCTGAGGATCATGGTTCAAAGCCAGCCTGGGCAGGAAAAGTCTATGAGACTCTTATCTCCAATTAACCACCAGAAAACCAGAAGTTCAGCTGTGGCTCAAGTAGTAGAGCACTAGCCTTGAGCTGAAGAGCTCAGGGACAATGCCCAGGTCAGAGCTCAGGCCCCACAACAAAAAATTAAACTGTTAGTACCATTTCTGTTATATCAATCACATGGATAGAATGAAGGAAGGGAGGGAGGGAAGAAGGAAGGAAGGAAGGAATAAAGGAAGGAAGGAGGAAGGAAGGAAGGAAGGAAGGAAAGAAGGAAGGAAGGAAGGAAGGAAGGAAGGAAGGAAGGAAGGAAGGAAGAAAGGAAGGAAGGAAAACTTGTCTCATTCATCTCCTCCCACAGCATCTTCAAGATACATCTCATCTCAAGAGAAGTCAGAGACTGTAACCTCTCTGTACATCAGTTTGATAATAAAAATTTGGGGAAAAAAAAGAGAAGTCAGAGATGCTGCCCTTCAAAATCCTTAAATGGGTGTACCATTCAATGTAGTAACTCTTTCACTTATAGGAATTTACCCTAAACAGTCTCACATTTAGACCAAGATCAAGACTTAGCCACAAGATTCATGTGACCTTTTGAACCTCAGAGGATGTTTTCCTTTTTTACAACAGTGAAACATCTTAAATGTCCATTGGGAAAAATTTAATAAATTATGGTGCGTTTATTTGGGGAAATGTATGCATGATGACTTCAAAACAGACTAAGTGGGGAAAATATTCATGTTACCATGTTCAGGGAAGAATGTTTGGGCGGGTTCAGGTTCAATTTAAATTCTAAAATATTTATAGTAAATGTAAATTGGAGCAGTAGTCAACAAAATTATTAGCCATAGCTACTTTTTAATGATGATATTCGCTTTTTAATTTTTATCTTCTCTGAATTTTCTAAATGTTTACAAGAAATATATACTATTTTAGAAATAACAGTAAAAGCAATTGATTTTTAAAGGGAGGACAAGTGCATCAAGGCAAATTAGTGAGATCACTCCTAACTTCCTGTCTCCCATTTCCATGGCTCTTTGCCAGGCTCTTGATACTCACCTGACTTGGGCTCTTATCCAGGTAGTTCCCAGAGAGCACCCCACTCACACCTTGTCTCTCCAATCAGATTAATTCTGATAAGAATTCTGTGCTTTCTATCACCAGTCCTGCAGTCAACCTGCTAAATCTTCTGGATGGGAAACTATATTCACAAATGCCTCACAGACAGCAAATCGGATCCTTAGGCATCAGTCCTGGGCTTCACTACTCAGGGGAATCCTATAAGACTGCAGGGTTTCACAGTTGACAACCCCTTTATTTTCCCATGACACTAGCCAGAACACTATTGGTTAGCTGCCTCTTTGGCCAGCCTTCAGAGACTGGGGGTAGGGATGATCTGTAGCAGGATCTCCAGATTTGTCAGCTAGATCAGGAAGAAAATATCTTAAAACACATGGTAGCCAGGATTTTGCTAAGTGCAGCAAACTCTTCAACATTTGCTGATGATTTAACTTCAGCTCTCTTAGCAAACTTTCTCAATCTCATTGCAAATGTTTTGAAGTAAACAATTTCTTAACTTCCTTCCACTCCCCTCTATCCTAAAGATCCAAGATCACAAGCTTAGCCAAAGGGTACACAGAGAGCAGCTTGCTTGGATACAATAATGAACCAGTCCATGCCAGAGAATCAGCAGGGCCTGGACACCATCCAACGTTCTGACCCTCACCTACTTCCAGGCTGTTCCCACCTCCTACAATATCTTCTTTCCATATCAGAAGCAATCCCGTCACTAGTGAAATGCATGAGAGCATGACACCACCACTCTCGCATACTTCCATTGAAGTGCCAGACTTTGAAGTCAGGCCCCACTTTACCACGTGAACCCCACTTTACCATGTGAACCTGAGATAAGCAGGCCCTGTGAGCAAACCCAGGACAAGCCCATTAGGGCCCAGCCAGTCAAGAACTCTAACCACTGGGAATGCTTAACTCTAACCACCCCAGAATGCCTCGAGCCCTGAGCCAACCAGATTTGTACCTGTGTCCTAATCTTGCTTGCTTGAACACCTGATTGTTGTAACTTTGTTTTTTGCCTTTATAAGCCCTGTGGAATCACAGCTTGGGGCTTCCTCCTAACCTCCGCTGTGTCGGTGGGTAGGACGAGGCCTGAGTTGCAGCTCGCTTAAATAAAGCCTTGCCTTGCTTTTGCATTTCGGAATGTCTGAGTCTCGGTGGTTTTCTTGGTGGTGGTTTCGCGACTTGGCACAACATTTGGGGTTTCATCCGAGATGGCCCCAGAGACCCCCGAGACCCCAGACTCCGAAGGTAAGAAAATAGGGCTGTTCATTCTGTGTGTCTGTGTCCGTGTGATTCGTAGTTTTGTTTTCTGTTTTGGCCAGCCGCTTGAATCTGAACCTGTAGGTAGTGAAGGACCAGCCGGAGTGGACACGCTCGTATGGGCAGTCCTGGAGAACTTGGAGAACCTCAAGCCCTCCACAGGGGGCTCAGGCTTCCCACTACCACCCTGAACCTGAAGGACTGGACCGGGAGGCCCTTCTAATGGGTTCCCGTCCAGTCCACTCTATATTCGGGGTTGTCTGGTCCGCTCCTACACAGGAACAGGAGAGAGCCTCAAGACTGTGTGGTCTGCCCCCTCACAGGGGCAGGAGAGACACAGTGAGACTGTGTGGTCTGCCCCCTCACAGGGACAGGAGAGACACAGTGAGACTGTGTGGTCTGCCTCCTCACAGGGGCAGGAGAGACACTGTCGGACCTGTAAGCCGCGGCTCCCTAAGTCTGTCTGTAAGTGTTGTCTGGTCTTTGTGCCTGTGATTATTTTTGTGTGTTTCTTGCGCTGTGCCTGACTGACAAACGGATGATGGGGAACATTCCTTCCACTCCCCTGGACTTGACTTTAGCTCACTGGGAAGATGTACAGGTGACAGCCCACAATCAGTCAATCAGTGAGAGTGTCTGCAAAAAAGAACTCTAGGGGGACCCCCACCCAGCCTACTTAAGCAGAAAATTGTTTGGTGTGCTAAAATGTTTTACTAAAACTATCAAGCCCTGGAAAATGAGGCTGGAGAATGCTAAAATCATTTGTTAAAGGTTTTTTTTTGTTTTGTTTTGTTTTTTTGGCCAATCGTGGGCCTTGGACTCAGGGCCTGAGCACTGTCCCTGGCTTCTTCCCGCTCAAGGCTAGCACTCTGCCACTTGAGCCACAGCGCCGCTACTGGCCGTTTTCTGTATGTGTGGTGCTGGGGAATCGAACCTAGGGCCTCGTGTATCCGAGGCAGGCACTCTTGCCACTAGGCTATATCCCCAGCCCCTGTTAAAGGTTTTTGTCTTAAAATGTACGGCCTATGCTTATTCAGCGTGCTTTAAGATCTTTTGAAAATGTATGTGTATGTGCATGTGTGAGTGTGAACATGTTCAAGACTGCATTATGATGCAAAACTAAGTTTAAGTTTAAAGTCAAAGGGTCATCAAGTTTGGGCATTACCAAATGCTTTAAAGGATTTCTCAGGGTTCTTTAATTAAAATTAAAAAAAATCAGAGCTAAGTATCAGAAATTTGGATTTAAAAGGATATATATATATACTAAACTAATGGGGATAGAAGTAAACTCTCATTAACTCTATGTATGTAGGAAGAAATGGCAAAATGGGCCAATGTTTCTCACTAATATATTGGAAAGCTGAATGGATAAGTATTTCTAATTGTAATTCTTGCATTAAGGAAAAATCCAAAGGTCTTCATGCCATGCAGTAACTGGGACTGAAGAAAAATAAAAAGAGGCTCTTTTGAAACAAGCATCCCGTAGGCAAAGGGCAGCACCTGGTTTCAGAATGCCTGTGAGCTTCAGTTTTTCCAATGCAGATAAAAGCTAAAATGTTGTGTTAGTGTTAAAAAGGCTTTGGAAATCAAGAATACATTTCTAGATAAGAAATTTGGAAGTAAAATTGTCCTAAATAATTATTGCAAAGTGAGAAAAGGAGAATTATGGCTACCAAAATGTTTAATTGCCATTCCAGCTTCTTTGTAGGTTTTTTGTAACAGTTTTCAGCAGGCCCACAGAGAGGCGCAAGTGATTCCTACAAGTTTGTCGAGATCTAATACTGACCCTTAATAAGTTCCAGGTAAGAGATCATGCTTAAAAACTACTTCTGTGTGGACCACCTTGTTGCTTATAATTGGAGTAAATTGGCCCCTTATAAGACTCACTGATCTGAATCTGTGGTTCGAAGCCAGCCCAGGCAAAGAAAGGTCCCTGTGAGAGACTTGTCTCTAATCAGCCAGCAGAGTGCTGGGAACAGAGTTGTGTGGAGCTCAAAGTGGTACGGTGCTAGTCTTTAGCTGGAGAGCTGAGGGACAGCACTCAGGCCCTGAGTCCAAGTCCAGTGGAAAGTCACTCCTCCTGGGACAAAAGTGATGGAGCATCCAGAGGCAGTAAGCTGCTGCTTGGATGGCAGAGATGGTGTCAGATCCTAGAGTCACTCCTGTTTGGCCTTTCAAAAGTTAATCAAAGCCGGGAAGTCCTAGAAGCATAGTTCATAAGCATGCCTTTCCAATGCCCATGTCTGTCTACTGGGCAGGAACTTGCCAGTCATCTGTGATAGTGGTTAGTAAGGGTAAGTTTGTCAAATGAGAGAATAGATTAAAATCTCACCCACCGCATTTACTCAAAGCTCTGACTGGCAGTGAGAATTTTAAGCTGATACATCTGTTTAGGAAAGAAAGCTTGTGGACCTGAGATTGTGTCCTTATTGAGATCTGTTAAAGGCCTGCAAAGGTAATTTTTTAGGTCATCAGAGATCAGTTCCCCAGCCAGTCAGGAAAATGCTTTTACAAACTAGAATGTTAAAAGGCACAAATTTGTAAACCTGAAGTCACCCATCTGGGCTTCATATTAAAAGAGAGCAAGCGTTGGCTGTCAGATGCACGTAGACTGTGCTGAAAATCCCTGTGCCTAAATCAGCCAGACGAGTCAGAGTTCCTGGGAACAGACTTTAGTAGACCCAGGGCCACGAGCTTTGCCTCCTGTGCCCCAGTATTCCCAAGAAGACTTGGAGTGGATAAAGAAAATTCCCATGGCCCACAAAACCCTGGACAGAGAAGGAAACAATGACTGGTAGAAAACTTGTGAAGGGAAACTTATCCTGCCACAAGGGCTGGGTAAGGGGATCCTTAAGAGAATCCACTGAGTTTCTCACATGGGAACCCGAAAAATGCAGGATGTACTCCGACACTCCAAAGTGAAAATTAGACAAGATCAACTTATTGAAGATATTGTTAAAAATTGCAAGGCCTGTCAGCTTACCAATGCCCCCAATCAACAGATTACTAAAGGGGCTCGCCTCTGTGGGAATAGGCCAGGCGTGTATTAGGAAGTAGATTTCACAGAAATTACAAATATTTGCTAGTTTTTGTAGACACCTTTTCAGGATGGGTTGAAGCCTATCCAACAAAGCATGAGACTGTGAATGTAGTGGCTAAGATCCTGGAAGAAATCCTACCCAGGTATGGCTTCCCATCCACCATTGGGTCAGACAATGGACAGGCTTTCGTCTCAAAAGTAAGTCAGGGAATAGCCGCAGCACTGGGGACGGATTGGAAATTGCATTGTGCTTATAGACCCCAGAGTGCAGGACAGGTAGAGAGAATGAATCGGACTCTAAAACCTTAAATAAACTGGCCTTAGAGACTGGCACAGACTGGGTGTCACTCCTTCCTTTTGCTCTGCTTAGAGGAAGAAATTCTCCCTATCAGCTTGGCTTTACTCCTTTTGAAATAATGTACGGGTAGCCCCCGCCCATTATCCCTAGCCTTCAGACTGAATTGCTTGCTGATTTGGATGATACTGAATTTTTGTGTAAACTCGATTATTTGCAGCTCGTGCACAAGAATGTGACCCCAACTTAAGGCATTATATGATTCTGCTTCTGTCCCTACCCCCCATTTATTCAGACCAGGGTACTGAAATCCTTAGAACCACGGTGGAAGGAACCCTAGACGGCATCGCCACTTGGGTTCATTGCTTCCACGCCAGGCCAGCTGACCCCTTTGCCCTGGACGACAACTACCGTGGTGGAACATGGGAGGTCTCCAAGCACCCAACTCAGCTGCTTCACCTTCGCCTCAAGAAAAGAAAGTTAGACTGAATATTGTTATAATTTTCTTTTTGCCTTCTTTCCTTACTACCCTGGCTAGTGTTGTTATTTAGGCAGCTCACTCCAAAGGGAGTTGACCCCCTTATTTTAGGTAGTTTTGGGCTTGCTCAGGAATACGGGTATAGCCACCCGACCCTTAGAGCACAGCTGAGAAGTTTATGTATTATTTTGTTGCTTACATTTGGATACTAAACACTATACAGCTAATGGTAAGTCTGTATAGCTGAAAGTTAATTTTCAGTTTGCAGTAATCCTGCAGTCCCTTGGTAATGTAGACTAAGGTTATAGGTTCCTGGCTAGGTAAGGTCTACGCCCCTGTGTCAGCCTGAAGAAGTTACAGAAGATGGATGATCTTCACCCATCTGCCCCCCTTTAAAACCGAGGGACCAGAGTTGTTTCTGGGAAGATGAGGCAGGATAAACTACAGGCATGCAAAACAGAGGTACAGACTCTCTGTACGTCAGTTTGATAATAAAAATTTGAGAAAAAAAAAAAAACAGAGGTACAGAGACTGTACTTGTAAGAAATGGTGACAGGCCCTTTGGTACATTGGGCCCTACTGGCCCATGCCTTACCTCTATATCATCCCCTAGACATGCAAGCCATTGAAATGGACAGAATGGAGCCATGATTGGCTCCCAACGTACCAAAAAGAAAAAGGGGGAAATGAAGTGCCAGACTTTGAAGTCAGGCCCCACTTTACCACGTGAACCCCACTTTACCACATCAACTCCACTTTACCATGCAAATCTGAGATAAGCAGGCCCTGTGAGCAAACCCAGGACAAGCCCATTAGGGCCCAGCCAGTCAAGAACTCTAACCACTGGGAATGCTAACTCTGACTGCCCCCAGAGTGCCTCGAGCCCTGAGCCAATCAGATTTGTACCTGTGTCCTAATCTTGCTTGCTTGAACACCTGATTGTTGTAACTTTGTTTTTGCCTTTATAAGCCCTGTGTAATCATAGCTAGAGGCTCCCTCCTAACCTCCGCTGTGTCGGTGGGTAGGACGAGGCCCGAGTTGCAGCTTGCTTAAATAAAGCCTTGCCTTGCTTTTGCATTTCGGAATGTCTGAGTCTCGGTGGTCTTCTTGGTGGTGGTTTCGTTACTTTGCACAACACTATCACGCATTCAGTCCTCCCAGAATGTGTTTATATAGACCATCTCCTACAATTCTCACGTTTCTTACCCAGTGGAAAGATTGCATTGTTCAACACTGGGTAAGAAATGTGAAAATCACATTTATTGCATGCAAGCAATAAAGTAGGTTACACTCCCAGCTCTCTAATTTACTACTCTTTAGTCTTTGGCAAGTTAGTTACCTTTCTGACCTTTCTGTTTCTTCTGTAAAATGGACCCATAATACCAGGCTTCCAGATCTATTGTAAAGATTAGGGAAAACAGACATTCAAGTACTTGGCACATTAATGGCTTCCCAACAAGGAGTACTTGTACAATACAATGATAATGTCCATTTCACGGAAGTCTTTCAAATTAAGGGAAAGATTGAAAATTACTGTCACCAAAGTCATTTGAGAATGATCTATTGGAATTTAACTTCTCTGTTCCTCTCTCTCTCTCTCCACTATCACTGCATAACTTTAGGCTCTCCTATTTTTCTCTCAAGCCATTTGCAAAAGTCCTAACTAGTCCAAGTGGCCCCTCTTTAAGCTGTGATCTTTAAGAATCAGACTGAGGAAGTGAAACTGGAATTAACATTAACTTTTGCTTCCTGATTCTCAGCATAATCGACAAGGCTTATATCTACTTCTTCCATGTATCCACTCCCATTACATCCTCTGCTCTCTGTAACACCCACACAGCCTGTGCTCCAACATTTTTGGTCCTTTCAAGGTCCATTCCTAAGCCATGCTCTGCTTGCTCTGTCTTTGCATCACTCACTAATGCTCCCTGTGTCCAACTTTCCTTGTTTATCTAGACAATTTCCTTTCCCTTCCAAAGCCTGCTTAAACATTACTTTCATTGGGAATCCAATTTTTACTCCTCCAGGTTTAATTAACCCCAGGCAGTGGCTCGCAGAATACATTGTACTCAGTATCAGCTCTGTAAATGACCAGGTAACAAGTCTCTCTTTCAACTCCTCAAAAACACTTAGTAATAGCTAAGATTTACTGAGTACCTACTATAAACCAGACTCTCTTCTAAGCATTTTATGTGCATTATCTCATTTCATCTTCACAACAGTCCTACAGAACAATCCGTGCTAACATTTTCATTTCACAGGTAATTAAATGAGGCTTCCGGACTTGCCTGAAGTCATGAAGTAGAGACAATCACACCAGGATTTTAAAAATCAAATGGTCACACTTCAGCACTCACACCCTTAAGTATTGCATCCTTACGTATTATACCCTTAAGTATGTTAGGTAGCATAGCACCAGACTAAGTACCTGGCATGTTACAATACTTCTATTGGCCATCTATGACTGTGTAACAAATCATCTAGTTGCATAGCCAGGTACTAAGGGTTCACATCTATAACCCCAGCTACTCAGAAATCTGAGATCTGAGGGTTGTAGTTCAAAGCCAGCCCAGGCATGAAAGTCCATGAGACTATCTATCTACAATAGACTACTCAGAAAAATTCAGGAGTGGAGCTGTGGCTGAAATGGTAGTGTTAGCTTTGAGCCAAAGAAGCTCAAGGACAACACTCAGGCCCTGAATTCAAGCCCCAGGACTGGCCCCCAAAATGGCTGATTGCATATAACTGCAAACACTATCTCACTATATCGTTGGGTTAGGAATTTGGAAGCCCTCATTTGACTGGTTCGGTCACAGGGTTTCTCGGTAGGCTGTAGTCAAGATGTTCACCTGGGCCACAGGCATCTGATGGCTTGGTTAAATTAGAGTATCTGTTTCCCAGATGACACACTTGCATGGTGCTAGAAATGGGCAGGATGCCTTATTTTTCTCACACTTGGTTCTGTCCACTAGCTACTTGAATGCCCTCCCGATGTGATAGCTGCTCTCACCCAGGGATCAATCAAGATAGAAGCCACAATATCTTTTTATGACCTAACTGCAGAAGCTACAGTCTGTCACTTCTACATTGCTCCATCGATTATAGAAGTAAACTTCACTTGTATGGGAAAGGAAAGGGGTTTGTATAGTGAGAATTACTGGGAACCTCTTCAAACTCAACTGATTACATAGGAAAATTACTAAGAATGACAGTTTCAGGACATCTAAATAGTGACTTAAATTCACACCTAGCTCCAACGTTATGAAGAGTATTCCTAAATTCCATATGTGAGCCTTATTTCCCCGTGTCTCCAAATGGAGTACCAAATAGATTAAGGATTTCATTTCTGTCAATTCCAGTAGAAGCTACAGGTTAGTATTTGTTAACTTGGCTTCCAAATTATAGTTTCAGGCAGAGCCAACAAAGGGTGAAATACTCTACCAGTTAGAAACAGTTATTTCCTTAACAGTAAAACAAATCTATGTTTGATTTCAGAATTAATTGTTTAGTTTGATGACCACATAAGCTCAGCCTCTGGACAAAGGCTTATCTTCTTCAGCACAATATCTGTGATAAAACTGGAGCGACTAAATCTCTTGTTTATAATGGGAGATATAATAAAAATCATTGGATTTAGCCCTTATACCATGCTTGTTTTTAAGCATAATTTTATCTGATTAAAATAATTCTTTAATATGATTTGAGATGTACGAAGATAAAAACTAAATACTGAAAAGAGGCATTTCACAAATACACAGTGATGCTGAATACAAGGCACACATTTTATTCCCATGCACATTAACATAAATGAAAATCAAGTATGAGCTGTTCAGTCTTCTCATCACTACCACAATCTGATTTGATTTTTTTTAATTGAAGCCAGGTTAAAACATATCCCAACAGATCCTGGGAGCTCAGGCTGTATTTCAGAGATTGGCACACTCCAGCCTGCTGCTTGTCTTCTAAAAATAACGTTTACAATCATATCCATGCTTATTCATTTATGAATTGACTCTTGCTGCAATGAAAGGATTGAGAAGTCACAACTGAGACCACTGAATGGCTAACAAGGCTGAAAATATTTTACTATCTGTTAATTTGCAGAAAAATGTTTGCCAATTCTTAGTCTGCATTTCTAGAAATTTAGCCTGAAGCAACCTATTATAACCTTCAAATGTCTAGGAATACTACTGCTTAGTTTTTATGGAGAAAAGGAAATGAGGTGTTGCTATTTGGATTGAGGTATGACATGCAGGAAAGGCACAAATTTGTGAGTGTGTGTATATGTGGATAGATTGGGCCTCACACATGCTAGTCAGTGTTCTACTACTGAACTACCACCTCAGCACAAAGTAAAACTGGTAATACATATCACCTGTGCAACCACTTCTTTTTTTTTTTTTTTGGCCAGTCCTGGGCCTTGGACTCAAGGCCTGAGCACTGTCCCTGGCTTCTTCCCGCTCAAGGCTAGCACTCTGCCACTTGAGCCACAGCGCCACTTCTGGCCGTTTTCTGTATATGTGGTGCTGGGGAATCGAACCTAGGGCCTCGTGTATCCGAGGCAGGCACTCTTGCCACTAGGCTATATCCCCAGCCCTGTGCAACCACTTCTAAGAGACTATTTTCCATACTCCTCCCTGTCAATATTCCCAGTAGAGGTAGCCATTATTTTTAAATATTATAACACAGGTTTGTAAGTCTACTCCTGAATTTTATATGCATGGAAATGAATAGCACCCATCCACTCGTGCCAGGCTTCTTTTACTCAATATTAAGCCAGTGACATTCATACATATTGCAGTTTCTTCTTGGCTGCTATGTAATAGTCAGTTGTATGACTACAGCACAGTATGTATTCTGTTGATGACCACTGGTTTCTTTTTTCACATCTCTGCTATTATGGATAATAGTGCTAGGACTATTCTTGTACATGACTCTGAGTGTGCTCAGGGATGCTCCAGAATGGAATTTCTGCATAATAGGAGATATCAATAAGTGCATTCCTAAATTGTTTGTACTTTTTAGATATAGGAACATGTTACTTTAATTTAGAAAAATCTTTTGACAGCCCACATTCAAAATCCCTGCCTCCCACATCAAATCTTCAGGTATTTCTTCCACAATTCATAGCATGTCTCAAGAAATTCTGATATACTAGTTCTAGTGATTTTTATTTTTGCTGGTCCTGGGGCTTGAACTCAGGGCCTGAGCACTGTCTCTGGCTTCTTTTTGCCCAAGGATAGTATTCTGCTGCTTGAGCCACAGCGCCACTTCTGGCCTTTTCTATGTATGTGGTGTTGAGGAATCGAACCCAGGGCTTCATGTATACGAGGCAAGCACTCTTGTCACTAGGCCATATTCCCAGCCCCTAATATACTAGTTCTAAAAATACAAACCCTGGGCTGAGAGAACCACTTAAGTGATAGAATACCTACCTAGCAAGCATGAGGCCCTGAATCCAAAGCCCTATACTAGAAGAAGGAGAAGGAGGAGGAACAAGAGTAAGAAAAAAAATAAACCTTGACTTCCACAATATATTGGTACTTTACAAATTCATCCTATTCTCCCCCACCCCAAAAAAAATCTATGGGGTAGATAACCTCAACATGTAGCAAATAGGACAATGAGGGCCAGAAGGCATAAATTTCACCACAAGGGTCATGTAATTAGATCCATGACACTCAAGGTCTCCCATTGGGATCCATGCTTTGTCCTTAGCAAATCTGGAAGACCAGTTTCTCTGTTACCACAAAGTTAGAGAAGCACACACTTAAGCACCAACAAACTCAGCCAGTTGTTTTCTTCTTTATCTGACTTAGAAAATTAAATTATGTGACAGCAGCTAAGAACAAGTCATCACACAGTGCATTAATATCATGGACTTCCCCCTATACTCTATGTCATAAAGACATGACTATTCCACTTGATATGGAGAGAAAGAAGCTTCAATCCACCTGCAAAACCTGAACATTCTAAGATAGCCACAAATTCCAGGATTGCCCACAAAGAAATATTTGAGAGAAAAACAAAACAACTAACCATCCTATAGGTTTTTCTATTTTCAACTCAAGTCTCTACTGCATAGAGAAGCAGACTTAAGTGGCATAAATCAGAAAATGATAATGAGAACAGAATGAAATTCTCATAAATCACGTTACTAAGTATAGTTACATCATAGATATGGAACCCAATTAAACAGATGGCCACATGCTGTCAGAGCTAGCCTCTAATCAATAAAGATGTTCATTTTAGAAAATCACCTCAATTTTTCACTTCTTCAGTGAAGCAAAAAGATGGCAGTTGGGAGGGGGGCGGTGGGAATCCCAGGAAACCCAGTGGGGATATGAGTATGAAGCAACTCCACCTGTCTTAATTTGTAGTCTGGAAAATCAGAACGGAAAGTCACCCAAAGGATTCCTTGTCATCTTGCCTGGTAATGTAATTTACAATGAGAGCAAGCACTGGTCATTAGGAAAATAGAAACAGCTTGAATCTCTTAATTAAAATACTGCTTCAAATTGTTCATTTTAAAACCCCTCTGCCCATGAGCTTTCTTAGAACCCATTGGGCTACCTTGAAATTGCTTCTTCCTCAGTAAACTGATAGGATCAGCTCTTGCCAGGGAAGAAAAAAGCAGACCAGCAGGGAACCGTGGAGGCAGAACTATTATTATACATGTCTTAGGGTCCAGTGGAGAGCAAGCCTTAAGGACACTTGAAAGGAAGTGTGCAAGTAAGTGTGGAACACTGGTGAAGAGACTCTCATATCCTTCCCATACATGAGCTAAACTATTACTCTCACTGAGCAGGCACAACTCAGCCAACCAATGGTAAGAACTGATGCAAATGAGGAACAGAAATACTTCCTGAATTTGGAAAATTCACTTTGAAAAGCATTTAATCAAGTTGAGTGTTTGTATACCCTACTGGTGAGGAATTCCCCTCTGAGGTGAATACTCCTGACTTGTATCAGGAGACAATATGACAGTGTGAGAACATTCAAGTAGCATTCTTCATAAAACAAAAACATGGAAAGGTAGAGGATAGGTAGAACTATCAACATCTGAAACAGAGAAATACTCTGACAGTGTTTTCAAGCAAAGGAATGATAAACAGTCGTGAAAATGAAAAAAAAAAATAAGGACTACTGCTACATTCTCCCTGTATGAATCTTTAAAATTATGTTGATTGAAGCTGAAACATGTCTTGTTAGAGAAGGGTTAGTGTTTAAGGGGAAGGAGCAAAGGAGTGGAGAAAGGAATGATGGGTGAATAAAGTTAGTACGTTTGTGCATGTGTGTGCATGCGTGTGTGTGTGTGTGTGAAAATGAAACTAGGAGGGGACAAGTGGTGATGGGATAGATGGGGAGAGATTGATGGAAGAGGTGCCACTGATAAATACATACTGTATATATACATTGACATGCTGAATTGAAACCCCTTTTTACAACTATTTAAATATAATAAAATTATTTAAAATATAACATTGGTTTAAAAAAATGAGTTCCTTAAGATTAAATATAGAGCTAAGTATTGATGGCTCACCTTTGTAATCCTAGCTACTCAGGAGGCTGAGATGTGAGTATCATGGTTCAAAGCTAGACTAGACAGGAAAGCTCGTGACACTTATCTCCAATTAACTACCAAAAAGCCGGAAGTAGAGTTTTTATTCAAATGGTAGAGCTCCAGCTTTGGCAAAAAAGCTGAGCTGAGTTCAAGCCCCAGTACTCACACAGACACACACATACACATACACACACACAGAGAGATTGCATACAGTAGTACACCACTTTTATTGCACTAAAAATAAAAATGAGTAATGTATTATTTAGGGTTACTGATGAAAATGGTTAATTATTTAGTTTTTTAATTAAACACAAAGCAAGGCACCAATGGCTCATGCCTGTAATCCTAGCTGTTCAGGAGGCTGAGATCTGAGGATCACAGTTCAAAGCCAGCCTGAGAAGAAAAGTCCCCATGAGACTCTTTTTTTGTCAGTACTGGGGCTTGAACTCAGGGCCTGGGCACTGTCCCTGAGCTTCTTTTGCTCAAGGCTAGCACTCTACCACTTGAGACACAGCGCCAACTTCTGGCCTTTTCTATTTATGTGGTGCTGAGGAATCGAACCCAGGGCTTCATGCATTAGCACTCTACCACATTCCTAGCCCCCCATGAGACTCTTATTTCCCCACTCAAAAAACCGGTAGCACTGGGGCTGGGAATATGGCCTAGTGGCAAGAATGCTTGCCTCCTACACATGAAGCTGTCGGTTCGATTCCCCAGCACCACATATATGGAACATGGCCAGAAGGGGCGCTGTGGCTCAGGTGGCAGAGTGCTAGCCTTGAGCGGGAAGAAGCCAGGGACAGTGCTCAGGCCCTGAGTCCAAGGGCCACGACTGTCCAAAAAAAAAAAAAACAACAACAACAAAAAAAATGGTAGCACTATCCTTTAGCACAAAGAGACTCAGGGACAGCACCCAGGCCCAGAGTTCAAGCCCCACAATCACAAAATAAATAAATAAACAAACAAAGCTAGCCACCCATGGGTCAAGTCTATAATCCTAGCTACTGAGGAGGCTGAGATTTGGGAATCACAGTTCAAAGCCAACCCAAGCAGAGAAATCTGCAAGACTTTTTTTTCCCCTCTTTTGTCTTATTTATTGTCAAAATGATATACAAAGAAGTTACAGTTTCATATGTTAGATACTGGATACATTTCTTGTACTGTTTGTTACCTCCTCCCTCATTTCCCCCTCCCCCTCCGCCTTTCCCTTTCCCCCCATGAGTTGTACAAGACTCTTATCTTCTATTAACCACTAAAAATTCCAAAGCGGAGCTGCGGCTCAAGTGGTAGGGTGCTAGCCTTGAGCCCAAAAGCTTAAGGATAGCACTCAGGCCCTGTTCAAGTCCCAATACAAGCATAAAAATACATAAATAAATAAAGATAAATATAAAACCCAACATAGTGGTTACTTCTGTAGTGAAGAAGAAATTGGATTGGGAATTTGGGCAGATGTAATAATACCTGGTGATTTTCTGCTTCTTGATCTTCAACAAGTGAGAGATACCTAGGCACACATTGATGTTGTGCTTTCTTATATACTTTATAACCTAACAGATGCCAGCATGTTATAGCAAGTTTTACATGTACCCAATATTACATAATAATATATTTTCTTTAAAAATGAAGGCTGGGAATGTGGCTTAGTGGTAGAGTGCTTGCCTAGCATGCATGAAACCCTGGGTTCAATTCCTCAGCACCACATACATAGAAAAAAGCCAGAAGTGGTGCTGTGGCTCAAGAGGTGGAGTGCTAGCCTTGAGCAAAAAGAAGCCAGGGACAGTGCTCAGCCCCTGGGTTCAAGCCTCAGGACTGGAAAAAAAATAAGTGAATAAACTAAACAACATTCTATCACCCAATAGAATATTCTAAGTGTTTATTCTAATATACTTAAATAAGTAGCATAAATTTTCATTATAATGAATACCTCAAATAACATAAGTTCTCAAGTAACATATGCAGCTTACTTCTCAACTTGGAGCTCAGGTCCTTAAGAAAGCAACAGTATTTTCTTGGTAATGAATATTTATCTAGTGAGGAGTGACATTCAAAATATTTAACAACTTACTTGGTTATAGTAATTAATGTCAAAATCAAAAATTAGCACCATCTGCTTATTTTCCTTCTGTTCCTAGCTCTCATAGACCAGTCTAGCAGAGATTTCCATTTCCAGTAGTGGCCACACGAGGGTGACTAGAGGAGTGAGCAGGCACATCCATCCAGCTAAGCTCTCTCTCTAGGGAGTCATGTCTGGACATGCGCCAACTTGGAAGGCCTCTGGCTAGCTAGCTGACTGGACAAAGGGAAGGTGGATGCCTCACTTGACAAGGTGTGTTTGTTTATTTGTTTTGTTTTTGTTGCCAGTCCTGGGGCACGGACTCAGGGCCTGAGCACTGTTCCTGGCTTCTCTTTGCTCAAGGCTAGCACTCAACCTCTTGAGCCACAGCGCCACTTCTGGCTTTTTTCTATGTATGTGGTGCTGGGGAATCGAACCCAGGGCTTCATGTATACAAAGGCGAGCACTTTACCACTAGGCCATATTCCCAGCCTGACAAGGTGTGTTTGAAGTAAAGATTGAAGGCAATGGGAATGAGCTATGCATGCAGAGCCCTTGGGGAATTTTCCAAGTGCAAATGGCTTGGAATGTCATGCTCTAAGAAAGGAAGGAGGCCAGCATGGTGGGAAAGATGGGAGAATAAGAGGAGGCTCTGGGCATCAGTGGCTCACGTCTGTAATCCTAGCTACTCGGGAGGCTGAGATCTGAGGATTGCTGTTTGAAGCCAGCCCGGGCAGGAAAGTCCATGAGACTCTAATCTCCAATTAACCACCCAAAAAGCCAGAAGAGCTGAGCACTAGCCTTGAGCAAAAAAGCTCAGAGAGAGTACCTACACCCTGAGTTCAAACCCAGGAATGGTACCAAAAATATATATAATAAAATAAAATACTAATAAGATGAAAGGAGTAAGGAAAATTGAGCCTAAGGAGAGGGAGACAAACAACTTTCATCAATATGCCCTGTCAGTTTTGCGGGGAGATAAGGAATAACATACCCTTCATCACAAAAATGGAAGAATTCCTTCCATTTGGTGGCAGGTAAACAAGCTATGAAGCTGGTACTCACGGATCTGGTTAGTGGATGCACTGTAAAAGGCATTGACAGTTGTCGGATTGGTGAACCACCTGCAGGACAAGAAACAAATGCCACAGGATGAACACCACGATCCAGGTAGGTAGAAAGCAAAGGCAAACATAATGTGATTGGATCTAGTAGCCACCAATACAATACTAACACTGACATGAAGGGGAATTCTTGCCTCTACTAGAGCTCTGACTCCGTCCAATGAACAATCTTACCCTAAATTAAACCTGTTTTGTTATTCATTGTCAATAACTTAACAGAAAAATTCAGCCATAAGTACTTCTGGAAAAGCTTTAGTGAGAAATTCTAGATAGGAACTGCTACAAACTGTGTTCCAGACTGTTAGATGAATCCATAAGACAATTACATATTTGTGGCTGCATCGCCCCTAATCTATCTATTTAAGGAAGTTAAAGTGAAATGAATAAAGCTTCATCCTACCCAGAGAGTCTGCCTGCTCTCGAACAAAGTTTATTAATTTAAGTGGTTAAAAAAAAAACCTTAGCCAGGTGAAGCAGTTCATTCCTGTAATAGAATTTCAGGAGGCAGAGATTCAGAGAATCACAGTTGAAGGCTACCCCAGGGAAAAATTTCATAAAATCCTATCTTACTTAATAGCTGGGTATGGTGGTACAAGACTGTCATTCTATCTATGCAGGAAGCTGAGATCAACCATAAGGAAGGGGGCACAGCCAACATAATCTCAGTGAATGTAGAAAGAGAAGATTTTCAGGGGCTCTTGATAAAAGTACAGCCAGCTGACATCTTGATTTAAGTCTTCTGAAACCCAAAGCTAAGAAACCAGCCAAGCCATTGCAGATTCCTAAACTGTAGAACTGGGAGAAATGCTTATTGTTTTGTTATGATTGTGGTTATTTGTTACTGTTGCAATTGGAAACTATACCCAGAGTCTAGCATTTGTAGGTTAAGAGGAAAGAATCCAGGTAACTTGGCTTCTACATAACATTGGATTCAACCATAATATACACAAATGATGATATGTATTCCAAGGAATTATCCCCTCTCTTCCTATCCTTCATAAATCTCTTCCCTTTAGCCAAAACAGTTTTCAAAACTTTAGAATATAGTCATTTAAAAGTTTCAAAAACCACTGGGCACTGGTGGCTCATGCTTATAATCCTAGCTACTCAGGAGGCTGAGATCTGAGGATCACTGCTCAAACCTGCTCAAGCTGAAAAGTCCCCATGAACTGTTAGCTCCAATTATCCACCAGAAAACTGGAAGTGGAACTGAGGCTCAAAGTGGTAGAGTGCTAGCCTTGAGCAAAAGATTATAGGGACAGTGCCCACACCCTGAGTTCAAACCCCAAGACTGACCAAAAAAAAAAGAAGAAAAGAAAAGAAAAAACAAAAGAAAAACGTCCAAAACCTTAGTAGTATGGTATTCTCTTACTCATATACATGATTTTGGCTTCTATATATCATATTAGGCTTTTTAAACAACTAGTGTTTGTTAAAAATAAATACCAGGTAGTGGAAACATTTTTTACTGAGGTGGGCAGCACAGGAATGAAGGCAGGAAGAGTAAGCACATGAATTCATTGTATTCAATAGACACTATGTGAAAAACAAACTTTGTAACTTGTGGGTGGGGATCAGGAGGGAGAAAATAGAGAATAAAAGAAGAGGTGACTTTATCAAGAAGCATTGTACTGATAAGCTGACTACGGAATTATAACCCCTTATACTTAACAATTAAAGATTGTTATTAATTATTAGATAATACCCTTTAAGTACAAAATTTGAACACTTTTGAAATAAAAAACAAAAAAGCAGCCAGGCACCAGTGGCTCATGCCTATACTGCTAAGTTACTCAAGGGGCCAAGATATAAGGATCATGGTTTTCACAGAAAAGTCTGTGAGAGTCTTATTTCCAATTAAACAGCAAAAAGCCAAATGTAGAGGTGTGGCTCAAGTGGTAGAGAACCAGTCTTGAATCATGTGCAGTTGGAGTTCCAAGCCCCAGTACCAGAACACAAACAAAAAAGCCAGCAAGTGAACATGTTTCTAACACTAATAGACAAATAAAGACAAAGGAAATCAACCAGTGGCTGAAACTCAAGCCCAATGGGACTATGAAAGCTTCAACAGGATCACTAAAACACCATAGCTCAGACATATGACCTTCCCGTCCCTGAACTCCACCCTCACCCCACTAGAGCTCCTATTGACTCCAAGACCCAGTTGGTGACTTGATTATCCCCAGAGCTGATGTTAAAAGTAAGCTGTACCAGCAGATCTTACCAGTTGTCAGTGCTATTATTTTTTTCTGTTTGTTCAGGGCCCATGCCAATCCAGCTGGCAAACATTTTGTACAGCTCATTTATTCTACCAAGTTTATTATATATTTAGCTTTACTGTTCTCTGATGTGAGCCTACCTGTAATCATTACAATGTGCTTGTGAAATATTTTTTTTACCTTCTGCCCATTAAGAAATGGAGTTAAGCTGGGTGTTGGTGGCTCACACCTGTAATCCTAGATTCTCAGGAAGCTGAGATTCAAAAACCAAAGTTCAAAACTAGCCCAAGCAGGGAAGTCAGTGAGACCCTTAACGCCAATTAAACACCAAAAATCCAGAAGTTAGGCTGTGGCTCAAAGTGGGAGAGCACTAACTTTGAGTGAAAAAACCTCAAGGACAGTGCCCAGGATCTAACTTAAATCCCCATGACTGGGAGGAGAGGGAGAGGGAGGGAGGGAGGGGAGAGAGAGAGAGAGAGAGAGAGAGAGAGAGAGAGAGAGAGAGAGTTGAAAGTCCTTTCCTCTTGATTATGGATGGATGAGCTTCCCTTAGCATTTGACTTCTAAAGAATAAAATACAGTGGAATGATTTCCAACGCTAGGTAATTAAGGGAGATACCTGCCCAGCCTGGTGCCTGGAAGCACACACTTCCTCCTGTTTCCCTTCCTTTTTCTCAGGAAATTTGTTTTCAAAGTTTCGTCACCAATTAACACATTGTTCAAAAGCCCAAGCTATAGAGAGACTACCAGCCAGCAGCATCTACCAATCCACACATAAGAGGAATTTTCCACAGGACCCAGCCTGGCCACTGTCTGACTGTAACTACATGAGAGACATGAGCAAGAACCATACCACTAATGGCAACTCCTTTGTACAACTACTAAAGATATAATAGTAATAGCCATACAACTGACTGTGCTGGTGGCTCAAACTATTTAATTAATAGGAGGCTGAGATCTGAGGATCACAATTAGAAGCCAGCCCAGGCAGTAAAGTATATGAAATTCTTAGCTCCAATTAACCACCTGAAAGTCATAAGTAGAACTGTGAATCAAATGGTAGAGCACAAGTCTTGAGTGAAAAACAATTGCACAACTGTGCCTAGTGACTCCTCCCACCCCAACCATGAGAGAAAAATAATTATTGTTGTTTTAACCGTCTAAATTTAGAGATGGCTGGCCAGGCAACAACAGATAACTGGAATACTGAAAAGTTGGCTGACCACAGACTGTCTGACCTTCTAGGTTGAATTCTTCCAGAAAGTTGTTTTCTTTTCCCAGAACAATGGTTTGAAAAATTACTGAACTGAAATTCCCATAAGTGGAATATGCAGTCCCTAGTTCTGCATTGTCCCTACCACCGTTAACTACTTTTACTGGTCTAAGTCAACCTTTTTAATATACTTTTATTGTTATTACTAAGGTGTTGTACAGAAGGGTGACATTTCAAGTCCCTTATGAAGTAAGACTATTGTCCCAATGGTGTGACCAAAGCAGATCAAACTGTTCAAATAAATTTCTTACTTATACATATACTTTGATAAAGAGTATTCTTCAGGTGCTTTAAATTCTTCTCACTATGTCTTTGTGTTGTTCCAGAAAGCTGGAGAAGGATTTAATAGAGAAGATATAGAGCAGTCTTATATAAATGTCCAATCTCAAAATATTTGAGGATCAAATTACACTAGAAATTGGAACTGATAAAAGGAATGTGATGCCAAAATACAATAATCTGAAGGAAATGCAAGGATGCTCTGATTTCCTCAGACTACATAAAATAGATATAGATCAGGCTACATTTCACATTTTACTTATCAACTCCTAAAGAAAGTCTAGGGAATTTGGATTGGAAAAAACATCAAGTTATCTATTGCCTTCTTACTAATATCCTGCAGATCACATCACTTACATTCTGTGCTATACATAATGCCATCAAACAAAAAACTTCTGTGCAGGACTATAATTTGTATCGACATGTGAATATTCTTTACATATTGTTAAAAGATAGAGAAAAAGAAGGCAGACCTGTTTGGTCACAGTAGAATAAGGGTGACTTAACAGGGAGGCTGGCTTAAAAGCATTTCTGTCAAAGGAAAGGATCCCGAGGGAAAGAAATTACTTTTGACTCAAGCCAAGCAGTTAAGCAAATCCTCTATTTTAAGCAAATTTGATGAAGTGACAATTCTGAAAGCCAATCCCTAAAACTATACCTTTAGGGATGACCACCCAATTAATTTCATTCTTGCTGACATTTCCCATTGCCTTAGAAACTACTTAATGCACATCAGCACTGCTAAAATGGATTCCATGAGAATGGAAGATAGAGGTATTTATCTCCTAGCCCCACAAAGAAACAAAAAAAATGTATTTCAGGGCTTTTTTGGAAAGATAATCACAGTGTGTGGTTCCAAATAAACTAGTAAAAAGGAGCTAGTTCAGAATCCTTACCACTCAATTCCCATGAGAATTTTCAGGTCTAAAAGATGTCAATTAAAGCTCATGGATATTATGAAGCTAAAATGTGCTACCATGCCTAAAAAAAACAGTCAGTTCCTAAAAAGGAAAGAAAAAAAAACAGTCCTAATACTTTGCCGTGGAAACAGCATCTTAAATTTCTTCATGTTGTTTTCTCTGGATTAGACAGTCTGAGAAAAGAAAAATTACAAGTATTACACTGACTTTCATTCTTGAAGAATTTTTTTCCAAAGGTTAACCAATTTAATGTTTGTGAAAAAGGTAGAATCTGCTCTCTGCATTCACACATTCCATATCCACAAGTCAGAAAAATAAGGAACCTATACTCTACACGCACAGACTTCTCCTTTTCGTTATTCCCTAAACAATAAATTGTGTCAAGAATTTACATAGCATTTTCACTGTATTAAATATTATAATCAATGTAGAGATAATTGAACTTAAACCAGGATACATGCATAGGTTATATGCAAATAGCACATCATTTTCTATAAGAAACTTGAGCATCCTCAGATTTCTGCAGGATATTCTAGAACCAATCTCTCACCAGGAATGACTCTTTGTTTTCTACTGACAGAAAAAAATAACTAAAGGAATGAAATAATTTGCCTAAGCCCCTAAAGTCACTCAGCATTTTTTCCAAGGCATGAATAAAATATTAACAATAGTCAAGATCATTAGAATCTGACAGCCCTTCAGCATCTTGGGATAATGTTCATTTAGGGGTTTTTCAATTAGCAACCCAAGCCCTGCTACACATCAAAATGAATTTTTTTTTAAAACTTGAATATTGAAGAATTAAACAGGCAACATCTCTACTATGGAGAAGGAGAAGCTCTAGATAAAGGACATGATAATTTAGAAGATAGTGACAATTCAACTATATGTTGATGGTAATACAGATATTGAAAAAATCATTTTCTAAAGTCCTCAGATTTGAATCATCAGATTTTAGAACCCAAAATGTAAAAATCTCAACTGAATAATTTAGATTGGGAATGAAATGGGTTAGGCAGACTGAGATAATGCAATGAGGGTGGAGACCTGAGGACTGTGGAGCAGATGGCTTTAGATCATTAACTATCATTAACAAAGAAGATCTAAAGCATTTGCCTTCTTCCTTTGTGCTTTTGACTGAAGTCAGGGATAGGAGGGAGCTGATTCAGCTTTGGGCCTATTCCTTAAGTCACTACTAACTTCTAGGAAACTTTATAGGTGCATCTCTTAGGTTTGAAAGGCAGAGGGCAGAAATGGCAAAGTGGAAGCATAAAAGGGAAATGCAGTGACTCCAGTTTAAGCCAAGGGCAGGTAAGAGACCTATAGTTTCTAGAATCCAGGACACAGTAGAGAGTTGAAAAGGATGGTAACAAGAGACCAGGATATTATCTTAAAAAAACAGTCTAAAGTTCTAGAGACCAGGATACCAGCCAAGGCTAAAAAATAGACCACTGAAATTAGGCTTCCAAATATGATGGTATGACAAGGGGGACAATTCCTTTCCACATCAATCAAGCAGGAAACTTGTCAAAAAGCAATCACCATAAGATTGAAAGAATTAATCAAAGCAAAGAATAAATTAAGAAAACTTTAGCCACAGCTTGAGCATAAGTAGAGCAAGATTTTGTGGCCTTCTTGCCTGGAACTGCTTCTGTCTTCCCCTTACAGTACAAATTTACTGTTACCAGGATAGAGTAGCTGCAAAGTAAGCATCTTTACTGTCATGGAGGATGAACTCTCTTGGGGCAGGGAGTGAATCTGTAGCTTTGTTAGTTAACAATGGCCAACCTGGTGAGAGAAAAGGAAGAAAGGAAGGGAGGGAGGGAGGGAGGGAGGGAGGGAGGGAGGGAGGGAGGGAGGGAGGGAGGGAGGGAAAGAAAGAAAGAAAGAAAGAAAGAAAGAAAGAAAGAAAGAAAGAGAGAGAAGGAAGAGAAGGAAGAAAAGGAAGGAAGAATAGAGAAAAGGAAGAAAGGAAGGGAGGGAGGGAGGGAAGGAGGGAGGGAGGGAGGGAAGGAGGGAGGGAGGGAAAGAAAGAAAGAAAGAAAGAAAGAAAGAAAGAAAGAAAGAAAGAAAGAGAGAGAAGGAAGAGAAGGAAGAAAAGGAAGGAAGAATAGAGAAGAGGAAGGGAGGAAGGGATGGAGGGGAGGAAGGGAGAGATGGAGGGGAGGAAGGGAGAGAGAGAAGGAAACCAAAGAAAAGAAAGGGGGAAAGGGAAAGAGAGAGAGAGAGAGAAGAAAGGAGGGAGAGAGATGGAGGGGAGAGTAGAGGGAGAAAGAGGGAAAGAATGTAAGAGAGAAAGAAAGAGAGAAAGACAAGGGAGGGAGGGACTAAGGGAGGGAGGAAGAGAGAGAGGTAGGAAGAGAGGGAGGGAGGAAGAGAGGGAGGGAGGGAGGAAGAGAGGGAGGAAAAGATAAGAGGGAGAGATAGAGAAGAGCGAGGGGAGTGGAGTAAGAGAGAGAGAGAGAAACCAAAGAAAAGGTGGGAAAGGGAAAGAGAGAGACGAAAGGAGCTAGAGAGGAGAGGAGTAGAGAGGGAGAAGGGACAAGAGAAAAAGGAAAGGAAAGGGAAAAAAGAGAAAGGAAGAGAGGGAAGGAGGTAGGAAGGAAAAGAATGAGAAAAGAAGGGAAGAGGAGGAGGAAAGGAAAAGAACACAGAAACAGTAAAGGCCACAATATGAGGGCTAAGTAAACACTTTGCACGTCCCTAGTTGAATAGGAAACTAGATCCATGTGAAGGGAAGAACAGAGAGAGCCCATTGGGAGGTGAAATCCAAGGCAACTGGAAAAAGGAGAAGCCCTATAGGCTCCAATGTTTGAGCACAAGCTCTTCCCTAATCACTGGTTGACCACTAAGCTGTTCATACATAGGAAACATCATCAGAAGTGAGCTTTAAAAAAATACAAATAAGAACTTAACAGTAGGAAAAACAGCCACACACTGAGGGAGGCCCCTTCTGCAAATAATTCCAGGAAAATCACTTTTTAAAAGCCTCCAAAAAATAAAATCACACTCCAGAGTTGCTACAACATTTAGTTAACATACCATTTTCAATAACTAACACTTATGTTATATAAAGAAAAAGGGTAGCAGAATCAATACATAGGAATTAACTCTGAATGAACCCCGATACTAGATTTGGCAAAGGTTTGAAGGTAGCCATTGTAAGTTACTTCAAAGAACTAACCTATAGTTAAACAATTAATGACAAAGAATCACAGTTGAGAACCAGAAACTATAAAACAAATGGAAATTCTGGAGTGGAAGACAGATCAATAGAAATTATTCAATGTGGAGAACAGAGAATGAAAGCAATGGAGAAGTAGGCCACAGCAGAAGAGAGTCTGGTCCCAGGAGCCAAGAGCACCAGCAGGCAAAACAGAAGTAATCTAAACCTGAGCTGAACAATTTCTCAATTATAAGCCTTTTAATCATTTAAAAATGAGGATAACAGTACATAGGCTCCCTGAGTTGAAATGAGGATAAAATGAACTGAAAATTGTAAAGCCCTTTCTGGTGTATTGTAAACACATAATAATGGTTAGCTGCCACCACCACCACCACCACCACCATCATAATCATGATCATCATCATCATCATCATCATCATCATCATAATCAATAAACAACATTTTGCTAGGGGAAGAAACCTATGGCTGGCAGGCACTGAATCCAAACGTTTTGAAGGAAACTGTTCTACTTAATAGGTCCTATAGGCAGATGGGGAAAAAAGAAGTCAAATTATAGTTGCTACTGGGTGAAAAATCTTGATAGCAGGGTTTTTTGACATGCATCACCTCAACAAATATCTTTTAATTACTTACCAAGTATATAATTTCTTCCCCATGTCTCTCCATACTTATTTCTCAAGTATTTCTGCTTTTTAAAAAGATTTTTCAAGGGCTGGGGATATAGCCTAGTGGCAAGAGCACTTGCCTCATATACTTGAAGCCCTGGGTTCAATTCCCCAGCACCACATGTATGGAAAATGGCCAGAAGTGGCGCTGTGACTCAAGTGGCAGAGTGCTAGCCTTGAGCAAAAAGAAGCCAGGGACAGTGCTCAGGCCCTGAGTTCACGGCCCAGGACTGGCCAAAAATAAAAAAATAAAATAAAATAAAAAGATTTTTCAAGTTCCCACCTGAGTATGAAAATCTAGGAAATTTTCTTCTATATATGTATTCATAAGTAGGTCTAGAACTAACTTCAATTTCTTTTACATTCTAAAGAGCTTTCTTTCTTCCCCCATTCCATGAATGGGGGCCTGTAATTACATGGAGGATCTAAATCACACAATATCAGAAATAAGAATTGGCAAAACATGCTAGAGGTTTTGTTAAAACCAAAATAACGGATAAGTCAGATACTCTGACTTGAGAAAAATTACAAAGAGAATCTAAAGAGAATCTACCCCTCCAGATGTCTTTATCGATTTCACTCTTTTCTTTAATACTTACTCTGTTTTGGGAACAGCTTTTCTTAGCCAGAAGAAATCAGACTGTGCTAAATACTTTCGGGTTTGCAGGACGTTGCCAAAGTAGTCCGATTCTGAAAATTTGATCTAAATAAAAGAAACCACAACATCATTGTTCTAAGTGAAAATGAAAGATACCCCTAAAAATAGACTTTAACCCAGAAGAGAAGTTGTGGCTTCTCCTCATCTCTCAGTCATGACTAGCTAAAGCAGGCTTCACAAAGCCATGAAATTTAATCTCAGTGATTTCCTTTTAACATAAAAAGCTCAAAAAATTAATATAGAAGGAAGAAAGATGGCGCCGATAGAATAGGGAGGCACCCCGACTCGCTCCAACGGCATAGTGAGCTGGGAACCCCAACACCCAACACCCCATCAAGAACCCAGCAAAACCAGCATCCAGAAGCAGTGGAGAAATGCAGGAAAACAAAAAGGAGCAAAAAAGAAGAACCGAAAACCTACACGGAGCCGGAGATTCACCGGGGCGCCCTCCCCCCACCAGCCGACCCGGGCCCAAACAGGGCCAGGCTGGGAAAGGGGAACCCGGCGATCAGCAGACAGGCTGCCAGGAGCGCAGAATTCATATAGGGGGAGACCCCACGGACTCAAGGCAGGGTGCGGACCAAGACACACACCGACAGCAACGAGAAGTTCGGGTCCACACCGGGTTTGGACAAGGGAACCCAGCGCGGCAGAAATCGGGAACCAGGGAAGCCACCACGACACTTAGCCAACCCCTGGAGGGCCAACGGCTGCGCGGGACACACACACAAAGCAGCAAAAGTGAGTGCCCTCCCCTCCCCCCTCCCCCACCCCTGAGGGAACAAAGAACCCCCAAATCAGGCGGGGAAGCTCCCATCAGGCGCTGGGAAGTCAGTTTAGCAGGGGAAGGGCCCAGCAGCACCAACACCCCACAGGTTCCTGAACTGGCAGAACCGGCCCCGCCCCCTTCCCAACAGGGGCCGGGAGATAGGCGGTTGTGCAAACCCCACCTGAGGCGCCTGGACCTCGCAGACTCTTACAACTAAAACCACAGGCGCTGGTGGGCAATACCAGCCCAGCAGGGTCACCTGAGCCTGATCACGTCCCCCCTCCTCACAGCGGAGGTGAGGTCTGAAGGTGCCAAGCCACACCCGGACAGTCGATCCCACTGGGCCCCACACATACCGCCCCCCCCCAACGGACTCGTGGGAGGGCGCAAGCACAACCCAACAACCCAGGACTTGCTCTGGGAGGCATATCCCGCCGAAGTGCCTGTTGCACTGGACGCACAGCGCACAGGACGGCGGGGCCCCCGGCGACAGCGCCCGCTCTGGTAGGTGTACCCTGCACTGGTGGGCGGGGACACAGCGGCAGCACCTGCTGCCGTAGACACGTCTACACAGGAGGGAGGGAGGAGCTACAAACCAAACCTGAGAAGCCATCCAGATCTCCAGATGCGCAAATCACAAAGAAACATAACTCAGTTCATCAAAGGGCAAGCCAACTCGCCAGCTCCAAAAAGCAGCACGACTGAAGAGGAGATGGAGACTAAAAAAGCAAATGAGGCCATGTTAACAGGAATGATCGAAAGCGTCAGAAATGAAATCAGAAAACAATTCCAGGAATTTAGAGCGGAAATCTGGAAGGACACCCAGGAAGCCAAGAAAGAAATGGAAGCAAAACTGGATACAATGCAAACCTGCTTTAAAGAAATGGAAGCAAAAATGGATACAATGCAAGCTGCCTTTAAAGAAAATCTCCACATCCTAAGAATTGAAATGCATGAAAAAATAGATTTAAAATACAACTCTTTAAAGGAAGAAATCTCCACGATCAGAGCTGATATGACAACCATAAATAGCTCACTGACATCCATAAACTCCGCAATTGAAACCATGACACAAAGAGTAGACCATATAGAATCCAGAATATCTCGCCTGGACGATGAAGCAGCTGACAACAACCAGAAAATGACCACACTCCAAGAAAAGGTGAAGCTTCAGGGAAGACTAATCCAGGAACTAATGGACAAAGACAAGAGATATAATCTGCGCATAATTGGAATAGAAGAAGGAGCCGAATACCAGAGCAGAGGGCTTAATCATGTTCTCAATAAAGTTATTGCAGAAAACTTCCCCAATCTCACAGGGGACCCCATCCAGGTAACCGAAGCCTATAGGACACCTGGCAGGCCAGACCCCAGGAAAGCCACCCCAAGGCACATAATATTCAAGACTACAGACCTCAAGATTAAAGAGCAAATTCTGAATTCAGCCAAAGCAAAGAAGGAAACTTTTTTCAATGGGAAGAGGATTCGAATAACATCCGACTTATCCACACAAACTTACCAAGCTCGAAGCGAGTGGAAGAACACCATCCAAGTACTCCAGAATAACAATTTACAACCTCGGATCAAATATCCAGCGAAATTGGAGTTCACATTCGAAGGGAGAACCAGATCTTTCCACACCAAAGAGGAGCTAAAGGAGTATGTGAATAAAAAACCAGCCCTACAGCGAATATTAAGAGGGGAACCCCACCCAACAGAGATCGTAAAAGACACACAGACAGAATCAGAAAGAAACTTCAATAGCCAAAGTCCAGCAGAAACACAAGCTCACTAAAGACAAGAAGAAAAAAAAAAAAAAAGAAGAAAAAACAGCCCACCAAGAAAATGGAAGGAGAAAAAACACCCTTATCCTTGATCTCTTTAAATATAAATGGTTTAAACTCCCCGATAAAGAGGAGCAGACTGGCAGAATGGATTCGCAAACAAAAAGTTGACATCTGCTGTCTACAAGAGACCCACCTTACAGCAAGGGACAAAAACAGGCTTCGAGTGAAAGGATGGAGCAAGATCTACCAAGCAAATGCATCCACCAAAACGGCAGGTGTAGCCATCCTAATCTCAGACAAGCTGGACTTCTCTTTAAAGTCCACTCAAAAAGACAAAGAAGGACACTACATATTAATACAAGGAAAAATACAGAATCAAGAAATCACGGTGATAAATGTATACTCACCAAACAAAAGAGGCCCGACATATGTCAAGCAAATTCTCAAAGAATTACAGAGCAAGATAGACGCAAACACAATCATAGTGGGTGACTTTAATACTCCTCTCTCTCCAAGAGACAGATCCAACACCCAGAGGATTAGTAAGGGAGCTGAGGACCTAAATAACACCATTTCCCAAATGGATCTAACAGACCTATATAGAACCTTTCACCCCACAGAGACCCAATACACCTTCTTTTCAGCAGCCCATGGATCATATTCCAAAATAGACCACGTCATAGCCCACACAAAGAACCTCAGCAAATACAAAAGTATTGACGTCATCCCATGTATTATATCTGATCACAGTGGATTAAAGGTAACCCTCAACAACAAAGGATACCACAGAGCCTATACACACTCTTGGAGGCTAAACCCCACGCTGCTATCCAACACTTGGGCCACAGATCAAATTAAAGATGAAATCAACGAATTCATAAGCCACAATGACAAAGAAAACACATCACAAAGAAACCTATGGGACACAGCTAAGGCAGTACTGAGGGGCAAGATCATTGCACTCAGCACCCACATTAAAAGAATGGAAGCAGAGCAGGTGAATACCCTCACGATGAAACTAAAACAACTGGAGAAACAAGAAATGACAGAATCTAAAACGACTAGGAGGGGAGAGACCACAAAGATTAAAGAAGAGATAAATCTGATTGAAAATAGAAAGACCATTCAACAAATAAATAAGACTAAAAGCTGGTTCTTTGAGAAAATAAACAAAATTGACAGACCCCTTGCAAGACTTACAAAAAAAAGAAGAGAAGAGACTCATATTCGTAAAATCAGGGACTCCACAGGAAAAATTACAACAAGTACACACGATATTCAAACAATCATAAGGAGCTATTTCCAAAACCTCTACTCAGCAAAAAACAATAATTCTACAGAAATGGATCAATTCTTAGAGAAGTACAAACTGCCCAAACTGAACCAAGAAGAAATAAATCAGCTAAATAAACCAATAACTTACGGTGAGATACAGGAGGTAATCAAGAACCTCCCTACTAAGAAAAGCCCAGGCCCAGATGGATTCACCAACGAATTCTACAAAACCTTTAGTGAGGAGCTAATTCCAATACTCCTCAAACTCTTCCGCGAAATAGAAATGGAGGGAGAAATCCCAAACTCATTCTACGAAGCTAATATCATACTAATTCCCAAACCAGGCAAAGACCCAACAAAAAAAGAGAACTACAGACCAATATCACTAATGAACACAGATGCAAAGCTCCTCAATAAAATATTAGCTAATAGGATCCAGAAACTGATCAAGAATATCATACATCATGACCAAGTAGGCTTCATCCCTCAGTCACAAGGATGGTTCAACATCCGTAAATCAATCAACGTAATTCACCACATAAACAGAACTAAAATCAAGAATCACATTGTTATCTCAGTCGATGCCCAAAAAGCCTTTGACAAAATACAACATCCATACCTATTAAAAGCTTTGGAGAGAACAGGAATAGATGGAACATTCCTCAAAACAATAAAAGCCATATACAACAGACCAACTGCTAATATCATATTAAATGGAGAGAAACTTAAATCATTCCCCCTAAAATCAGGAACAAGACAAGGATGCCCACTCTCCCCACTTCTGTTCAACATAGTGCTGGAATCCCTAGCCATAGCAATAAGGCAAGAGGAGGACATCAAAGGGATCCACATCGGCAAGGAAGAAATCAAGTTATCCCTATTCGCAGACAACATGATCTTGTATCTGAAGGACCCAAAAAACTCAGTACCCAAACTCCTACACCTAATAAACCAATTTGGCAAAGTAGCAGGATACAAAATCAACCCACAAAAGTCAGCAGCTTTTCTGTACACCAGCAATAGACAAACAGAAAAGGAAATTATGGAAACAATTCCATTTACAGTAGCCAAAAAAAGAATAAAGTACCTAGGGATCAACTTAACCAAGGACGTGACGGACCTATTCAATGAAAACTACAAAAATCTAATAAGGGAAATCAAAGAAGACACAAGGAGATGGAAAGACCTCCCATGCTCATGGGTAGGCAGAATCAATATAGTGAAAATGGCCATATTGCCCAAATTGTTATACAAATTCAATGCAATACCTATCAAAATCCCAGCCACATTCTTCACTGAAATAGAGAAACCAATCCATCAATTCATATGGAACAGCAAAAAACCTAGAATAGCCAAAGCAATTCTAGGCAAAAAAAGCAATGCAGGAGGTATCACAATACCTGACTTCAAGATCTACTACAAGGCCATCATAACAAAAACAGCATGGTATTGGTATAAAAACAGATCGGAAGACCAATGGATTAGAACTGAAGACCCAGAAATAAAACCGCACTCTTACAGCCAACTGATATTCGACAAAGGAGCTAAAGATATACAATGGAATAAACATAGCCTCTTCAACTACTGGTGCTGGGAGAACTGGGCAGCCATATGCAGAAAACTCAAAGTAGACCCAAGCCTATCACCATGCACCAAGATCAACTCAAAATGGATCAAGGACCTCAACATCAGACCTGAATCCTTGAAACTACTGAAGGACAGAGTAGGAAAGACACTAGAACTTATAGGCACAGGAAGGAACTTCCTGAATAGAGTCCCAGGGGCACAACAAATAGGAGAAAGACTCGACAAATGGGACTACTACAAATTAAAAAGTTTCTGCACAGCTAAGGACATAGCCACCAAAATAGAAAGACAGCCAACGATATGGGAAAGGATATTTACCAGCACAGCAACAGACAAAGGCCTGATATCGGTCATCTACAGAGAACTCAAAAAACTAAGCCCCTCCAAGCCCAATAAACCTATTAGGAAATGGGCAAAAGAGCTAAAGAGAGACTTCACAAGAGAAGATATAAAAATGGCAAAGAAACATATGAGGAAATGCTCAACATCCCTGCTAGTAAAGGAAATGCAAATAAAAACAACCCTGAGATACCACCTCACCCCAGTTAGAATGGCCTATACTCTGAACTCAGGAAACAACAAATGCTGGAGGGGCTGTGGGGAAAGAGGAACCCTTCTCCACTGTTGGTGGGAGTGCAAATTAGTACAACCACTTTGGAGAACAGTATGGAGGTTTCTCAAAAAGCTCAATATAGACCTACCCTATGACCCAGCCATACCACTCCTAGGCATCTATCCTAAACAGCAAAATCCAAGATATCAAAAAGGCATTTGTACTACCATGTTTATCGCGGCACAATTCACAATAGCTAAAATATGGAAACAACCCAGATGCCCCTCCACAGACGAATGGATCCAAAAAATATGGTACTTATACACAATGGAATACTACATAGCGATTAGGAATGGTGAAATATTGTTATTTGCAGGGAAATGGTCAGAACTCGAACAAATAATGTTGAGTGAGACAAGCCTAGAACACAGAAAACAAAGGGGCATGATCTCCCTGATATATGACTGTTAACAAAGGGAGACGGAGAGACAGTAGAGACCAAGTCTGTGAATACTGTATATGTTCTTGATACATTGTATATTGCATATATGTCAACCTGACCTAGACAAGGGATAGAAAAACAGGTTGTAAGATATCATAAGAAATGTACACACTGCCCTACTATGTAACTGCACCCTCTTTGCACAACACCTTGTAAAAAAATTTATGTCCAATTAATAAAAAATAAATAAATAAAAATTAAAAAAAATTAATATAGTCATATCTAGATTACAGTTTAAAAAAACAAGAGAAGATAAGCTGTACTCGTTTACAGTGTGTTCCATTTACTTTATAATTGACAAATCTACTTTAACCTTTACTGAACATATTATCTTAGGTTTGAAATTTCTTGGCTCACAAGTTCTTGATCTTTTCTTTATTTGTCACATAAAATTCTTCTAATAACATTCAGTTTAGTCAGCTGAAACCACATTTAGCTTATAGATAATGATTTAGTCAAATGTTAAAATCCAATTTACTGCAATCAGCATTTGTTCATAAAGGGGGAAAAAACGTGAAAGCAATCCAGAGATCTATTTTCCACCCGAAGCACAATGGAGTCACCAGAATAATTTAATTACTATCAGAATGTATCTATTAATAGTCAAAAAGGCTCAGATTACTAAAAAAAATAATTAAATTGTAATGACAAATCATAGGTTATAGACTGCATGGGAATACAGGAAGTTGATGGCTCGCAACAATGTTATCTTCTACTAGGACCAAGAAGCACAAATTTATTGTTGTGTCTCTTGCTCTTATTTATCAGTGCTGGAGATCTAACGCAGTGGCCTGGCAGGTGCTGGGCAGGATCTCTACCACTGTGCTCCATCCCCAGCTCTTTTCTTTTCTTTTTGGGGGAGGGAGGGGAGGAGAAGAATGGCAAACAGTTTCAATCTTGTCACATTGTGCCTACAAAACTAACAATATTTAACCTAGTAATTGTATATAATATTTATGTAATCATAAAAAATGATCATTTTTAGCGATTTCTAATGCTTTGGTAGCAAAAAAATTTAACAGTAAAACCAGAAAAGAATGCAAACAAAAAATAAAACAAAACATATAAGGCAAGCTAAGAAACACATTTGAATAAGTGAATAACCAAGAATACTAAAGTTCTTATTACCTGTAACTTTTGATGGCTATGGTTTACCATAGTCTTAAAAGTAAAAATGAAAATAATGGCCAATGCATGGATATGAAAACCACAAGCACTGCATTACATATATGAATGTATACTCACAGGATGATGTATACAATAAATAGGTCCTGTGCATTGGCCAATGTCGACTTCCTCCCTAACACAGAGTAGGTATTGTGACTGGAGAGAAACTTTTCTGAGCATTTTAATAATCTTCCCAGGAAGCCAGGCCAAAATATAAAGGAAGGTGTACAACAATTAACACTAAGTGAAGAAAGGCAAAATGGAAATTGTGGGTTGCTGATATTTTGGTGTTCTGCTTGGCCAACAAACTAGGAAAATATGACTCTAATTGTCCCTTCATCAAACTATTCAGGTAGGAGACAGGAGGCTGATCAATAAAGCATGGCCTATTCATATGAGTTTAAGAATGTTCAGTATATATGAATCTCAAACAATCTCAAAAACAAGGTGAAGGCAAGTTGTACAAATGAGAGAATGTAAAGTTTTAGAATAGGCTAAATAATATTAGGTATTATTTCCAGAGGCATACTTATGCAGCAAAAACATAAAGAAATACATACATTCAAGATAGTGTTCATGTTCAGGGAAGGAAATAGGCACAGGGGAATAAGAGTATATCAAGAGACTACACACAAAATGTAAATGTTTGCACATATTAGGTGCAGTTGTGTATACCTGCCATCCTAGCTACTCGGGCATCTGAGGTAGGAGGATCACTTGAGTCCACGAGTTCAAGACTAGCTTCGGCAACATAGTGAAATCTGATCTCTAAATAATAATAGTATGAAATACATATACATGTTTAAATTTAATTAGGCAATATATTTTGATGAAAGAGGTGTTCACATATTTTATATGCTATTCAAATGTTAGAAATAGTTCATCACAGGGCTGGGAATGTGGCTTAGTGGTACAGTGCTTGCCTAGTATGTATGAAGCCCTGGGTTCAATTGCTCAGCACCATATAAGCAGAAAAGGCCAGAAGTGGCGCTCAAGTGGTAGAGCGCTAGCCTTGAGCAAAAAGCCATGGACAGTGCTCAGTCTGAATCCCAAGCTCCGGGACTGGCACAGAGAGAGGGAGAGACAGAGACAGAGAGAGAGACAGAGAGAGACTGAGAGACAGAGAGACAGAGACGGACAGAGAGACAGAGACAGAGAGACAGACACAGACAGACAGAGACAGACAGACACAGACAGACAGACAGAGAGTTCATCAAAAACAGAAATTTCATGATCAATTGTATTGTAGGTAGAGGTTTCCTCCCTAGCCTCAAAATAAATGGAGAGTACATCCTATTTTTAGGAAGGAAATCTAAATAACAATCCTAAGACTTATTGTTCAAATATGTGTATATTCTTCAACATTGTTTTATTCAGGTTTTGTTTCCAAAATAGTTTCTGCTATGAGCTCCAAAATATGATTGTAACTGATAGAAAATTCAGATATATTCTTTGGTTCAAAACTTTGTCTGGGAGATGCCCCTCAGTAGACGAATGGATCAGGAAAATGTGGTACATATACACAATGGAATTTTATGCCTCTGTCAGAAAGAATGACATTGCCCCATTTGTAAGCAAATGAAAGGACTTGGGAAAAAAATTATACTAAGTGAAGTGAGCCAGACCCAAAGAAACATGGACTCTTATGGTCTCCCTCATAGGGAATAATTAGCACAGGTTTAGGCTAGTCACAGCAGAGGATCACAAGAGCCTAATAGCTATGCCCTTATGAACACAAAAGATGATGCTAAGTAAAATGAACTCCATGTTATGGAAACAAGTGATATATCACTGTTGTAATTACTTTCAACATGCCATGTGAAACTGTAGCTTCTATTGTTGATGATCCTCTTGTATCCCCTTCCTGTGGTTGTACCTGCACTATCACTGTATCTTATCTGAGTACATTGGAAACCATGTATACTGGTATTAGAACTAGGAAAGTGAAAGGGAATACCAAAATCGAGAGACACAGGATAAACAGGCAAAGGACTCCAAAAGCAATACTTGCAAAACTGTTTGGTGTAAACCAACTGAACAACTCATGGGGGGAGAAGGAAAGGGGGAAGGGGAGGGGGGAATGAGAGAGGAGGTAACAAACAGTACAAGAAATGTATGCAATGCCTAACATATAAAACTGTAACCTCTCTGTACATCAGTTTGAAAATAAAAATTAAAAAATAATAAATAAAAACTTTGGGAAATTCTCCCAAAGAAATGTCCTTCAATTATATTAACTATATTCTGTAATGTCAATGGAGCTAGTTTTAACTTTTAAAAGGTTTCTAATTGTGATACTTTCTTGTTCTATTTAAAAAACAAAAATTTGACATTAAGCTTGTGATCCACAGACACTAAGGGGAAAACTATCTCAAAACTTCCTAAAGATGAAAAGAAACCAGGTATATGTCTGTAATCCCAGCACTCAAAAGGCTAAGGCAGGAAGGTACCAAAAGTTGAGGAGAATCCTGGGATATACAGCAAGACAGAAGCAGAAGAAAGAAGATAAAGCAAGATGAGGGAGGAGGAAGGAGAGGAGGAAAAAAGGAGGAAGAAAAAAGTAGAAGGAAGAAGAGAAGAAGAGGAAGAGGAGGAAGAGAAAGAGGAAGAGTCCAAGTTCTTTGAAAAATTCTGTAAATAAAGTTCTATCTACCACGTTCATGAGGTAACAAATTACAATTTGCCACAGCTTGTCTATTTAGAAGGATTTTAGCTTTTTTTAATTATTGAATTCAGGACATTTCTTTTAGATTCTTTTAGTTGTTTTAGTCTACTAGTTTGATGGAAATCACAAGTAACAGGAAACAAACCTTACACTTTCCCCTGAGAGACATTAAGTCTTTAGTGGTAGGGAGGGGCAGGCACTGCTGTTCTCACATGCTAAAGTTAGGAGCAGGGCTAACGAGATTATGGAGCTGGACAAAGCACTCTACTCCAAATCATTAGGATCTTATTTCAATGTAATTTGCACTGCTCTTCACAGGAAGTCCGGTGATTCAACTGAATGAGAACAGAAGAGGAGAAGAAATCAGGAATGGCTTGGAAACAATGATTAAATCCTGATATGGATGACTTAATGACATACTATACAGCTGTTAAAATAAAGGTAACAGAGGCCATGGCAGCCAATGATAAAGCAATACATTAGCTGTCAAGAACAGGATAAAACTATATGCAACTATAAATGGCAGCTATAGAGATATAGAGAAAAACAAACACCATAAAAGACGTATGTAGTACCATGTTAATGCACTAATATTGTCATAATTTTTCTCCTTTTCTCTATTTCCCAAATTTTCTGCCATTTGATGATATTTTGATGCCCTCATATAGTTTAAAAGGTCCTGGCATTAGAAGAAAACATGAAGCCCAACAATTTGGGGGAAAGTTCAGTTTGTTGTACAAACAAAAATAAATGTTCCTATTTTAAAACAACTCTAATCTCCAAAAAAATTAAATTCTACACAGGACAATAATTAGCTCAAAAGCCTTTCTGTTACTGGAGAAAATCTAGGTCAAGTTGATAATGACTTTCAATCAATTTCATCTCTTGACCTTTCCATTGAGTGACCTTTGGGGAACTAAGTGAGAGCTCTCATGTCATTTCCTAGGAACTTCTTTCCATATTATACAATTCAGCAGCTTCAGGGTTTCTCTTCTGAGAAATCATATCCTGGATGCAAAGCACCAAATGCTGCAGAATTAATGATGAACTGGTTATTAGTGCTTTTCCTCACAAAGGCAAGGAGCACAGAATAAGGGCAGAACAAAAAAAAATATGTTCAACTTCTCTGTGGAACGAGACCACATCTGCTAATAGAAATAGAGGTCCCAAGACACTTCTGACTTCACTTAAATCTGTTTAAAGATACTCAGAGATATATCTAAATAGATGTTATGTTAAGCACCCAAACAAGTTTTGGAATGCTTTATGGAATCTAGATTATTTTTGGCCAGTCCTGGAACTTGAACTCAGGGCCTGGGCACTGTCCCTGAGCTTCTTTTGCTCAAGGCTGACACTCTACCACTTGAGCCACAGCAAAACGTCCAGCTTTCTCTGTTTATGTGGTACTGAGGAATCGAGCCCAGGGCTTCATGCATGCAAGGCAAGCACTCTACCACTAAGCCACATTCCCAACTGGAATACAAATGTTATGTCTATATTTTCCCTTAAATAGCAGAGCAAGCTGAAAGACAGGTTGAGTTCAAATGGATTCGCTCAGAAGTAAAGTGTATATATCTATCTATATACATACAAATATATACATTAGTGACATTCACAGTGTTTAAAGAAGCCACAGATTTGGTACACCATGAAAAATGAATCTCTCACAAGCATATATATATAAGGGTGATTGACAGCACCAAGCCAGCACACCAGCACCAAATCCACAAGTCCTGTTTCCATGCTGGAAGGTGGGGTCTTGGTCTGCTCTGACTAGTAAAGTGCTCAATATGGGGGCTAAATGTGAGAGTTAAATAAGCCTTCCTGGAAGGCTGGGGGATTTCAGGGTGCTCCATCTCCAGGGTCTACTCTTGGCTCCCTATCCTAATCCCTTAAGAGAGCTAAGAGTGATGTGTTTGGGGTTTTACCAAATACTACAAAATTATTCTAATATTTACCAGCTTCATTTTCTGGAGCATTCCATCCACACACCACACTCTTGAACAGTAGCATTCTCTATTATATGCATACATATACACACACGCACACACACACACACACACACACACACACACACACACACGATTCTACTGGCTCTCACAGACCAAAACCCAAGAGAATAGAATATGAATTAATATTATAGCTAAGTACCTTTATATGCATACCTAAATAAATGCATGCCTGATTGGGTGGTTATTTAGTTATAACCACTCAGTGACATGCTTACTCTCCACCTTGTTCAATAATGTTGAGAGCTAGGAATTAGAAAACTTTTGTTTCCCTCCTTCCTTTGACAATTGGCTTCCTGGCACTGGGAAAAATCAGCCAGGAACTGGGTTACTGTTCTCTTCCCCATCCCAAACTTTTTTTTTTCCTGACAATGTCTCTGGAAGAATCCTCTGCCTCTCCTCCTAGCTCTAGAGTGTCAACTCTTCCTCTGCTCTCCTAAACAAAGTACCATACCTCATCTCTCTGTGTCCAGAGGCCCAGGGATAGTAGCTGCTTGCTGAACTTATCAATCTCTGATTATTTCACCTACCCTCTTTTGCCTTCCAACCTATTTCCTATGTTAAATCCCTTGGTTTGATATACCTAGTGTTTTACTCTCCTAGCCCTAATAACATAATCTTTTTCAAAATTGGTTGATACTCACTCTTGAGTGGGTTTCCATTATGGATTATACTTTACAAGGCTAATTTATTTAGTTTTCCTTATTATCTCAGGCTGGTCTCAAACTGACAGTCCTCCTGCCTCGGTCCTCCTCATTAATTACCAGTGTGTACCACTAAGAATGGCTAGAAGGCTAATTTAAAAACTGGCTAGCCTTTTAAAGCTGACAAGCTTTCCTACATACTGAGGTGGGTTCAAATAAAGGGCTTTCCTTTCTTGCTCTTTTCAAACTATAGGTAAATGCCTTGTTCAGAAATGCTTTGAACAGTATCTCAATTTACCTTGATATCCTCAGAGGGGGAAAAAAAACTCTGCCATTCTTGTTCACCTTGGCCTCTCAATTGTCTTTCATTTATTCCTATCTCCATAGGAACCAAACTCCAGCTTGCAACTTTTCGCCTGACCTTCATCTGATCCATCTCCTAATCTGTCTCCTCTTTCCTTCTGTACTTGAGCCTGACAAATCATTTCTTCAACCTGGGTCAAATGCAAGCTGCTTTTCATTATAATAGCCACTCGTACTCAGAGCTTTTACTACCAGAAATTTCCTATAGGCTCTATGGGTAGTCCTTATCTACATGCTTTTTAAAACTGAAAACACAGTCCCATTGTATATAGATGATACTTTAATCCTTTTGCTATTAACCTTGGTGACATTATTTGAGTCTATCGCATTGCATCATCCTTTACCCTGTTTTCAGGTTAAGGTTTTTATTCATTGTCTCTATAAGATTCTAAACAAATGTCTTTTTACTTTGTGTAGGATTTTTATTCCATGATGGGTTTTTTCCTTAACTGTTAGAAAGTCTTGGGTATAATTGTGTCTGCTTTGGCAAGAGTCAAGTAAAAGCCAATTCTTCACAAAAGTACTTAAAAATCTTGGTACTTCATGGCTGCCATTCAGGCTCTGGAGAAATGAAGAAAACATATCTGACAGTACATCCCATTTGGCATCTGCTTTCTTTTTACAGAAGACAGTGCATTCGGTGAGGCCTTAAATGTGAGGCTCTCAAACTTGAACAGCAGCAGACTGCCAACAAAACTTGATCAACTAAACATTGTGAACAAGCCCTGAAAGCAATCTGATTGGATTAAATCTTGGGACTGTTCCATCTATAGAGCCTTTTAAATCAATTTGAGGGACCTGGATACTGCATGAGTTAATTCATGATGACTTTCCCAAACCAAAATAATCTATCATGAGTGCGAATTGAGGATGTCAAAGCTAACGTTTATATTGATGCTTATGTGCCAGAGCCAGCTCTAAATACATTAAATATGTTACTTGATCCTCACAACAATCTTCTATGGAAGGAATTTCCTCCTTTATCAGATGCGGAAACTGAGACACAGGGAGGCTACACAAGTTATCCAAGGTCTCACATATACTAACTGGCAGCTGGGGATTTCAGACAAAGCATTCTGACTCCGGGGTGTATATTCATTACCATTGCCCCTAAGTGCCTCCCAAAAGTTGTTCTTCCATATTCTGACTTGGGATAGTTTCCAATCACATGTAACTATCCACGTTCTCCTTCTTAGGTACTTCATACATATGTTGTGACCTTGTTCTTTTTTTTTTGGCCAGTCCTGGGCCTTGAACTCAGGGCCTGAGCACAGTCCCTGGCTTCTTTTTGCTCAAGGCTAGCACTCAGCCACTTGAGCCACAGCGCCACTTCTGGCCATTTTCTATATAGGTGGTGCTGGGGAATCGAACTTAGGGCTTCATGTATACAAGGCAAGCACTCTTGCCACTAGGCCATATTCCCAGCCCAGAAGACTACTTTTTTAAAGAAAGTTCAGCAACTGGTCAAAAAATACTGAGTTTTTCTGTGAGGAAGAAAACTTCTTCAGAACTATTTATAAGAAAGGAAATGGTGGCTATAATTAGAAAAGCTTGTAATAAATGTATCTCCTGTAAGAGTCATACATCAAAATACTAGAATAAAAAAGAATTGTTGCTACTCCATCAGTAGCTTACTGCAAATATATTGTTCAACTGAAAATAAATTAGAGTCATAAGTATATGGACTTAATCTGTCAAAATAGTCATAAAGTTTAATGCAGTTAACTCTCAGCAAGCAGATTTATTACTAGTCACATGAAAAATAAAAAGTATGCAACAACTAATATGATGCATTACTGATCAGAACATTGTTACCAGAACTAATTGTAAGATACTCAGTTTGGTTAATTCTTTCTTTTATAACCCATTAGGCCAAAACCAATTCCATTCACTTTATGGTACCTACTCAACTATGCATTCTTTCTACTACTTCCTTTATTTTTAATCGGCTCTAAATCTTGTGATATGTCTGGCATATTCAGGCCAAGGAATTAATCAAAAGTCAGTACTTTCTGGCATCACCAGGTTTAATTGTTTGGACTTGGGTTAGTAAAAAGGCAAAAGGCCAGTAAAACTTGTCCAAAAAATACCATAAATGTAGCACTTACTGCCTTGAGGTCTTCATTAACATGAGTATCATTCATTATAAACTCAGGATAGCCAACTTTTGCCAAAACAGCTCTTGCCTATAAAAAGGAAAAAAGAAAAATGATGTCAGAGCACCTATACTTAAATCATTAATAATCACAGGAGCTAGGAATGCAATCTTTATCTGAAAACTACAAATATTGAATTATTTACTGTTAACAGACCACTGTAAAGGACAGGGGGAATAGTTTCTATCATCAATGTAATAAAATGGGGTGAATGTAGCAAATAACATAAAAGAAGTTTTAGTAGAAACAGACAATGGTCTGTTTCTCCAGAATGGAGACCATTTCCTGAAGGAGAAAATGCAAGTCATAGAAAATAGTATTTCAAACTGCAGAGAAAGAACATTGCAGAAAAGACAAATACAGAGAAGACAATTGTGACCCATGTTCCTGATAAAGAGTTAATACTCAAAATGTATAATAAACTCAACTCAATAGTAAGAAATCACAATAACTTAATTTAAAAATGAACAAAAGATCTAAAAACATTTCACAACAGACAACATACATGTCAAACAGGTATATGAAAAACTGTCTCAACATCACTAATTGTAAGGAAATGCAAATTAAAGTCACAATAAGCTATTACCATACCCCTGCTAGAATGGCTATTATATTTCTTTTAATGGTAATGATGCTAAATGAAAATTCATACACTCAATGTAGAAAACAGTATGGGAGCTGCTCAAAAAATTAAAACTAGAACTACCATATAATCCAGGAGCCCCATTTTGTAGTGTCTATCCAAAGGAAATGAGATCAGTATGCTGAAGAGATATCTGTACCCCATGTTTAATGTAGCACAACTCACAATGGCCAAGGAAAGCGAGCAACAGAAGTGCCCATGAACTGGTGCCTAGATCGGGGATGGGGCACATATACCCAATGGAATACTGTTCAGTCTCTAAAAGCCAGGAATACCCCTTATTTGCACCAACATATATACAGCTAGAAGTACATTAGGCTACGTGCCCATCAACTGTAAATGATAATGAAAATGGAGAGAGAGACAGAAAGAGAGTGAGATGGAATAATATTCAGTCATTAAAAAAATCAAATTCCATCATTTGCGAGATAGAACATGGCTGGAATTGGAAGACATTAACCCAAATCTTGCCCTTAATATAACACCTAGTTAAGTTAGGTGAAATAAGCCAGATACAGAAGAGACAAGATCTCACTTATTTGTGAAATCATAAAAAAAAAATCCAATGTAAAAATAGCAAGGAGAATGATGGTTAAAAGGGACTAGGAACTTGGGAGATGTCTTTCATATGATTAAAAAAATTCAGGCTGGGAATATGGTCTAGTGGCAAGAGTGCTTGCCTCGTATACATGAAGACCTAGGTTCGATTCCCCAGTACCACATACATAGAAAATGGCCAGAAGTGGCGCTGTGGCTCAAGTGGCTGAGTGCTAGCCTTGAGCAAAAAGAAGCCTCAAGCCCTGAACTCAGGCCCTGAGTTCAAGGCCCAGGACTGGCAAAAACAAACAAACAAACAAAAAATTCAGTAAGACAAGTCACCATATGCACAATATGGTGACTATAACTAATTGCAGTGTATTGTCTACTTAAAAATTGCTGAGAGTAAATTTTAAATGTTCTTACCCTCCCCCCAAATCATAATTATGTGCAATAAGACATATGTTAATTAGCTTGACTTTACCATTCTACAATGTATACATATATCAGAACTTTCTGGTCCATATTGTATATGCATAAAAACATTTAACTCATCTTTTAAATAAATATGAAAAAAGGATTTCAAGAAACACATAGATTACAGAGATTCCTAAATGATGCTATACTCATGAATCTTTACTTTCTTTTTTTTTTTTGCGGGGCGGGGGGTGGTACTGGGAATCGAGGCCAGAATGTTGCACTTGCTAGGCAAGCATATTGCCACTGAGCTACATCCCAGTCTGAATCTTTATTTTATGTTATAGCTAAGAAAGAGTTAAATAGCTTTAGCAAGAGAATAAAAGTAGATGAGTCATGCTTCAGGAGGATTATCTGTGCAGCATTTGTGAATGATGGCCAGGATGCCAGAAAGATTGGAACAAGGGGTCCCTTCTAATTTCAGATACATCATAACAATACAATTGTCCTTTGGGTAGACAAAGGAACTAAATATCCTGTGTTTTACAGCTCACAGGAAATGGATAAAAGGAGGAAAATAATCGTAGATACTCATAAGGAGCCTCTGGAGAAGAGATGGGCAAACTGTGGCCTCAGAGCCAATCCAGCCCTCTTCCTCAGGCTGTGTTTTCTAAATGAAGCTGTATCTGAACATAGTCACACTTAATCATTTACCTATTGCCTATGGCTGGTTTTGTGCTACAGCTTCTGAGTTATAACCCTGTGCTTCCTAAAGTCTCAACTATTTTAGCTGGGACTTCATAGGAAATATTTGCCAGCCATTTTTCTACACAAACTTTACACATGCATGTGAAAGTCTCTCCGCTCCCTCTCCAGATGTTAAGAATCTTTCCTATGGTTTATCTCGTGTTGTCAGTGTATTTGATTTTGGTACCCTGGGTCCTGTATATACGTTTATCTGAATTAGGGAAGGGAAAGAGAACAAAAGGATAAAGGAAGAACCAACCCAACAGCAATAGTCACAAGACAATATGTTGGAAATTAACTGTATAACTCAGGGGTGGGAGGACTGAGAGGGAGGGAAGGTAGGAGAAAAATGAGGGAGGGGGTAACAAGTCTGACAAGAAATATACTCACTAGCTTATGTATGTAACTATAACCCCTCTGTATATCACCTTCACAACAAAATTAAATAAAAAATAAAATGTAAAAAAAAAGGATTATCAAAAGCAAAATAACAGCTCCAGGGTGGGTCAAAAGCAAGGAGGAGAGAGAATGCTGAAAGGGTGACACTGAGCAAGATACACTGTATTCATAAACTGTTTTGTTAAATGGAATTTCCTTTATACAACTACTTAAAGATAATAAAAAATAATAATATAATATAATAATAAAGGAACAGCTCCCAAGGGTGTTGGGATCACCTGGTCAGCTTTCTTCCCAGATCCTCTAGGGTGCCTCTTCTCACTTCTGTATATCCTCCCACCCACCAGGTTCTGGTCTTTCCTAATAATGGTCAGCATCTGAGATCATTAGGTGAAAGTCTAGTCTACATACAACAAAAACTGATTAGCCAGGTACCAGTGGTTCTTGCCTATAATTCTAACTACTCTGGAGGCTGAGATCTGAGGAACACTGTTGAAAGCATGCACAAGCAGGAAAGTCTGAGACTCTTATCTCAAATTAACCACCAAAAAACCAGAAGTGGATCTGTGGCTCCAAGTAGCAGAGTGCTAGGCTTGAGTGGAAGAGCTCAGGGACAGCACCCAGACCCAGAGGTCAAGTCCCATGACCAACAACAACAACAAAGAATAACTGATTAGATGCCCAATCCAAGCCCCCCCCCCCCAAATACAAAGCAGGTTTTAGCTGATTACTTACTATAGAAGGAAGGTTCAGTGCCTTTGTCTCAATTCAGGACCAGCTCAGAGCTATAAATTGTAATTCCAGATGTCCTCCTCCCCTCATAGGATCAAACTAGGCCTGAGGTGCTCTGAAATCTCACCTTCCCTGGTCTCTTTCCCCTCTGCCTTAACTCTCCTTTTCCTTAGTTGGATTTTCTTGGGAGTATTCGTTTGTGTATGAATCCTAATCTCCATAATCTGCTTCTAGAACCCATGAGCCCAGGCAAGCCTAGTTGCAAGCCTCATCGCAGCAATGCAAAACAATGACCTTTCCACACTGCTCTTGGTAATAAGTTTTCTCCTTGAGTCCTTTTCAATTTGCCTCATTCAAGCAATAAATAGAATAAGATAGCACATTTTCCTTATCTTCCTTCAGATAATTCTAATATTAAATATCAGCAGCAACCTGCAACTCAAAACTCAGAGATTTTACAAGTGCTGTAAGACATGGTCATAATGGGTTTTGCTGTTCTAGAGACTCAAATAGAGCACAGATCAAATTTTGCCTTTAAATCCTATGAGTTACACACATTAAAAGCTTGATATGGCTCAGATAACAGATAATTAGAGGTTCTAATTCTCCCCCTTACATCAAACAATATGTCATAAAGTGTACAAATTACCTCCCCCTGAAAACGTTCGTTTATTTCCCTTGTTGGATTTAATTTTTCCCTCTATTTTAGCAACTCACCACAAGTCATATGCATAACTTTAGCACATAAAGAGCTTCAGATAGTTCTCCACCCCAGAAAATACTAAACAAGCTGAGTCACCCACAATTGTTTTCTAACACTGGCCTTTCTGGAGCATGGTGTTGAATTATGCATTGTCACACTCTGGGACCCCTGCTGTACTATGGATTCTCACAGACTATATTCCCTTCTGCATTCTATGTGAAGAACACTGAATCTTTTCTTCTAATTTACTCAGCATCACCATGACTTGAAGAGAATCAGAACAGAGATATTGAGACTCCCTATTTACCTCCTAAGGATACAAAGCAAAAATAAGGTAACAATACTGGAAGAAACATCAACATCTATAATGTATTTTCTTTCCCCAGTATGTATGGCTGCCTCTATTCAAACTCAAAAGAGTTTGTTATCAGTTCCACACCATCTCATTCCACATGTTTCCCCTAAGAAGATTTAAAATCAAATCTTTCAGAAGCCCATGGTGCGTGACTCCAGGTCAGATTACCAATAAGTAGCACTCATTGGTCCCTGGAAACGTGGAAGATAAAAAGATGTTATTTATTTGCTGTTGAAGCCATAGGTAGGTACATAAGGTATCTGCAGACAGCAGATGATGCTTTGCCAGCAACTTCTAGGTGTTCTCCTGGTAAGACCCCTTTAGAGTACAGGTAGGGAAGATCATTAACAGCCTCTGCCTTTTACTCCAAAGACTTACAATGGTTGCATAGCCCTCAAATTCCCTGTATTGGACAGCTTCCTGTGTGTTTTTTTGTATAAACCCTAAGGCAAGCAGCCACTCTATCATTTTTAACCTTTTCACAATGGGAGGAATGAAGCACCAATAGTCTGAAGAGTTACTGAAGGGCAAAGGAGTAGTGAGGTAAATCTAAAATCTATCAACCCACTGGTTATATGAATAACAAGGGAAGGCAAGTCCCATTTCAAATACTGAGGACACAGTAGTAATGAATATTTAACAGACTGTATATTATATCCTGTATGAAATACTTTCTAGGCTATTTGAGGCTGCTCAAAACCTCAAGGGTTATTTTTTTATATAACCAGTGCACGCATTTCCATCCCTGATTCCCTGGGATCCGACGTCTGAAGAGGAGCAGCACTTGACAGCCAGATAGCCCCTTCAACAGAGGAGACTTTATGCAGCTGTTGATCTCTTCTACCTCTATGACTCACTTTTCCAAAGTAAATGTTGTCTAGTGTCCCTCCAAAAATCTCTGTCTCCTTTCTTCTGTTACTATCAAGACCCCAATTCTTCTCCGGATAACAGACCCAACAAACATAGTTGCATTACCATCTTCCTGCATAGCTGGATATGGCTGTGAGGAAACTTTAGCCAATGATATAAAACTGAAAATCCTTGTTTTATTTCCATGGAGCTATTTAAAAAAGGAGAGACTCAACTGGTATATGCTTCCTGCCTTTAGTCTAGGACGTCTTAGCCTCAGCACTATGGACATTCCTGTTGTTGGGGGTGATGTTGTCGATTCTATATTTAGCACAATTTTTTGGCTTCGATACACTAGATGCCCCTTCTGAAGTTTTATCAACCAATAATGCCTGTTAATATTGCTAAATGTCCCTGCAGGCAAAATCACCCCTAGTTGAGAACTTCTGCTATAGCCTTGCTTCTTCCTTTCTGGAAGGCTGGAAGGCTGGTAGGGAAACTATCTTGTAACCACAAAGCAACAAACATGATGAAGAAATCTCCATGGTAAATATGGCAGAATGAAAAGCTAATGGCATCTGGCAGCTAATCCATTTGCTGTCACTGGAGCCTTGAATAAATTTATAATAAAATGTGAATGACTAATAGCAATCTAATGTATTCACCCTGACAAATATCTGTTTCTAAAATGCCTGAAAAATTGTTAGCATTATCAAGTCTGGACTCTCTCCCCATCCACCCCATAGCACAAGGAACATAAACCATTTGCATGAGGCATTATGCATTCTGTTTTACATTATCTATAGTTGAATGCAGACCTTGAATACTTCCCTTTTCATCAGCTGTAGTTTGAGAAAAATCAGACCCTGACTCATAGCATTGTCTGGAAGACTTCGGGATGGCATTGTACTTATGACACATTTGATCCCTTGGTCCAGAATACATGATGTATTGATGTAACTTGTAGATCATAAAGAGACAGTAGAAATGTGATCTCTCCCAAGGACTCATAATTGCTGTTTTCTGCCTGCCTGGGGGGTCTTTTAGTAGAACTCAAACCAGATACACCCTTAACCAACCACCTGAAGTCCTCTTTCATTATACATCAAGTTTCAAGGGGCCATACTTGTAGAGAGGCAGGAAATGATAAGAAGAGAAATGGTGAAAGAAAAGCTATTAGGCACTGCTGTGGTCAGGGAAGAGAGAGTTGGATCTACAAACTTCCTGAAGCACAGTGGTAGATTTCCCTAGCACAGCCAGACTCTGCGCATAGCCAGAAAAACCCAGCTTGTTTGTTTATTTGTTTGTTTGTAATAAAACAGACCCAACCCTGCCACACACACACAAAATCACCTGAAAGGTTCTTCTAAGGTCTACCATACACACACCTCTAAAACTAGCCAAAAGATAGGCTAGAAAATCTAACTCTAATCCTAGCTACTCACGAGGCTGAGAACTAAGACTTGTGGTTCAAAGCTAGCTGGCAGAAAAGTGCGTGAGACTCTTATCTCCTAAAGCCCTAACTGCTTAAATTCCAAAAGTGGAGCTGTGGCTCAAGAAACAACAACCAAAAAAAAAAAAAAAAAAAAAAAGAAGGACAGCACCCAGGCCCTGAGTTCAAGCCCTATGACTGACAAAATATGACTGACAAAAAAATAAACAGTAAAAAGTGAGATTGTCTTTAGAATTCACTACCCTGGTTTCTGTCTTCTTGTCCTTCTTTCTTTCCTTTTCCTCCGGACACCTAGAAGGTTTTCACAGAGCATGCTTCTCTCATATCCATGTTGGCCTTTCTCTGATAGTACACTGTGGTTAATAGTCATCTCCTCCCTCCCTCTTCATCCTCAAAATTATTATTCATTCCATTAGCTGTCATTGTGGCCTCAAACTAATTTGTAATAAAATGTGAGTGACTAATAACAATCTAATGCATTAACCCTGAGAAATGGCTGTATTTAAAAGAGTAGTTTATTAGCCAAAGGGATAAATCTAATTGTAAGAGAGGTTTCTGTAGCTGAGAAAACTTTCTTTCTGATACTCATCAAATTAAGCAAATAGCCTATTCCACTTAATTTCCATTGTGTTCCTCACACAGAGCACAATGTCAAGCACAGAACAAGTGATCAATGTGCAATAAATATTGATTCATATGAGTAATTTTCTTGACAAAACCACTCTGACCAATGTCATCAACACTATCAGAAAATATAGGAGATATTTTATGTTTAGCCTTCAAATAGATAAAAGTCTAATATATGGCTGAGTGCTGGTGGCTCATACCTATAGCCCTAGCTACTCAGGAGGCTGAGATCTGAGGAGCACTGGTTTGAAGCCAGATCAGGCAGGGAAGTCCATGGGACTCTTATATAACTCCAATTAACCACCAGAAAACCGGAAGTGGTGCTGTGGCTCAAAGTGGTGATAGCACTATCCTTGAGCGCAAAAGTTCAGGGACAGCGCCCAGGCCCTTAGTTCAAGCCTCACAACCACCACCACCAACAACAAAGGTCTCAACTGCAGAAAGTCATCTGTAGCCTTGGGTACAGAGGCTGGGCAAAAACATCTCAAGGTTACAGTGCCCAGGCCCTGAGTTCAAGCCCCAGGACTGGCAAGAGAAAGTCTTAATATATCATCAAGAGCACCATTTTGTACTACTGTTGTAAAGACACATACTTTGGCATTAACTGATCTTTCTACAGAAGGAAAAAAGTGAAGAAAACGGGGGGAGTCTTCTGAAAATTGGAGAATGGTATGAAATTCATTGCAATTAATTCTTGATGACTAAGAAAATATCCATAGTTTCACTTTCCATGGTTTCAGTTACATGCAGTCAATTATTGTTCACAAGTATTAAATTAAGTGGAAATTTCCAGAAATAAGTAACTATGTTTTCCATCTGTGCATTCAGAATAGCATGCCAAAATATTGGGCTGCCTTACTCTGTCCTGCCATGGATATAAACCATCCTGGGTGTAACCTCTTTGAATAACTAAAAGTTTAACAAAGTGAATATCAGGAAGTTGAAACCTGTCTTTTGACTGTGAGGAGCTAATGGGAGAGGTATAGATGAATGGAGAGAAAAAATGGAGGGCAAATGCAATCATAAGACTCAGTGTTCATGTGTGAAAATGGAAGTGGGTAACTTAATGAGATGGAGTGAGGATGAGAGAGATGAGGGAGAATGATGAAAGGGATAACTCTGATCAAGATGCATTGTATACCTAAGTAGGTATGTTCAATTGAAATTCCTTTGTACAGCTATTTGAAGATAATAATTAAGAAAGAAGATAATTAAAAAGAAGAAATTAAGTGTCAGAGAAGAAGTCTCTAAGGTAGCTGTCAATAATCCATACTTTCTGATAGTCATTTTCATATAATGTTTTCCCATGAGGGTGAGCCAGAACAAGACATCCTCTCTTGTTGTCCCATGGAAGCCAGCTAATATGACATGAACAAAAGCATGAGAGAAGTTTCCAGACCCCAAATTCCTTACTAAGCTGAAGACAACCCAGGAGGAAGAAAATCCTATGAATATCTACCCCAAGTGAGATTTGAAGCAAGTTCTTTACCAATCAAGCCTATGGATGGAGTCCCAGTCCTATGAGAGAGCCTGGACTAGAGAATCTAAGTCTACCATGTCTAAATCCCTAGCCTACAGAAACTGTGAGATAATGAAAGACTGTTGTTCTAAACCCCTAGATTATGAGAGTGATCTGTATGCCACAAGATGAAAAAAAGGAAGATAGAAAACAAATAGAACAGTCACCAAAATTAAAAAGAGACAGGTAATTTTTTTTGATTAGCCATGAGGCCTGAACTCAAGGCCTAGGAGCTGTCCCTGAGCTCTTTTGCTCAAGGCTATCTCTCTACCACTTTGAGCCACAGTTCCACTTCCAATTTTTAGGTTGTTAGTTGGAGCTAAGAGTCGCACTAGATTTCCAGCCCAGGCTAGCCTTGAAGTATAATACTTCTATCTCAGCCTCCTGAGCAGCTAGGAGTATAGGTGTGAGCCACCAGTCTCTAGCAGGATGTGTTGAAAACAGAGTGTATATAAAATGTATACTATTAATTTGAGACAATAGCTATCACAAGTGATCCCAATGAACATTGAGAACATAATACATAACATGAATTAAGCTCTCAAATTAGCCCTGTATTCCCAGAACTTTCCATAAGGTACAATACAACTTGATAATGCTAAAAGAGGGAGAAAAACAATATAATTGTGTTGTATTGAGTGAAAGCACTGAAACAACATGTAATTTTTATACGGGTGGCCAAACCGATCAAAAGATTGGTTAGGTTGACTGCCTTACTTCTGAATTTTCAAAACCAATTAGTATTTAAGCTGGTCCACAGGAAGCAAGATGGAAAGCTCATTTGTTTTAATCCCCACTGACTTGGCTACTTAGAAAAGCCAGGTAAATTCTCAAATGTCTTGCATGTATTACATCAAAGGGATCACTTTAATCACTTAATTAAACAGCTTTGTGTTGAGTCTACATGGTTAAGTCTCTTAGCATAATTTTTCATTTTTATTAATTTAACCAACATAAGAAAAAATGCAACAACTGATCACTGCCCTTTCACAATTTATGGAGCAACTTCCTTAAGCTTCCGACAGCTTTGAAAGCTTCAGTCAGACTTACACAATGCCAAGGTACCATTTTCTTTGATGAGTTCTGTAATAACTATTAAACCTCAATCAAAACACTGTGCTTTAAGCACCCAGAAGTTCAGGAACCCATACAGTAATTGCATTACCCTTCAAAACAATGGCAGTTTCCAAAATGTCAAACAAATGATTGACTAGTATAGATGTCTTGGCTGGAGATCTAACTCTAGGCAGAGCTAATGGTATTGATGAAAATTAGCCTAGGGAACAGGTTTTAATATCCTTTGGGGCGATCAGGATACCACAAATAATAACACTGCAGTTATCTAACCAAATCAAATTTTCTCCTCTGGATAAGAATGGCACTGATTTATTATGAGTCTTCAAAAACTTTAATTCTGTAAATTGTTTTTTGGGTGTGGTTGACAAGCTGATGCATCACGCTGGTGTGGAGGAGAGATAAGCTTCGCTATGAATCAGAGGGCTTTATAAAGTGCAAATCATAGCTGTGACTATAAGAACTAGAAAACAGGAATGCTTAGATTTCAGCTCATTCATCCTTAAACTTCTGTGTGAGTAATGCCCAAGTATAGTGGACCGTCTCTGTCCATTACTCTCTGATATGGGCAACATTCTAGGAAAGCAGATTCCAAATTACTAACTAATACCATATATCCTCTCTCCTAAAAGCATCAATTTCGCATATATTGGAGGTAAGCAGTTTCTCCATCCTGGACATACACACACACACACACACACACACACACACACACACACAGGTAGGTCAGAAATTAGCTAAACCAACACTAAACACTTCCCTGGGGTCTTTGTGATGTTTTTCTCATTTGTGTATACCCCCTTTACCTTTAGAGAATTTTCCTAGAAAATAGAGTACTTAATAAAAAGACAATTTAGGCCAGGTGCCAGTAGCACATGCCTCAAAGCTACTCAGGAGGCTGAGACCTGAGAATCACAATTTAAAGCTAGCTCAGGCAGGAATGACCATGAGACTCTTATCTCCAATTAACCACCAAAAAAGTCAGAAGTGGATCTGTGGTTCAAGTGGCAGAACACTATTCTTAAGTAAAACAGCTCAGAGACAGCACCCAAGCCCCAGGATCAGCGCACAAAAAAGGAAAATTCAGGGCCCAAATCTACTCTAGCATTAATTAGCAAAAGAACACATTCATTTTCCTAATAGTTGGATGAGTATTGTTTTAAAAATGGAAGCAAATCTCACTTCTTTCAAATTCAACAAGAGAGCAGCCACATCGTATAATTTATAACCTATCATTTTATTTGTTTCATTCTCATGTAACAAATCACTCACAAAGTTTTTGCAAATAGAATGACTGTTAGAACTGTTTGCATGAACAACTGAAACTAAGATGAGCTAAACTCATTTGTTCAGACATAGCTAAGATGAGAAATGTCCAAGGGCCCAGACAATTCAGTATCATAGTTACGCTTTTCTGTAATCCAAAGTCAATTTTGTTTTTCTCCATCTCACACACAGAGCTCTACATCAGAGGTCAGAGGACTACAGTCTGTGAGCCCAAATAAACCTGCCACTTGTTAAGGTAAAGAAAGATTTTTTTTTGGTCCAGACTGCTACTGTGCTACTGTGGCAAAGGATTATATAGGGGTGAACGTAATTGAAAACCCCCAGAAGGGGAAAGAGGCTTTCTGCATTATCTACCTAAAGGGAGAGCTTTCAAAAGAATTCAATTTTCATAATCACGTCACCACCATCTCTTTTTCTCTCATACACATGCACACATACACATACATAGAATAAACTTGGACTCTATGGTTTCCCTCATAGGGAATAATTAGTACAGGCTTAGGCTAGTCACAGCAGAGGATCACAAGAGCCCAACAGCTATGCCCTTAAGAACACATAAAATGATGCTAAGTGAAATGAACTCCATGTTATGGAAATGAGTGTTATATCACTGTTACTTTCAACATGTCATGTGAAACTGTAGCTTTTTGTTGTTGTTGTTGATGATCCTCTTGTATCCCTTCCTGTCATTGTCCCTGTGCTATCACTGTGTCTCATCTGAGTTCATCTGAGTACTCTGGATACTGTATATACTGGTATTAGAACTAGGAAAGGGAAAGAGAATATCAAAATCCAGAGGCAAAGGATAAAAAGACAAATGACTCCAAAAGCAATACTTAGAAAACCATTTGGTGTAAACCAACTGAACAACTCACAGTGGGGGAGGGGGGAGAGGAGGGGCGAGGGGGAAATGAGGGAGGAGGTAAACAATTGTACAAGAAATGGACCCACTGCCTTATGTATGAAAGTGTAACCCCTCTGTACATCACTTTGACAATAAATAAGTAATTATTCAGAAAAAAAAAAGAAAGCTAGGCTCACACCTGTAATCCTAGCTACTCAAGAAGCTAAGACTTGAGAATGGTAGGTCGAAGCCAACCAGAGCAGGAAAGTCTGTGAGACTCATCTCCAATTCATCACCAAAAAAACTGAAAGTAGAGCTGTGACTCAAGTGGTAGAACTATAGCCTTAAGGAAATAAGGGACAGCACCTTGGGCCCTGAGTTCAAGCTCTAGGACCTGTGTGTGCACGTGCACACACACTCTCACACACAACACACAAAACCAGTAAAGAAAAGCTTCTTGTACCAGGAAGGAAAGGTGGGACTCTCACTGTGCTGAGACATGCCAGGATAAGAATTTGCATGAAGAGAACTTACTATAACAAACCTTGCCTTCCATAAGTCTCCTCATGCATTTCACAGCCAGCTTCCAGCATTTACTACTGCTCTTGTTCTTTCGTATGTAAGTATGTTTGCATGTGGGTGCTGAGGTGTGAACCCAGGACTCTGCACATGCTAAGCTACTCCACTACTGAACAACACCCTCAGTTCCCTTCTCAATCTTAAAATGGCATGGAACTCCCAAATTCTCCTAACACACCTCTGGGCTAATTTGCCTGAGTGTCTGTCTGTCTCTGTCTCCGTCTCTGTCTCTGTCTCATTCTGTCTCCCTCTTGCTTCTGTTTCTCTGTCTCTCTTTCCTCTCCTGCTCCTCTCTCTCCTTTCTATCTCCCATCTTCTCTCTCTCCTGCTCCTGTCTGTCTCTTTCCCTTCTCTCTCCTTTCTCTCATGTCTACTTCCCCTCTCATCTCTCCCCTCTCCCCTCTCCCCTCTCTCGTTCTCCCCCTCTCCCTGTCCCCCCTCCCTCCTCCTCTCTTTCACATTGAGTAGTGGCAACAGAGACCCGCATGGCCCACATAAACCCCAAGTGTTTACTATTTGGCTCTTTCTGAAAAACTTTTCAGAACTTAAAAGAAAAAGTCTTCAGAAAATTCACTGAAAGATACTTACAAAACCAGTTGGTGTAAAACCGTACAACTCATGATGGGAGAGGGTCTGGGGAAGAGGGGGGGAGGAGGGAGGAGGTAATAAGTTGGATAAGAAATGTACTCGCTGCCTTGTATATGAAACTGTAACCCCTCTGTACTTCACTTCGACAATAAAGAAAAAAAAAGAAAATTTGCTGAAAGGTCAGCAAGTTTAACAAATCTAGTAGTAAAGACAGCAAGGGAAAAATAGAGTACGTGTGTGTGTGTGTGTGTGTGTGTGTGTGTGTGTGTGTGTGTGTGTGTGTGCTTGTACTCAGCACCTGGTGCCCTTCCTCAGCTTTACCCATTCAAGGGCAGTTGCTCTACCACTTGAGCCACAGTTCCACTCCTAACTTTCTGCTGGTTCATTGGAAATAATAGTCTCATTGGTTTTTCTGCCTAAGTTGGCTTCAAACAAAAATCTTTTTTTTACATAAAGTTTCAAGATATAAATGCAAGACGAAATAATTATTATTTAAATAAGTATATAATTCACTTTAAAAATATTCATGATTGCTGAAGTAAACATTTGAATTTTCGAACAGAAAATATACAAATATGAAATGAAAATGAGAATAAGCACTGTGAAAAAAAAATCCCATGTGCTTTCGGGGAAGAAAGGAAAAAACAAATTATTAAAATGAATTTTCAAACGTCTAGATTCAAGGAGCTAGAAATATACTTGCAATCATAGGTCCTAATACCTTTCTGATGGGGAATTTAATCAGCTCTTAATCCTCCTCTAATCATTAAGTTACTTATATAAACAGAAGGCAGTTGGAAATTAACCTAAATAAACACATCCCCTACTCTCATCAACAGTTCAATTGAATGAGAATTGTCATCACTCTTTCCAATACAGTTTACATAACTCTAGTAAGGAGTAATTCTTTACTGCCTAAAGAACTGAGGAGTGACTCAATGGTAGAGTACTTTCCCACTTTGCTAACAGCCAGGAGTTCAAACTTGTGCCCAAAACCAAAAAACATTGTACCTTCTCTGACAAAGTAAAGAATGGAGAGATCAAAACTCATAATCGTAGCTACTCAAAAAGCTGAGATCTCAGGATCGTGGTTTGAAGCCAACATAGGGAAAGCCCATGAGATGCTTATTTTCAACAAACTACCAAAAAGCTAGAAATGGTAGAGCTCTTGCTTTGAGCAAAAGAAGCACAGGGGCAGTGACTAAGCCCTGAGTTCAAGAGAGAAAGAGAGAGAGAGAGAGAATTTGGCTAAATACAAAACTAGGAAAGTATGAAATGTGACATAGCATCTTTAAACTGACAGCATCAGTATCAGTTGGTAGCTTACCAAAAACAGTGCAAATTCAGGAGAATATCTTTCAGTTCTACATCATAATGAAGGAGTTCTTAACCTTGTCATTACTGACATTTGGCCTTGAAAGCTCAGGCCTGTAATCCTAGCTACTCATGAGGCTGAGATATGAGGATCAAGCTTCAAAGCCAGCTTGGACAGGAAAGTCCCTAAGACTCTTCTCTCCAATTAGTGAGCAAAAAGCCAGAAGTGAAACTGTAGCCCAAAGGTAGAATGCTAGTGTTGAGTGAAAAAGCTAAAGGACAGCACATAGGCTCATGAGTTCAAGCCCCAGTCCTGGCATAAAAGAGACAGAGAGACAGAAAATGTCACCATTGTCCCTTCTACCAATTTTTGAGTTCAGCTTAACTTCTGACCAATGATATGTAAACCTCAGGATGAAAATGAGTGAAGAATCAATCAACAATGAGAAGTCATGGTACACATATACCTCAAGCTCTCAGAGATGTTTCATACTAAAAGTTCCAATAACTTTTTCTCACAATAACGGCAAACTCTATTTTTCAGTACTTTCAAGCATCAAAAAAGCCACACTAATAATTACAGTTCACTGAAAAATTAGCATGCAATCTAGTTTGAAAGCTAAAATCAGTCATAGCAGGGTAATATTCCATTTAATTATAAAGATTAATTCAACCTTCACTTATCTGTGCATGTGTTTGGTCTTTTCATTTGTCATAGAATACCCGAGATTCAAATACCATCTGGTAAAGTTGCTGCACAAGTGTCCAAAGCATCTATTAGAGTTGCAGATTTCATTTCAAGTATAATTGATAAAAGGACAAAAGGAGAATAGGAAAGGAGGGGGTAGAAGCAAAAGTAGATACGTGTGTGTGTGTGTGTGTGTGTATGTGTATGTGTGTGTGTGTTCTGTTCCTAGGGCTTGAACTCAGTGCCTGGGCACTGTCCCTAAACTTTTTGCTCAAGGCTAGCACTCTACTACTTGAGTCATAACTCCACTTCTGGTTTTTCTTGTAACTTGGGACTTTCCTGCCCTGGCTGGCTTCAAACTGGGATCCTTCACTTCTCAACCTCCTGAGTAGTTAGGATTACAAGCCTGAGCCACTGACCTCTAGCAATAAGATCAATTTTATTACTAAGGCGTTCTACTGAGGTGCCAGACTTTGAAGTCAGGCCCCACCACGTGAACCCCATTTTAGAATTGAACCCTGAGCCAATCAGATTTGTACCTGTGTTCTAATCTTGCTTGCACAGCTGATTGTTGTAACCTTGTTCTTTGCCTTTATAAGCTCTGTGTAATCACAGCTCGGGGCTCCCTCCTAACCTCCGCTGTGTCGGTGGGTAGGACGAGGCCCGAGTTGGCAGCTCGTTAAATAAAGCCTTGCCTTGCTTTTGCATTTCGGAGTGTCTGAATCTCGGTGGTCTTCTTGGGGGTGGTCTTGCGACTTGGCACAACATTTGGGGTTTCGTCCGGGATAGCCCCAGAGACCCCGAGATCCCAGACTCCGAAGGTAAGAAAACAGCGCTGTTCATTTGTCTTGTCCTTTAATTTGTCTGTTTGTCTGCTTTAAAATTGTCCTAAATAATTATTGCAAAGTGAGAAAAGGAGAATTATGGCTACCAAAATGTTTAATTGCCATTCCAGCTTCTTTGTAGGTTTTTTGTAACCGTTTCCAGCAGGCCCACAGAGAAGCACAGGTGATTCCTACAAGTTTGTCGAGATCTAATACTGACCCTTAATAAGTTCCAGGTAAGAGAGCATGCTTAAAAACTACTTCTGTGTGGACCACCTTGTTGCTTTAATTGGAGTAAAGTGGCCTCTTATAAGACTCACTGATCTGAATCTGCGGTTCGAAGCCAGCCCGGGCAAAGAAAGGTCCCTGTGAGAGACTTGTCTCTAATCAGCCAGCAGAGTGCTGGGAACGGAGTTGTGTGGAGCTCAAAGTGGTACAGTGCTAGTCTTGAGCTGGAGAGCTGGGGGACAGCACTCAGGCCCTGAGTCCAAGTCGAAAGTCACTCCTCCTGGGACAAAAGTGATGGAGCATCCAGAGGCAGTAAGCCACTGCTTGGATGGCAGAGATGGTGTCAGATCCTAGAGTCACTACTGTTGGCCTTTCAAAAGTTAAAGCCGGGAAGTCCTAGAAGAATAGTTCATAAGCATGTCTTTCCAATGCCCATGTCTGTCTACTGGGCAGGAATTTGCCAGTCATCTGTGAAGAGTAAGTTTGTCAAATGAGAGGATAGATTAAAATCTCACCCCCCCGCATTTACTCAAAGCCCTGACTGGCAGTGAGAATTTTAAGCTCATACATCTGTTTAGTAAAGAAAGCTTGTAGACCTGAGATTGTGTCCTTATTGAGATCTGTTAAAGGCCTGTCAGCTTGCCAATGCCCCCAATCAAGAGATTACTAAAGGAGCTCGCCTCTGTGGGAATAGGCCAGGTGTGTATTGGGAAGTAGATTTCACAGAAATTACAAATATTTGCTAGTTTTTGTAGACACCTTTTCAGGATGGGTTGAAGCCTATCCAACAAAGCATGAAACTGCGAATGTAGTGGCTAAGAAGATCCTGGAAGAAATCCTACCCAGGTATGGCTTGCCATCCACCACTGGGTCAGGCAACAGGCAGGCTTTTGTCTCAAAAGTAAGTCAGGGAATAGCCGCAGCACTGGGGACGGATTGGAAATTGCATTGTGCTTATAGACCCCAGAGTTCAGGACAGGTAAAGAGAATGAATCGGACTCTAAAAGAAACCTTAACTAAACTGGCCTTAGAGACTGGCTCAGACTAGGTGTCACTCCTTTCTTTTGCTCTGCTTAGAGTAAGAAATTCTCCCTATCAGCTTGGCTTTACTCCTTTTGAAATAATGTACGGGTACCCCCCGCCAATTATCCCTAGCCTTCAGACTGAATTGTTTGCTGATTTGGATAATGCTGAATTTTTGTGTAAACTTGATTATTTGCAGCTCGTGTACAAGAATGTGACCCCAACGTAAGGCATTATATGATTCTGCTTCTGTACCTACCCCCCATTTATTCAGACCAGGGGACTGAAATCCTAAGAACCACGGTGGAAGGAACCCTAGACGGCATCGCCACTTGGGTTCATTGCTTCCACGCCAGGCCAGCTGACCCCTTTGCCCTGGATGACAACTACCGTGATGGAACATGGGAGGTCTCCAAGCACCCAACTCAGCCGCTTCGCCTTCGCCTCAAGAAAAGAAAGTTAGACTGAATATTGTTATAATTTTCTTTTTGCCTTCTTTCCTTACTACCCTGGCTAGTGTTAATGTTATTTTGGCAGCTCACTCCAAAGTGAGGTGAATCCTGCAGTCCCTTGGTAAAGTAGACTAAGGTTATAGGTTCCTGGCTAGGTAAGGTCAACGCCCCTGAGTCAGCCTGAAGAAATTACAGAAGATGGATGATCTTCACCCATCAGCCCCCCCTTTAAAACCGAGGGACCAGAGTTATTTTCGGATACTACTTTTGGCCCTACTGGCCCATGCCTTACCTCTATATCATCCCCTAGATATGCAAGCCATTGAAATGGACAAAATGGAGCCATGATTGGCTCCCAAGGTACCAAAAAGAAAAAGGGGGAAATGAGGTGCCAGACTTTGAAGTCAGGCCCCACCACGTGAACCCCATTTTAGAATCGAACCCTGAGCCAATCAGATTTGTACCTGTGTCCTAATCTTGCTTGCACAGCTGATTGTTGTAACCTTGTTCTTTGCCTTTATAAGCCCTGTGTAATCACAGCTTGGGGCTTCCTCCTAACCTCCGCTGTGTCGGTGGGTAGGACGAGGCCCGAGTTGGCAGCTCGTTAAATAAAGCCTTGCCTTGCTTTTGCATTTCGGAGTGTCTGAATCTCGGTGGTCTTCTTGGGGGTGGTCTTGCGACTTGGCACAACACTACCAATCTGAGGAGACTATATGCCTCCTCTCCTGTCACCCTTGTCATGTAACCTCCACAGACTGCCCCAAATAACAAGTCCTCCTATTGCCATCTTAACAACCAAATTATTAGAAACATGAAAAATGAAGCAGTATTGTAAATAAGTGTGAGATCTATAAATTCTGAATCATATGTACCTTACTATATAAATACTTTACAAGTTACCCTTATTCATACAGTGATTAGAATTAACCTCTTCATCATCATCTCATGCTATATATGGTTTTTAATCAAATCACTATTAAAAGCCAAATAAGTGCTGCATACTGGAAAGCATGTTTTTAAGTATAGAGTTATGACATGTATGAGGTATACAAATGTGAAGAATACAAAACAAAGATTATTAAAATATACATCTGTATATTTTGAAAAGATATTACCTGTGCTAGTCGTTCTAAGATCAAATTTTAAACATAAGTACTTAAAAGGCTCCTTGGGTGCCTTTACAGGCAATGACCCTTTTGCCCCTAAAGTATCCAATATTCTGACCTCTAACTCCATAGATTAAAGTTCAAGAACAGACAAAACTAAAGAACGGTGTTGTTGTTGTTGTTCTTGTTTCTGGGGGCTGCAAGTACTGGGGCTTGAACCCAGGGCCTGAGAGTAGCTCCTTAGCTTTTTCACCCAAGTTTGGTGCTCTACCACTACACCCACAGCTCCATTTCCAGCTTTCTGCTGGTTAACTGGAGGTAAGAGTCTCAGACTTTCCTGCTCTCACTGGTTTTGAACTGTGATCCTCAGATATCAGGCTCTGAGTAGCTAGGATCACAGATGTGAGCCACCAGTGCCTGGCTAATATCCAGAACTTTTGATAGATGAAAAATAATATATAAATATAATGTGCTCATACAGCCAAATGCATAATGTGTAAGTATACATTACTACTGTATTCAGTGTGACAAGACAAAAAATTTCACATATAAGAATGGCAAGAAACATGTATAATTTTAAGAAATTTTCCATACCTCTACCTAAAAAATTATACCATTGAGTTTTGGTTCTGCATACCAGCAGGACTGAACTTGGTGCAATCCTAGCAAATGAAGATCTGACCAAAAAGGGAAGTTAAAACAGGAAAGAAAAAAAAAGTACCAAGTCAACAAAGAAGAAGACAGGGGGCTGGAGATATGGCCTAGTGGCAAGAGTGCCTGCCTCATACACATGAGGCCCTGGGTTCGATTCCCCAGTACCACATATACAGAAAATGTCCAGAAGTGGCGCTGTGGCTCATGTGGCAGAGTGCTAGCCTTGAGCAAAAGGAAGCCAGGGACAGTGCTCAGGCCCTGAGTCCAAGCCCCAGGACTGGCCAAAAAAAAGAAGACAGGACACAGGAAAGTTTATTTCTAGTCTGGGAATATGAGAATATTTTTGCACATCAGTCAATGCAGTGAGATAAATTCAATTTCACCAGCAGAGGGAAAATGGTATGTGAGGGAATTGAGCCTAGGAAAGAGAAGGCTGTCAATCTCAGGGAGCAGATCCACTGGCTAACAGTTCCATGAGAAATGAAGTCTCACATGAACACTTCTCATCCAAGGACTCCTAGCCCTCATCCTCCCATTTCAATAGAGGAAGAACACTTGGCCCTTAGAAATCTTAGCACTGTCATAGAGAAAAATGAGAGTCAGTTTCAGTGTTGAACCAATCAAACTCCAAATTTGCTCATGCACAGACCTGAGTGACTTTGGAGTTTGAAATACAAGCATACACCATGAGCAGCAAATCAGAAACCTTATACCTTACTCCAAAAGCCCAGGAGATGGTCCATTGCCCTTCCAATTTTTAAGTCCTTGGTTCCAAACATTGGTTTCCTCAAAACTCTAATAATTTTCTCCCATATTATCCTCTTATGAGAATATACTGCCAGTAACATCTTGCTGCCATAATGGCTATATCTCAGGGTAGGACACAGCTCATTATGAGTTTCATGGGTCCAGGTGTTCAGCTGCTATTTTTCTCTCAGACAGCCAGGTTACCAGTCTCCATGACATCTGAGTCAATTCCAGAGATGAGGGGCAAGGCACAAATCAAGAAAATGCATTGGAAGCCACCTTTTCTCTCTACACAACAGCATGATTATTTGCTCTGGGTTGCCATGGACCACATTTTGAAACAAGCCCTAGTTCTGTTTTCATCTAACTCTAAAAAGGTAACCTACAAAGGGAAAACCAAAAAGCCATCTAGACTCAAAGCAAAACAATGAGCTACAGCCTAGGGACATGTGGGATGTTTGTAAACACCAATCTAAATGTCATCATCAATTATTCATCATTCAACAAAGCTACTGACTAACTTGAGACAAAACCACTTAATCCTTATCTAAGAGTCAGCACAAAAGAAGGAAGAGGCAAATTTTGATCAAAATTCTGAGAAAAGAAAGGATCTAGACCAAGTTGGCAAGCCATGGCCGACAGGCTAATTTCAAGCAGCTGCGGGGTTTTATAAATAAAGTTTTATTAGCACATAGCCACATCTACTTCTCTCTGCCTGTATTCATTTTTCCCAGCGGATCTGAATATCCTCCTTCTCAGGTCTTGAAGCAGAGCCTACATTGATCTTCTCATGAGATCTGAGAGAAGGCACTTGAAACAATGGTTAGGGATGGTTTGGGAAGGGACAAGGAAAGAGACTTGCTTCCCTCTCAAGTTTGTTTCTACCTTGTCAAGTTTTCCTATTTTTAAGGGCTTTCTGAATGAGTACTAGTGGCTCATGCCTGTAATCCTAGCTACTCAGCCAGCTGAGATCTGACAATTATGACTCAAAGCCAGCCAGGGTAGGAAAATCCATGAGACACTTATCTCCAAGTAAACACCAAAAAATCCCAAAGTGGAGCAATGGCTTAAGTGGTAGAGTGCTAGCCTTCAGCAAGAGCTCAAGGACAGTGCCCAGGTCTTGAGTTGAAGCCCCAGGACCAGCATTAAAAAATGGGCTCCCTCTTTTAAAGTTATATTTTGTGAATAATTTTTAGTGGAAATCAGAAATGACTTAGGGCAACTTGTAGAACTCATTACAACATGACTTATTACAGATCTAAACTAATCACTTGGCCAAACCTTAACTTGCCTTCTTAAAAGCATAGAAGAACAAACCAAATTATTCCATACGCTTGTAAATCAGCTTTAAAACCTAACCTCAAAATCAAGTGAAGGTTCAATGCTGTGGTCCTAAAGGGCACAATGCTCAATTCCATGCTTCCCTGGGACAAGCTCATTCTGCTCATTAGCTCTAATCTTCACAAAACTCAACAAGGAAGCTCTCATTAACCTGGTCTATGACTTTCAATACTCGGAACACCAGAATACACCAAAGATGACAGGCCTATCCTCCTCATTCTAGCTCAGAAAGTACATAGAATCCTAGGCCTTCCTAATGATGAGAGAGTATTGGGCTCCCTCAATCAGTAATGAAAATTGACTTTATTTACTAAGGAACTCAAATATAAAACTAGTTTTAAAAAAGGCTGGACTGGGAATGTGGCTTAGTAGAAGAGTGTTTGCCTAGCATGCATGAAGCCCTGAGTTCGATTCCTCAGTACCACATAAACAGAAAAGGCTAGAACTAGTGCTGTGGCTCAAGTGATAGAGTACTAGCTTTGAGCAAAAGCAGCTCAGTGACAGTGACCAGGCCCTGAGTTCAAACCATAGGACTGGCAAAAAAAAGGTGATTTACCTATTGAGATGAGGTCAATTCCCATATGATCTAGACACTACAACCTAGTAGGAATTTTTGTTTATATCTGCATGAAGTTCATATGGACTGAGGCTGTCTTTTCCTCATCACAGTTCAACAACAATTAGATGAACTCAGTTCTGTGAGTCAGTGTATAAACTATGTAATCTTGAGCATAAATAAGTAACTTTATAATGAAAATATCCTAGCCAATGAAATAAGAAACTCAGGGCAGGGGAAGGATCCAGGAGCCCGTGGCTCACGCCTATAATCCTAGCTACTCAAAATGCTGAGATCTGAGGATCGTGGTTCAGAGCCAGCCAGCATAGGCAGAAAAGTCTGTGAGATTCTTATGTCTAATAAACTACTCAGCTGTCATCTGACTTCAACTACCTAAGAAACTCTTGATGAGATCAGCCAAAAACTACCCAGCTAAGCCCAACCAACCCACAGACATATAAGGAACACATGTTTTGATAAGAATACCTATTCTATGCCAGGAAGTTTCCAGATGCTTCTAATGTAGCAATGGGTAACCAAAGCAGAAGTGACTGCAGTGGTTGATATTATTAGTTGATATTGTTAGTAGTTGATATTATTTAATATTAACGAAATTTATTTTGCAAAATACTCAGTGTCCCTATCAGGGTCTGGGCACTGTCTCTGAGCTCTTTTTGCATTCTACCACTTTGAGCCACAGCTCCACTCCCAGTTTTTTTTTTTTTCAAATTTTTATTATCAAACTGATGTACAGAGAGGTTACAGTTTCATACGTTAGGCATTGGATACATTACTTGTACTGTTTGTTACCTCGTCCCTCTCCACTCCCAGTTTTTAGGTGGTTAATTGGAGATAAGAATCTCAAGGATTTTCCTTCCCAGACTGGCTTCCAACTTCAGTTAACAGCTGAATGCCATACTTGGACTGACTTCAGTCCAATCTGAGATCCTCAGATCTTAGCCTCCTGAGACGCTAGGATTATAAGCGAGAGCCACCAGTGCCCAGCCATGCCATTTCTTTCTAGCACTGTTTCCTACTAACCTTTGCAAACTCCAAATCTTAACCTTTTGTCCAGATTCTTTTACTGTTCTTTTTCCTCTTAGCATGAGGCTATTTCTCCAGTTCATATGTGAGTTTCTGTCAGAAATGGATTTGCTGTCATGCCCTCAGCCTGCCTTTACCCAGCTATGCTAGAGTCTAGAAAATGACAACTCAGAACACTGGGTTAAATACAATTTCTCTCTCTTTGCCCATTTTCCACTATCTGCCTGTCCGGCCCTCAGGTTATTAATGGAACTGACATTCGTATACAACTGACTGAGCAGGACCAGCAGCCAGATAACAAGGGAGCAGCTGACAGCAGCAGGCACAGCCCCAGAGATAGCAGATAAGCAGGCACATCATGGCTATTAGTTTCATCTTGGGCTGAAGGGAAGGAGTGAGTGTCACAAAATCTACACAGAGAACTTGAACCTTCCTAATAGATTCCTTTTCCATGAAATTAAAAACCAAAATATCAGAACTGATTATTATTTTTTGTGTTGGTCCTGGGACTTGAACTGAAGGCCTGGGTGCTCCCCCTGAGCTTTTAGGTTGTTTTGTTTTGTTGCTGGTACCAGGGCTTGAACTCAGGGCCTAGGCACTGTCTCTGAGCCTCTTTGTGCTCAAGGCTAGTGCTCTACCACTTGAGCCACAGCACCACTTCTGGCTTTTTCTGAATCATTTATTGGAGATAAAAGAGCCTCAAGGACTTTCTTGCCTGGGCTGGCTTGGAACTGTGATCGTCAGATTTCAGCCTCCTGAGTAGCTAGGATTACAGGCATGAGCTATGGGTGTCCAGCTAGAATTATAGTTTAATAACACATTCATATGCTAGTTTGTATACTTAATTTATATTCTTAATGACCAACACTGAGAAGAGAATATGACAAAAAAGAAAGAAAACAATGTGACATAACAGGAGTCTTTTTTTAATCACTGAGAATATATTACATGTCTGCCCACTGCCTCTTACAAAACATGATTCACATTACACATCTAACAAGTATTACTTGGAAATTTCTTTACTACTGAAACTCTATTTCACCATGAAAAGAAGTTAAGATATTGCTCATTGATGGAAGAATTGATCAAGGCACTAATTTATAGATTGTTGAAAATGATTTGGGATTAAATAGAAATGAAAAATTAAAGAGCATGTCTTGTCATGCTAGAAAGCAAAGACATTGGCAGAAACAACTGGATCGTGTCAAAATTCCCTAAAGGAAGAATCACAAGTTGGCTCAGATGAAACAATTTGATCTTCAAAAAGAATAACAATTGTAATGAATTTGAACATATCAAATACAGAAAAATCGCTGAGCATAATGACACTAGAAAAATCTGCTTTGATAACCTCTGGAGGGTTCAAGACACCAACTTATGAAAATTAATAAAGGGAAAAGATTGATGGGGCAGGGAATATGGCCTACTAGTACAGTGCTCACCTCTTATACATAAAGCCCTAGGTTCAGTCCCTCAGCACCACATATATAGAAAAAGCCGGAAGTGGCACCATGGCTCAAGTGGTAGAGTGCTAGCGTTGAGCAAAAAGAAGCCAGGGACAGTGCTCAGGCCCTGAATTCAAGGCCCAGGACTGGAACACAAAAAAATGCAAAGATTAGGGTGGGGAATGAGGGAGGAGGTAACAAATAGTACAAGAAATGTACCCACGGCCTTTCATATGAAACTGTAACCCTCTGTATATCACTTTGACAATAAATAAGTACTTATTAAAAAAAGGCAGATTGACATTTATGCAGACTGTACGTCAGTATAATTAGGTGGTTAAATGCAAAGATAAGAACATTTTAAAATCATCAATTGCTACCCATAACAGAATCAAATATCTATGCAATATTATCATTGATGACTGAAATAATTGCCAATGGTTTCCAACCTTGGCTCATATATTTTTATCTCCCAGTTAAGTTTAGAAAATACTGATGCTTGTGTCCCAAGCCAGGAGAGCAAGATGAAACTGATCTAGGGTGTGGCCTGAACCTCAAGATTTTCTCCTGGTAATTCTAAACCCCAGACAAGAAAGAGGGCTATAGTATAAGGTAAAGAGATAATGGGTAAGTTAAAATGAAAGGACCAGGTCTATTACCAGTGGCTGACACAGGTAATCTGATGTACTTGGGGCGGGGGGGGGGGGGGGGAGCATCAAATGCCAGAGGCTGAGATTGGAAAGATCAAGTTTTCAAGCCAGCCCTGGCAAAAAAAAAAAACAAAAAACAAAAAAAAAAACTTGCAAGACCCTATCACAATAGAAAAAAGCTGGTGGTGCATGCTTGTTATTCTAACTAAAGTAAGAGGATCATGGCCCAGGCTGGCCTACCCACCCCATCAAAATAAATAAGACTCTTTCTCAAAAATAAGCACAGCAAAAAAAGCTGGAAATTTAGCTGGGCACTAGTGGCTCACGCATGTAATCCTAGCTACTCAGGAAATTGAGATTTGAGGATAGCAGTTTTGTAGAGCACTAGCTTTGAGCACAAAACTCAAGAGTGCCCAAGCCCTGAGTTCAAGCCCTAATGCCAACACACACACACACACACACACACACACACACACACACACACACACACAGCATTTGTTTTAAAAAGGGAGAAAGAAAGGCTGGGAATGTGGCTTAGTGGTAGAGTGCTTGCCTTACATGCATGAAGCCCTGGGTTCCAATTCTTAACACCATATAAACAGGAAAAGCCGGAAGTGGCGCTGTGGCTCAAATGGTAGAGTGTTAGTTAGCCTTGAGCAAAAAGAAGCCCAGGGACAGTGCTCAGGACCTGAGTTCAAGCCCTAAGACTGGCAAAAAAAAAAAAAGCTAGGAGAAAACAAGTCAACTGGATTAGCACCTCTTTTTCTATTTATTTTTTGAATTATCACTAAGTGGTTGTACAAAGAAGGTGCCATATAACAAAGCAATTTGTGAATACTGGATTAGCACTTTGAAGTATGTGGGAGGGAAAATGAAGGCTTCTGGTTTCATTATCTGAATGGTGATATTTACCCCACAAAATCAGGTCTTAGTATGGGAACCCCGTGAACATTTATCCTTTCCTCAGATTTCTATTTTAATTAATATGAGGGGTTACTAAATCAAGAAATACCCAAAATAGACAGTAATTGGATGCTATCAAACAATATAAAATATCTCACAATCTCTTCACAAGAAGAATACAATAACTGGCTAGCAGTTCCAAAGAGTATATCCAAAATAGAACAAGAGGACTGAAAAATCTATTTTTCAATATATCGATTAGTACCTAGCAAAAGGCCTGCCACAGAATAGTTTCTCAAAGACTTGTTTTACAAAACTAAGGCTGGAGCTCAGAATATCATATATGTTGGGCAGGCATTCTACAAATGAGCTATACTCCCAGTTTTTTTTTCTTTCTTTGAAATAGGATCTACCTATGTTATTCCTGCTGGCATTGAACTTGCCTCAGCCTCTCAAGTAGCTAGGATTACATGCATTGAGCCATAAGGCCCAACCCCAAGAATATTTTTAATAGATTAATCTGGCAGGGACACTCCAAAGGATTAGGAACTGGGCTGAGCCCAGTTTCATATTGTCAACATGCCCATTAATAAGGCAGACAAAGTTGGAATACCTAACTCATAGTTTAACAAAATGAATACCAAGAAGCTGAACCATTGTGTTGTTGGGAATGGCAGAGGCCAAGGGGTTGGACATTGAGTGGTTAGAGAGAGAGTAGGTAAATACACTCATCATCTTCAATGAACATATGTAAAAATAGAACCAGACCACTTAAGGGGTTGAGAGAGAGTCCTCTTGTTCTCTTTTGGACAAACTCCATGGAACTCTTAGCCAATTATTGAATTTTGCTTGTGAGATGTTTTATATTGCTTTGATATCATCCCATTATTGTCTATTTTGGGTATTTTCTGATTTAGTAATCCTTCATATTAATTAAAATAGAAATCTGAGAAAAGCATAAATGTTGAGAGGGTTCCCATACTAAGGCCCAAGTGCACATGATCTCATTTTGTAGGGTAAAACAAGTCTTAGAGAAACAAGGGAAAGGGTGACGTGGAACAAGATGCTTCGTATTTAATTGAAACCTATTTTTTACAACTGCTTAAAGATAATAAAAATAGCAAATAAAACAAAAATAATAAATATCAGACAAAATAAAAATATAATGCAGAAAAACAACCCCAAAACAACTTCATCAAATTGTGAACACTATGAATTGTATATGCTATAAATAGCAGTTAGTACACTGAGTGACAGACTTGAAAGTTGTAAAAGGGTGTCTGAGATGCCATTCATAGTAAGAAATTAATTCTAAATATGGGAAAAGCAATATATAGAACAAGCTTATCATAACAATATCTGTAACGCATTCCCAGCTATACTCAACTATGGAGAAATGTGTAATGACCTTCTATACAACTAACACTATATAATAACAGCAAGTGTTCTTTTATAAGAATACTCAATAATAGGAAAAATACAATATAAATGATAGGATAAAAAGAAGGAATCAAATGTATATACATAACACTGGCCAAGAATGTGTTTCAGGGCCTGGGAATATGGCCTAGTGGTAGAATGCTCACCTCGTATACATGAAGCCCTGGGTTCAATTCCTCAGCACCACATATATAGAAAAAGCCGGAAGTGGCACTGTGGCTCAAGTGGCAGAGTGCTAGCCTTGAGCAAACAGAAGCCAGGGGCAGTGCTCAGGCCCTGAGTTCAAGGCCCAGGACTGGCAAAAAAAATGTGTTTCAAAAGCCTACATATAAAAATAATACATGAAAACGTCAGCAGTGACAATATTTGGGTGATGAAAGTAAACTTTTGTGGTGTTTAGTGCTGGCACTGGGGCTTGAAATCAGGGACTAAGACCTGTTCTTTAGCTTTTTTGCTTAAATCTGGTGTTCTACCACACTTCCCTTTCAGGCTTTTTGCTGGTAAATTGGAGATTACAGTCTCTCATGGACTTTCCTGCCCTGGCTAATTTTAAACCATGATTCACAGATCTCAGCTTCCTAAGTAGATAGGATTACAGGGGTAAGCATGTGGTGCTCAGCAAATTCTAGATGTTCTTTAATGAGCATAGGTTTTATAACAAAAAATAAATCACCATGAAGAAAATCCAGAGATTTAAAAAAATAACTAAATATATGTTAACAAGACCAAGTGCAACATTTGGGAATGAGAGGTTTTTTTTATACCAACTTTAGGACTAGAGCAACAGGGTTTAACCACAGTTCCTATAAGACTTTATTTTTAAGGCCAAAAGTTAACTGACTGTAAATTCATTATGAGCTAACAGTGACATGCATGGCTGAAGTGGAAAGATAGCCATAATATCAAGTTCAGTTTCCTTGATATAATTTGTATGCAAAACAAAGGCTGCAATGATATTCCCATTGTGCTGCCTGAGTTGGACTAAATCTTGCATAATGTGTTTAGCCTTGAATTTGAGCTTTTTAAAAAATGTGTTGAAAATGAAAGAGCAGGCAGGAGCCAATGGCTCATGCTTGTAATCCTAGCTACTCAGGAGGCTGAGATGTGAAGGTCGAGGTTCAAAGCCAGCCTGGGCAGGAAATTCCATGAGACACTTATCTCCAATTATCTACTAGAAAATCAGAAGTGGAGCTGTGGCTCAAGCGGTTAGAGCTCCAACCTTGAGCACAAAAACTAAGTGACAGGCTGGGACTATGGCCTAGTGGCAAGAGTGCTTGCCTTGTATACATGAAGCCCTGGGTTCAATTCCCCAGCACAACATATGTAGAAAACAGCCAGAAGAGGCGCTGTGGTTCAAGTGGCAGAGTGCTAGCCTTGAGCAAAAAGAAGCCAGGGACAGTGCTCAGGCCCTGAGTTCAAGCCCCAGGACTGGCCAACAAAAACAAAAACAAAAACAAAACAAAACAAAAAAACCTAAGTTGCAGAACCCAGGCCCTGACTTAAAACTACAACACTGCACAAAAAAAAAATCACCAGAGGAACTCTGGTGACTCAGACTTCCAGAGAAACTCTATGACCTTGGACTACCTTTCCCACTTTATTTTTCCTCCAGTGTCTTCATGTGCATAAAGACATCCTTGTACCTTGCTCATATGGTCATTATGGCATGGATATGTAGTTAATGTTTGCAAAGTACTTAGAACATCTAGCCCGGCATATAATATTTATTTTGTATGGTGGGAAGAACTCTAGGAACATATTTCATCTGAAATAGAAAAATATATTTCTTTTTTTTCTTTTTTTCCAAATTTTTATTATCAAACTGATGTACAGAGAGGTTACAGTTTCATACATTAGGCATTGGATACATTTCTTGTACTGTTTGTTACCTTGTCCCCCATATCCCCCTCCCTCCTCCCACTTTCCCTTCCCCCCCTGAAGTGTTCAGTTTACTTACACCAAACAGTTTTGCAAGTATTGCTTTTGTAGTTGTCTTTTTTTAACCCTGTGTCTCTCAATTTTGGTATTCCCTTTCAATTTCCTACAATATCTTTACAGATTGGGAGCGCTTCCTTGTGGAAGCACATGCTTCATAGTTGCTAAGCACAGATACAAAGTCAAGAGTCAGAAGTGACCAAGAAAGAGCCTTCCATTCTCTACCCAGAGGGTTTTGCAGCAGGGCTGATGGAGCAACAATGGGGGAGATGGCCTGGCTAGGTTGTGAGTGTTCTGATATTCACTCGGGTACTCACCCGTGAGAGATGGTAGGAAAATGCACTCTTATATGGCAGAAGAAAAAGAACCTGATCTGGTTGGTCCTATCAGCACAGCCTTGGTGTAAAGATATTGTCCTCTGTAATCACCCAGCATTCCACAGGCATCAGGAATCACCCAAAGACTTGCCATAAATGCTACTTCCCAGTCTCCACACAGACTCAGACATTTAGGATGGGCTACAATTGATGTTTCATCATCCTGGGAATGGGGTTGACCCTCTCTCAAAGATAAGAATGAATAATCTGATGCATTTCCCCCACCCACCCAAGAAAAAAACACAATGGGTCCATGAGCTCTGGAACATGCAAATGTTGTAGGGAGCAGAGCTGGCTCCATCTTGACTAGGGAAACATGGTAGGAAATGTTGGGGGGAGTAGTCAATCTGACCCCAAAATTCTGCTTCTGTAAATGGCTTGCTTAACTTGTTTGTTGCTTGCTCTACCCCTTGTGTCAACCTCCTACATCTGTGCTATGATTTTACCTTCATAAACCCCAATTTGAGGACTGCTCGGGGTCACGGGGTCAGCTCCCGAGTCTGTGCTGCATCCCTGGCCGGTCAGTTCGTTTCCTCAATAAATCCATCTTTTTGCTTGAGACTGTCTCTGAGTGGTGGACTCTTGGAAGGACAGGGAACCCCCTCCCTTGAACCCCGTAACACAAACTCCATTAAACTCAGTCCTATAAACTATTAAGAGGAAGGAGCCTTCGATAAAGATATGTACCTGATTCCCGCTATTGCAGACATTTGCTTTTGTGCTTAATAAAACCGCAAAGATAGTGGATGTATTCAAAAGCAGAAAATCTAAAATCCACAAAGACAATTACCTCTCTATCCCCTACCTGCCTTCTCAGCAGTGACTGCTTACTTACTCCGATACCCCTTTAGAGAGAGGGCCCAGGGAGAAAGGGGGACAGAACATGTGAAATAATCATGGCTTTAGGTCACCTAATACTCCCTAACCCCCAGGAAAGCCCAGAGAACAACATGTACAAACAGAACCTCAATTTCCTTGTACCACCCACCAGTCCAGCCAAAGCTGCTCCACCTTGACACATTGCTAGAAGCATCTCTCAGCCTCCAGGCCTTCTTCTTTACAATACTGACTGTTTGAGCTCATTACCAATCTCTCAGGTACAGAAATCCAATCCAGAAATCCATAAGTCCATGAGACTCTTAGTTCCAATTAACTTCCCCTAGGAGCCGGAAGTAGAGCTGTGGCTCAAGTGGTCGAGTACTAGTCTTGAGTACAAAGCTCAGGGACAGTGTCCAGGCCCTGAATTCAAGCCTGGCCCATAAAAAACAAATAAAAAGATCCCAGGTGTTGCAGGTTGCCACTGGAGCTACACTTTGGAAAGCATCCAAATCAGCTGATTGTGGCCAGGGCACTGTTTGGCGAGTGCAGATAGACTATGGGCCTGGAGGAAATGCAAGGATTGGTAGAATTTATGAGACAAGGTAGAAGTGAGGTGCGCTTCTATTTTGCTCTCTGCAGGAGAACTCATCCCACCTCACTGAAAGCCTTGCGTGGGAGTTGCAGGCCTGTGGAGTTGGGAACATTCTGAAGACTTCTCTGGCATCTGCTCTGACAAAGGCCGTTTCCTCAGAGTACCTTCAGGATGGCTTTGCCTGGGAGTTCTAGCTGAGTATTTTTCCTGGGTGTGGCCTGACAATCATAGATCCCAGGGACAAAGAGCATCTGTAAGCCTTTCACGAGGTATTCTGACTTGGGCTATGTAATTAAATTCCTGGTTCAGAAAGCTGCTCTTCCCTATCTGACCCCAGAGCTGGCCAGGGGGCCAAAGGTGACCTGAGTTCCTGTCGTGTCTAACCTCAAAAATCATTACTCCGTGATCTTGAGAACCTCCTTCTCTGCTCTGGAAAGGATGAATCCTTCAGATGACACCCTTCCCTGCAAAATCATTCTTTTATCACTGAATGCTCAGTCAAGGTCTCTTTAAAAAATGAGAAAAAATAACAGGCCTTTTGTCCTTTCCTGCTTGTTTACAATAAAAGCACATGCCCTACCAGGACCGCAGAATCCTAAACCAAAATTGGTAGTTATTTCACAATCTGAAATTTCCTCTTGAAATCTATGCAGTGGGTTTCACAACATAAAAGCACCCATGAGCTCCAGAGACGAGCAGGAGGTAAAGGTGGGGTGGGGAACCAGGGAGACAGAGATAAGTAATTTACCCCTCACAAAAGCAGAGTCATCCGCATCTATCTTTACAGTGATCAACACCTAGCAAAGACACAACATAACTACATCGCCACAGGGCCCTCTGCAACAAAAGCCAAGAGGCCAAGGCCTCAAACCATGGTGTCTCTATCTATCCCACTCTGTTCACCAGGTTAGTCATTACACAAGGCTGAGGTCAGCACCTCTTAGGAGGTTGCTTTAATTAGCTGGCAATTTGAAGCTTCATGGTGAGGAAAAGAAAAGTTCCAGCCCCTCACAAATCAAAGTATTTTTTTTTCAGCTTCCCCAATGGGTTCCAAGTGACTCAGCATTGGCCCAGATGGGCACTATTAGTGATGAGAAATCTTCCGCCTGGGTAATATATTGCATACAACACATGGCCAAAGAACAGTGCCAAGTTCATACCAGGAAGAGAAGGGGAATTATTCACCTCCACTTCAAATGCAAGCAAATCCTTTCTTAATGCACGGGTCTACTCCGTAATCAGAAAGACAAAGCCCTGAGATAGTCAGAGATTTCCATCTAAGATTCAAGGAATTATTAGGCAAAGCTTTTCCTTTTTTGTTGACTATTAAAAAGGCAATCAAATTGAGGACAGCAAAGGAAAAAGGGCAAAGAAAAAAAAAAATTTTTCAAAAACAGCCCCAGGGTAGAAAAGCAAGCAGCAGAAAAGCCTTTGGCTTCACAGCTCTTTGTCAGTACTATGAGCGCCACCTAGAGATCATTTGGAGAACTGCAAAACTCATTCAATTTGAAGCGGGGGACCAAAAACTACATTTTCTAGGGTCCAGGGCTGGACTTGCCTCAGACAATTGTTGGAAATTTAGGACCATGTCCCTCTTTTTTAGTTTTTATTAAAGAAACTTTCATAACTGTAAAAGACAAAATATACTGGAGGAATCTAGTGAGATCCAGTAGGAAAATTAACCTTTAATATTTCTCCCTCATTGAACTAGCAGAGTTCCTGCAGACTGAACTCAGCTGAGTTCCAAAGAATACTTTGAGGAGAAAAATTGAAAGCTCTCATTGAAATGAAACAGAAGACTAGAGAGCAACTCGGAGGGCAAACAGGAACACATCTAATATTAGGACTGAGAATTAGTCCTTCCAAGCAGACTCAAGCCCAGAAGGCCTAGACATCCTTGTACAGCTCAGATCTCTCTGAGGCAATCTGAACACATACATCTCTAAAGAACTGACCACCACTTCCAGAACATTCCTCTTATATTACATTCAAATACATACGTACACCCTCTCGCCACCCCTATAGTGACCTTGTACTAATTCATACATGCGCCTCCCACACCCCCAGTCTGTGAGGAGTCACACCAGGACAAAGAGTTCCTAGTATGCTAAAGGCTCAACTGCTCAATGCAAAAACATATTCTGAGCCAAGCATTAGTGGCTTATGCCTGTAATCAGGAACCTAAGATCTGAGGATTGAGGTTCAAAGCCAGCCCTGGGCAGGAAAGCTTGTGAGATTATTATCTCCAATCAACTATCAAAAATCCAGAAGTAGGGCTGGTAATGTGGCTTAGCAGTAGAGTGCTTGCCTAGCATTGCATGAAGCCCTGGGTTCAATTCCTCAGCACCACATAAACAGAAAAAGCCAGAAGTGGCACTGTGGTAGAGTGCTAGCCTGGAGCAAAAAGAAGCCAGGGAAAAAACTAGGAAAGTGAAAAAGGAATATCAAAATCAAGAGACAAAGGATAAAAAGGCAAGGACTCCAAAAGCAATACTTGCAAAACTGTTTGGTGTAAACCAACTAAACAACTCATGGGGGGAGAGGGAAAGGAGAAGGGTGGAGGGGGGAATGAGGGAGGTGTAACAAACAGTACAGGAAATGTACGCAAGGCCTAACATATGAAACTGTAACCACTCTGTACATCACTTTGACAACACATAAGAAAAAAAGAAAAGAAGCCAGGGACAGTGCTCAGGCCCTGAGTTCAAGCCCCAGGACTGACAAAAAAAATCCAGAAGTAAACCTGTAGCTTAAGTGGTAGAGCTCTAGCCTTAAACACAAAAGCTCAGGGACATTGCCCAAGCTGTGAGTTCAAGCCCCAGGATCCAAACACACACACACACACACACACACACACACACACACACACACACACACACACCCCACATTCTGTCCTAGATATCACAAGCTAGTTCATCAAATAAATGAAGCTGTTAAAAAAAATCACAACATGTTGGTGCCAAAAATTTCAACTACCATCTGGACAGCTTCCCATCTCATCCCATGTATTCTTGTCTTCATCAGCCTGTGCTTCCATGGCTGAAGACAGCTTTGACAAATCTTGAATGGGGGAATCAAAATTACCCTTTATTTTCCTCTAATAACCCCCCTTCCAACTTCCTTCTTCACTATAAACACTGAACAGCCTTTCCATGCCTGCCGACAAAAAACACTGATGGCAAGGTTCATCAAGCTCCAGAGGTTCATCCTAAAGCTCTAGAAAATCATGTTCCTAAACTTCCACATGCTCCCACTCACAAAAAGCAAGCATTCTAGTGTGTTGTCTTCTTTGTTTCTTGACCATAAAGCAGAAATAATTGTGTATAGGCTGACTCAGTAGGACCCAAAGCAGGGTTCTCTCAGCCAACCTCATGATGACAATGACAGAGCAGGCTGCCTTCCATCACAAATGTTGTTCTGACTGTAGCCTTGATCCACTAAAGCAAAACATTGTGGGCAAGAGAGCAAGCAAACAGTAGCATATCCTGTTACCCCAGGGGATTGCTAGCATCAGGAAGGTTTCCAAAACATCTCAAAGAAGAAACATTCCTGATTTCAGAGTCTCCTAGTTTCAGGGTGGCCTGCATGACAAGTACAGCAGGTACACTCTACCCTCCTGAGCACCAACTGCTTCAGAATATCTACAATTCAAGGTGGACGTCATTCTTTATTTTGAGGTATATGTTGTATGCCAGTATTGGGACTTGAACTCGGGGATTCACACTCTTGCTTGGCTTTTCTTCTCAAGGCTAGTGTTCTACCACTTGAGCCACAGCTCCACTTCCAAATTTTTGTGGTCAATTGGAAATAAGAGTCTCACTAACTTTTCTGCCCAACTTGGCTTCAAACTTTGATCCTCAAATCTTGGCCTTTTGAGTTGCTAGGATTACAGCTGTGAGCCATTGGGGCCCAGCTAATCATTATTTTTAAACAGCATAGTGGTTACTATTTTCTTCACTTATTCCCTTATTTAGTTGCATAGTATCAGAAAATTTTACAAGCCTCAGCATGTGTCTACTTACTGGAAATTTTTTTTAATTTTATCAAAAAATATTTTTGTATTCTTATACAATGAAGAATCTGCCACTGGCCTGCAGTTTACAGGCATATTCTTTGGGTCACTTCTGTAAAACAGAATAAGTTAGAAAGTAGATCTTCTTGACTATAGGAAATTATTTGCCTCCGGACATTTGCACATATTGTGCACAAAACAGGACACATGGTCAGTGTGGGTTTTGCGTCTTCTTTGCATCTTGACGGCTCTTCTGCCAGCTGCTCCCGTGGCTCCCCACCGCTCTGCATTCTGCCATATCCAATGATGGTTTATGACAAAATTCACTAGGCAGCAAGCCATGTGGCTCTTATAGACAGCAATTAGGAGAGAGGGAAAGGCCGAATTACACAGCACTGGAGAATGCAGTTAGGGAAAGAAAGTCAGATCTTATTTTTCTCTTACCTCCTGGTGATGAAATCTATGTGCTCATCCAATAGCATACACCTAATTCTGGAGTCATTCAGAGCCAACAGCTCATTTTCATATGGAAATCTATTTAAAGTGAAAGGCATGTATTTTTTTTTCATCAAAAAGAATCCTTACCTTTTCTTTGGCTTTCCTTTTTGTTCCTGAATCCATCCACTCATTTTCTTTCTCCAGCATGTCAATAAAGGCCCATCGAACACCCTCAATCAGTTCCTCCATCTATGAGAAAATATGCAAAGAAGGAGCATCAACACCAAAGACAAAAAACAAGGTTTTCTGGACCAAACTCAGCTTGTATGAGAACTAGTTCAAGGCGGAACGTGGTATAAGGAATCTTTTGTTGCTCAACTCTAGCAATGTTTGTTTCCATGAGAACAATTTGGTAGCCCAAGTCTGAAAGGATTCTATGGAAGAAACGAATTCACCAGGTTATAACTGATAATGACTTCCTTCTCTGTTAAGGTAACAACCAATTCCCATAGTTGAACCAGAACTTGAGAGTCACATGGACTGTGAGCAACAGAGATACTGCTAACACAGAGACAAGCAGAGAGCCAGTACCCCAAAGAACACCTCACCAGCGTGAGTCAGACTTACGTCAAGGTCCCATGCCTTTCCAGATTTGATCGAGAATGTTTGGCTATTCTCTACCAACTTCCTATACTCTTCTCTGCTCTCTCACATCTCAACAAAACGATTACTTCAGATCTAGAATAACAGGCCAGAAGGGAGCTGCCACAGCAAGGATGACTTCCAAAAGGCCTATTCCCACATAGTAAAAGAATGAGGTCACATATGCACTGAAGATACACACACCTTAGCTTTGCCACCAACACAGGCTGGCCAACGGAGAAGATTAGAGGAAAAGAGACATTGATGATAAATTTTACAGCTGAGAGATGAGTGAGGAGGTCCTGTTGCCTATGAGTACCCCTATACCAGAAAATCTATCTTACTTCTATAATCCTAGCTATTTAGGAGGATGAGATCTAGAGGATCATGGTTTGAAACCAGCAAAGACAGAAATATCTGGGAGATTTCCATCTCCAAAATAACTAGCAAAAAGCAAGTCTGGAGGAGTGTTTCAAGTGGTAAAGCATACACTGAATAAGCAAGCATTAGACGATGAATTCAAACTCTGGCAGTAGCAAAAACAAAGGCACCATTCATGGTATATGCTTGTAATCTTACTTACATGAGCGGACACGGTAAGATTTTTGTTCCAAGCCAGCCCCCTGGGGGGGGGAGATTAACAAGATTTTATCTCAAAAACAGGTCAGGCATGGTATACACATGTAATCTTAGCTACAGAAGAAGCAAGAGTAGGCCTGTGCTGGTGGCTTACACTTGTATTCCTAGCTGTTCAGGAGGCTGACATCTGGGGACTGCAGTACAAAGCCAGCCTGAGTAGGAAAGTCCATATGACTCTTATTTCCAGTTAATAACCAAAAAGCCACAAGTGAAGCTGTAGCTCAAGGGGTAGAGTCCCAGCCTTGAGCATAAAGGTCAGGAACAGTGTCCTGTCCCTGAGTTCAAACCCCAGGACCAGCACAAAAGAAAGAGGAGGAAGAGGAGGAGGAGGAGATAGAGGAGGAGGAGGAGGAGGTAAAAGAGGAGGGGGAGGAGGTAGAGGAGGAAGAAGAGGAGGTAGAGGAGGAGGGGGAGGAGAAGGCAGCAGGGAGAGATTAGTCAAAACCAAGTGACTGTATCCAAAAAACAAAACAAATAAGTCAGAGGGTATAGTTCAAGTGGTAGATTACTTTCCTAGCAAGCAGAAGAGGCTGACTTCATATCCTAGTACAAAGAAACAAATGGAAGAAGGGAGGGAGGGAGGAATTCTATTCTGCAGAAATGTTTTAGATTCCTTAGTGGAACACTCAAATCAGAATACTGGGGTCTAACCCCGAAATTAAATTGAAATTTGATATTATAAGTTACAAACCAATTTTTACCACTACTTACACAAGGAAATGAGTTTAAATGTTTCCTTTGTTCTATAAGGAATTGTCGACAGGAAGCTAAAAATAATCCCTTTCTGTTTAATAAGTTTTCAGTTATGTTTTCAGCTCAATAACAGTTGTAAGGGAACCAGAGCTGTAAATCAGTGGGCTGGGTTCCATCATATGTAAATAAGAACAAACAGCAGATGGAAGAGGGGGGTTGCTTCACAGCTATTTCTTCTCAACTTTAGTAAAACATTAAAAGGAGAGAAACCTTAATTTGGGATTAGGGCCTGATAAAAACATAAAATGAAGGGAGAGCAAAAGTCCTTTAAAAATCATTGTCAAGATCAATCATTGTGGTTCCCACCTGTAATTCCTGCTACTTAACAGGCAGAGGTCAAGAAGATCAATAGTTCATTACCAAGCCATGTGAAAGAGACCCCCCATCTCAACAACAAAAAAAGTGTCTGGCATAAGTTATGTGCCTATCACCCTGGATATATAGAAGGCATAAATAGGAGGATCATAGTCCAAGTCAGACTAGGCAAAAAAATGAAAATCCTATTTGAAAAATAACTAAAGAAAAAATGGTTGAAGGACTTGACTTTAAATAGTTGAGTATTGCCTAAAAAGCATGTGAGCCTGAGTTAAGACCCTAGAACTGCTGGGCTTTGGTGGCTCATGCCTGTAATCCTAGCTGCTCAAGTAGCTGAGATCTGAGAATTGTGCTTAGAAGACAACCTAAGCAGAGAACTCCATGAGACTCTTATCTCCAATTAACCAGAAAAAAAGCTGGCACTGTCAATTAAGTGGTAGAATGCTAGCCTTGAGCAAAAAGAGCTAAGGGATGGCATTCAGGCCTTGAGTTCAAGCCCTAGGACCACCACCACCAACAACAACAACAAAGAGACCTTAGTACTGACAAAAAACAGTCAAGGACTTCTCAACCTATCCTGCATACTGAGATTTTTGGGAAAGGATCATTAAAAATTCTGACAAAAACAATTAAAAACTAAAGCTATATCCTTATATATCACCCTGCACCAGAATAATTCTAAATGGATCAAAGACTTCAATGTAAGGCCAGATACCATGAAAATATTAGAGGAAGGGGTAGAGGAGAAACACTAAGGCTTCTAGGCAAGGGCCAAAACTTTCTAAGTAAAGATCCAGAATCATGGGGCTGGGGATATGGCCTAGTGGCAAGAGAACTTGCCTCGTATACATGAGGCCCTGGGTTCAATTCCCCAGCACCACATATACAGAAAATGGCCAGAAGTGGGCACTGTGGCACAAGTGGCAAAGTGCTAGTCTTGAGCAAAAGGAAGCCAGGGACAGTGCTCAGGCCCTGAGTTCAAGGCCCAGGACTGGCCAAAAAAAAAAAAAGATCCAGAATCACAATAAATCAAAGAAAGACTGGAGGGACTGGGAATATGGCCTAGTGGCAAGAGTGCTTGCCTCGTATACATGAAGCCCTAGGTTTGATTCCCCAGCACCACATATATAGAAAATGGCCAGAGGTGGCGTTGTGGCTCAAGTGGTAGAGTGCTAGCCTTGAGCAAAGAGAAGCCAGGGACAGTGCTCAGGCCCTGAGTCCCAAGCCCTATGACTGGCAAAAAAAAAAAAAAGAAAGAAAGACTGGAAAGATGAGATTGCATCAAACTGAAGAGTTTCTGCAGGGCAAAGGACATAGCTAGCAAAATAAATAGAAAGTCCACAGAATGGGAGAAGATTTTTACTAGCTATACATCAGACAAGGGCCTCATACCTAGAATATAATTTAGAGCTCAAACAATTAAACCCCCCAAAAAGTAAACCCTTGGCTGGGAATATGACCTAGTGGTAGAGTGCTTGCCTAGCATACTTGAAACCCTGGGTTCAATTTCTCAGCACCACATAAACAGAAAAAGCTAGAAGTGGTGCTGTGGCTCAAGTGGCAGAGTGCTAGCCTTGAGCAAAAAGAAGCTAGGGACAGTGCTCAGGCACTGAATTCAAGCCCCAGGAATAGCATGTGTGTGTGTGTGTGTGTGTGTGTGTGTGTGTGTGTGTGTGTATGTGTATGTATATATGTATGTATGTATATATGTGTATGTATATATAATATGTACTCATCACCTCGCTTATGTAACTGTAACCCCTCTGTACAAAACCTTTACAACAACAATAAACTAAAATAATGAATTTTTTAAAACTTAAATAAATATAAAGACTTCTAGGGTCTAAGCATTAGAATATTAATTTTATTAGTCTAAGTTCTAGCTTGGACACTGATAGTTTTCAAAGTTCCCCTAAGTAATTCCAGGACTGCAAACCACTACTATAGTGTCAGCATTTATTTAATGAATAAAGAAGTTAAAGGTTGATAATATACTCAAGCTCATACAGCTAGTGAGGGTCAGAATCAAGTCATCTGACCACAAAGCTAAAATGACAGTTATGACCTCAGAGCTTCTAGAAGCAGCAGAAGTATCCTCTATAAATCAGAGGAAAATACCAGAGAAGTTGAAGGAAACCAACTGAAAAAATGCGCAAGAAACAGAAATCCCCATAGGCAGGGTAAAAAAAAAAACTGACAGGGAAACCTTCAGGGACTAGATCTTTAATCTCTGCCGTCTTCATCACCCCTTAAACTTTTATGACCTTAGGAAGCAACAGCATACATGAGCCAGGAGATTTACTGCGTGTAGAAAGAGTAAAGACATCTTCCCAGATCGAGGGTAGTCGCTGATAAAGATAGAAGGAAGTGAATAGATTGATTGAAGAGATTTTGTGCTCAAATGAATGGAACCAGGTGATTAATTGAATTGGGAAAGTAAGAAAAGTGAAGAGAGAAACAGATTTATTCCAAGGCTACAGACATGGGCACCTCAGAGGATGTTTCTATGATTCTCTGAGAGGAGGAACACTGGAAGAGAAAGAGGGCTGAGGGCAGAAGGCAGACCACAAGGGGATGAGTTAGACGTGAGGAGTGCAGATAGCAAGGCTGTATAGCCTACTTGTGTTTGTCTACAAAGGAAAGAAAGCAATGATGAGAAGTGGACATAGGATTAAGGGAGGGGCCTGAGGGGTCCTGCATGCTTGCTGTTGCAGAACACGGAAGATGCCTGATTATGTTTAAATATCATCAGAAAGGATCCAATAAAAGGACAATGCTGAAAAAGATGAGAGGAAAAAAAAGCCATAAATAAGCCAGGTGTCAGTGGCTCGTGCCTGTAAATCTGGCTACTCAGGAGGCTAAGGTAAGAGGATCATGGTTCAAAGCCTGTCTGCATAGGAAAGTCTATGAGACTCTCATCTCCAATCAACAACCAAAAAAGCTAAAGTAGAACTGTGGTTCAAGTGGTAGAGGAATCGCACACAAAGCTCATGGACAGCACCCACATCCTGGGTTCAAGCCCCAGGACCCACACAGACACACAGACACACAGACACAGACACACACACACACACACACACACACACACACACACACACACACACACACACGGCCATAAATAGTCTCTGAATGGACAAATGGAAGATAGAACCCAGAAACGATATAGAAGGATTTGCCTTATACATAAGACGGGATTATAGAGATAAAGCAGTGAGCAGGCAGGCAGGTAGACAAGCAAGCAAGAAAATTAGTAAATTAGAGGGGAGAAGGTTTATAGCTCAATGTGTAGCTCAGTGCTAGAGTGTTGGCTTAGTATATATTATGACCTCGGTTTAATTTTTTTAAGTTATGCAAGTTCTTCTCTAATCAATCATATGTCTTTTCTCCATGCAGTAGAATTGCTAAAAAATCTTCTCTGAAATAGTCTTTTTCTTCACACATAACCTCACGAATTCTGGCAACATAAATGCACTGCTAGGAAGAAAAAGAAGTATTTGCAGATTTTTTTAAAGGACAATAAGTTGTCATCGTCGTTTTTTCCCTTAATGTCCTGGCTAACATATAGCAGTGATAGAAAGGCAGTTAATGAATAAGCAGAAAGCTAAATATCACCAAGGAAAACATCTGTTTGGGGTATGGTATACATAAACTAATCTTCAATCATGGTTTAATCAACTATCTGGGTGCCAGTAGCTTATGCCTGTGATCCTAGCTACTCAGGAGGCAATCTAAGGATTGCGGTTCAAAGCCAGCCTGACCAGGGAAGTCTGTAAGACTATTCTCTCCAATTAAAGCCTTAAAAAGCCATTAGTGGAGCTGTGGCTGAAATAGTAGAGCACTCACTTTGAGCTTAAAAAAAAAAGGAAAAGGAAAAACATGCAGGGACAGCACCCAGACCCTGAGTTAAAGCCCCAGGACTGGTACAAGAATAATTAATAACAATCATCCAAATAAAGCTAATTAAGCACTGTCTATGCCCAATAAATCTTGGGCAAATTTCTGCCATTTTTGGATTCCTACTTTGAATCTTAAAGTCATTTCTCCCTTATTCTCTTTGGGAGAATTTTGATGAACTAGACACTTCTTAGTAAAATAGGCCTTTGTGCTTCCAAATACTTCTTTCTAAGCAGCCTGGTTTCACAAGACCTTCCCGGACCCCAAATTCATTAAAGGTTTAAGCATCTTGCATAGATTTTTCAAAGCTCTGTCTATAACTTGCTGATTGGTATTCTGATGGAAATACACAGAGGCAAAAAGATTTCAGCTCATTGTCTGAAGAATGACAAACAGTTTACTCATATTCAGCTCCTGCCTTCCTCTGCCCTTCCCTCCTCCATCCTCACCATCTCTATCTCCCTAAATATCTACACTGACTACTTGCATTTTTTGTAGGTCTGTCATATGTGTCAGATGTAAGTAAATCACATTTCAATTTTTGTTTTCCCATGAGCCTTTGCCTTTGAGAGCAATTCCTTGCCCAACCCCCCTCCCCCATTTTGAGGTCATTCGCTACTATTTCTCTCTCTCCTCTCTCTCTCCTCTCTTTCTCCTCTCCCCCCCCCCCCCGCACTCCAGACTTTACAGATTTATTGTAGAATATTTTCTGTGAGATGGTGTTGAACTACCATATCATACTTGAAGAAAGAAGGAAACCTTTGAAGGTGATTAATGTCATTGGTTAGCACATGGATGCAAATAAGAGAAATATTGATTTTAGCAAGCTGGAACTAGGAAGATAAGTCACTGAAAATTTCTGATTTTTATCTTTAGAAAACTCTACATCATGACATAATAACATAGCCTTCAGTCAAGTCATATTCCCTGAAGCAGCAAGAGCCTAACATAATTTTTAAATAAGAAAAAAGAAGCCAGGCACTGGTGGCTCATACCTGTAATTTCTAGCTACTCAGGAGGCTGAAATCTGAGAATCATGGTTTGAAGCTTTACAGGCATTAACCACCAAAAAGGGACAGCAACGAAGCCGCAGGACCAGCACACATACACACAAAAGACAAATTTTATTTTTTCATCAAACTTTGACCTGACTCTTTCATCACACAGCATTAATAGAAATCACTTAAGTAATTATTTTTTCCATAGAAAATATTTATTTAGGATCACAGACAAAAATAAAACAAACAAGCCAGGTGCTAGTAACTGTGCCTATAATCTTAGGTACTTAGGAGGCTGAGATTTGAGGATCACAGTTCAAAGCTAGCCAGGGCAGGAAGGTCAGTAAGACTCTTATCTCCAATTAGTCAGCAAAAGGCCAGAAGTGGAGGTGTGGCTCAAGTGGCAGAGCACTAGCCTTGAGTGAAAAAAGCCAAGTGAGACCATTTTTTTTTTTGGTCAGTTTTAGGTCTTGAACTCAATTCATTTGGTTGGTCTATGGGAATTGTTAGTTCTTTTCCTCAACCAATGTGATTTAAGAAAAGGCTCTCCCTTTTCATTCTTTGCACCACAGGATTTTGGCCATGCTGATTTATATCAGACACCAGACATTGCTGAGTTATACCTGCATATACATCTATGAGTTGCTCATCTATCCAGGAATTTAAATAAAATTGGAACCTTTTGTCTTAATACACTAAATTGTCCTTCCTACTCTTCTTTGGCTCTCTCCTCACCCTGACGAAGGACATTTTTGTATGTATAAATGGGTCATGATGGCTCATAGTAAGCCATTAAAAGGGAACGCATACCAGCAGAGCTTGGAAGTGTCAGTTTGCCACATGGTCAGTTGTGGTTTCCTTCAAAACTTGGTCTCTGGCAATAAAGAAATCCTACAAAGCCAACTCAAATTGCACCTCACACCTACATATCCCAAACACTTAACCCCATACTGATGTCTCAGTTACTCCTCATAGTTCCTGTCAGACATATAATCAGAACAACACAGACATGTTTAATTGCCTTTCCATGTCTATTTATTTGGGCTCTCCAATAAAAGCTATAAATGTTGAGAGCAGGAACCATGGTTTCAATATAATAAGATCATGGCTATATAAACAATTAAAATAGTACCTTTCAAATTAAAATTATAATAGTACCTTTCAAATTATGATTCCATATTTAACACAGTTTCCTGATTTTATAGCTCACAAATGATTGTTTTACATGTGTAAAAAATGTTCATGCCTAATGATGCCTTAAAGAAGATGCTTAATAAATACAGGTTCACTTGATGCTTTGTAAAACTTCCATTGGAAGTTTTAGCCTGAGCAACTAGGCAAGAGAAAGAAATAAAGGGTATACAAACAAGAAAGGAGTAAGTCAAATTATACCATTTTTTAGATTACAAGATACTATATATAGAAAAAAACTAAGATTCCACCAAATGACTACTAGAACTGATAAACAAATTCAGTAACGTGACAGGATACTGTTGGGGTCCATCTTCCCCCTAGATGGAAGGGGCCTGAGGCACCTCCCCCAGCTGGGGAATGCAGCCCTTCCATCCTCCCTACATTGGAATCTGGAGAAACCGGTCCGATAAGAGACCCCCGACCTAGCTGGCAGCCAGCCCCGCCCTGGAGGTCAAGTGACGTAGCCCCTTGGAGGTCAAGTGACCAGCCCCTTGGAGGTCACCTGACAGCTCATGGCCTATGGGAATCCTGGCCAACCCCCTTCCCCTGATCATCTACCCTTGCCCCTCTCTCAATAAAGTTAGTTCGCTCTCAGAAGCTGACTCCGTGGTCTATGTCCGTTGCTTCCAGAGTAGGATAGCGGTCACATTACCACGCGGGTCGCGCGCCCGCCAGGACGGAGACATCCCCACGTCTCACCCCGACAGACCTGCAGGCCGAGGGTCGGGGGAGAAGGCGATGCGAGGATAATAAGAGAAAGAAATGAGCACTTGAGCCGGAGCAGAGAAAGCAGTCCCCACAGAGTGGCGCCCCACGTGGGTTACACGAATCCACGCAAGAAAGCCCGGCTCCCGACCGGCCCTGACGGAAACAGGTTGGAAATCCTGAGACGCGCGATCCTCCCACCCCAGGTAAGAGGATGGGACAAGTCCAGAGTCGGCGAAACAATTCGCCCCCTAAGATCCTAAAGTTCACCCTCCAAAACGCGGGGATTAATATCTCAGAGCCCTGCGCCATACAAATTTGGGAGGAATTGACCCACAGGGTCCCGTGGCTAACTGGAGCCAACCCACTCTCATGGGAAATTTGGGACCGACTAGAGCGGGAATTACAAACAACAAAACGTGGAGGAGAACCCCCACTGCGAGCCATTAAGACTCTCAAGGCTTGCCTCTCTTGGGACCCGGGCGGGGAACCCCTGGATTCAGGAGAAGGAAGCCGGAGGTAATTTTGATCTGGAGTGGGCCCCGATGCCTACTCCAAAAAGCCCTGGGACCAAATCTCGTTAGGTACCCAGGAATCCAAGGCAGACAGGAGATGAGCAGAGCAGCCGCAGGCTTGCTACCCCTCCCCCATGTGAGGCTCAGCTTGACTCTATACATATGCAGATTTCAGCAGGCCTGAGCTGCCGCTTTTCCCAGGTGGTGGCGGCGGCGGCGGCAGCGCCCCGCAGGAAAAAAAAAAAAAACTGGCCTGGCCACTTTTAAATTCAGAGGCCTTGAAGCTACAGATTTTCATGAGTGCCGGAGGACGGTTCTTGAGAGAGGCAGGCCAAACGCGCCCTGGGCAAAATATTAACTTTACGGCCTGACTTTCAGATTTCCCACCAACCAAGGCAATAAACAGCCTAAAGCCCCTTGCTGGGCAGTCCCTATTGCCAGAGACAGTAATCATGATATTTGGAAAAAAGTTCCGATTCTTAATTAATACAGGAGCAGATCGGACCATATGCATTTAATTGGACAACATTATTATTGGATCAGCAGACCCCCATGTGCTAGATTTGGCCTATAGCAAGGCCCAAACACTCCTTCAAAGAGGAGGGCTGCGTATAGCCAATGACAAGGTTCAGAAAGTATACCCCTTCAAGATCTTGGGGGCAGAGCTTAAACTAGACTCTGTATGCCCACTCAAGCCCCAGTTATCCTTCCAGGCAACTTATACTCTGGTGGAGATGCAAAGACTGTTAGGTGAAATTAATTGGCTAAGATCCTGGCTTCAACTGCCTACAGAGGAGCTGTTACCGCTCCATGACTCTTTGAAGGGCAAAGCGCCCACTGATGTTATTACAATAACTCCATCACTCCAAACAGCCTTCCAGAAAATCCAATTGGCCTTAAATAAGGCACAGCTGGCACGCTACAAGCCTAAGTGCCCACTCTGCCTTTGGATCCTCCCCGGATCCGAACTTTCTTCAGCTGCAATTACCCAATCAGGCGAGCCCCTTCAGTGGGTGCACGCATCAGTGGGAGGAGCTCCCAGAGTTTATTCCCAGCTGGACCAGCTAGCTGACTTGGTAATTAAGGGCAGGGATACTTCCCTGAGACATTATGGAAGAGATCCTGACGTGCTAACTATTCCCTACCGGTTGTCAGATTTTGAATGGGTCAGGAGAAATAATTCACGTGTGGCTAGTGCCCTGGAGGGCTTTATGGGTAAGATAGATTGCCACTATGGCACTTCAAGATGGGTGACCTCATTTTCCAGGCTACAATGGACACCCCCTGTGCTTTTCTCTACCAAGCCTCTTGTCAAGGCTGCCAATGTCTTTACAGATGGTGGGCGAGCCGGCTCTGCCGTAGTGGTGCGCTCCGCCTCGCCCCCTGCCGGTGGGAAAGATAACACCCATTACTTTGAAGCCGTCACTGGCTCTGCACAGTTTAAAGAGCTGTATGCAGTCGCCTTGGCACTGACCCATGTTAAACAGCCAATGAACTTGTTCTCTGATAGTCTATATGTGGTTAACTTGCTACCCAACCTGGTATGTTCACATATCAAGTTGGATGGAAACCCAATCACTCCTCTGATGATCCAAGTCAGGTCTCTGTTAAAAGAGCGGAGTGAGCCTATTTTTTTACAGCACCTTCGTGGACACCAAGGACTGCCTGGGGACCTGGCACAAGGTAATCGTAGGGCCGACCAGCTGGCCACGGATGGAACCATCATAGCGCTAGCCATTGTACAACCTCAAAACCTCCAAATGGCCAAAGGGCTTCATGAGCGTACTCACTTAAATTGGAGAGGGTTACATCAGAGATTTCCTTCAATTCCTATAAAAGACTTAAAAAAGATTATAAGGACTTGCAAATCATGTATGCCTTTTGTGCAAGTCCCTCCTTTACAATCTCCAGGTGTAAATTTAAGAGGTTTAAGACCCAACTTAATTTGGCAGACTGATGTGACCCATTACGCCCCCTTTGGAAGGCTAAAATATATATTTATGTCTATTGACACCTGCTCCGGTGCATGTTGGGCCTCTCTGCATAGCGGTGAAAGAGCACGGCATGCTGAAAGCCACTTCTTACAATGTTTTGCTATCCTAGGACTGCCTTTACAGGTTAAAACAGATAATGGACCTTGTTTCACCAGTAAGCCTTTACAGGCATTTTTCCAAATGTGGAATATTAAACATACCACTGGAATACCTTATAACCCAAAGGGTCAAGCCATAATTGAGAGGCATAATAGGACCCTGAAGGATCAATTATTAAAACAAAAAGGGGGGGGAAGCCCCCAGGACCAGCTGAGGACAGCGATGTTTACATTGAATATTTTAAATTTCTCTAAGGACCAACCTCTGTCGGCTTTCCAGAGACACTGGTCAAGCCAAACACCCTACTTAAAAGTGGAGGCCCGGTGGAAGGATTCTCTGACAGGGGCGTGGCGTGGACCCGACCCAATTATCAGTGCAGGAAGGGGATTCGCCTGCGTCTTCCCTACTGGGGAACCGAATCCAATCTGGATACCAGCTAGAGATGTAAAATATTGTCCAACAGAATGACCACCCAAGGGCACCTGCCCTTGAGGGATGTCTCCCCTTGTTTCCTTTCAGGAAAGCAAAGACCGAGGTGGAATTTTCTAAGGAGAAACGGGAAAGCCTGCCTGCACCAGCGATGGACCTGGACCCAGTGTCGGCCCTGTTTCTTCCCTGGACCCTGCCTGACGCCCTTTGGAGTACCGTTTGCTGTGGCAGCCTGACCCACAGCCTTGCACAAGGACCAAAGGGAAATTTTGCACGGTTGTCCCTCTCTTTCGCTCCCCCCTTTGCTGCTTATCTCAGGGGTCCCCATTGGAGGGAAATAGGAGCTAAAGGACTTGGACACTTTAATGTTTTATTATAAATGTTTATAATAAGTAAGGTATTGGCACCTTGCTGCAATGTTTATTATGAAGTGTTTTACTAACCTCAGTTGTTAAGTTACCAGCATCCTGGCTGCCACATCACCAGGACCTGAACCTGCCCCTCTACCTCACCAGCGGGGGAAGGAAGAGCCACCTGTGCTACCTCGAGCGACACCAGACTGGACCAGAATTCCTGTTTTCCGTGGACTGACCCCGATAAGAGACACTCCATTGCCTTGTGCCTTGTTGTAATTACTCATGTGTTACAATTGCTCATGTGTTACAGTTGCTCATGTTTGCATTTGCCTTGTATTACGATTGCTAATGCTCATGTCTGCTTTATGCTCCCATTTACCTTATGTTTACATTGAGTCTCTTGTTGTAAGTGATGGACCAGAGCTGTCTAGGTACCAAGTGGCCTTTGGCCTTTTAGCCATATAAGAACCCCAATAGGCTCGTCACTCAAACCCTAGGACCGGCTGCTCAGTAAGGTCCGCCGGCACCGGAAAAAAATTATCAGGCTCTCTTTCGAGTGCCAATCCTACTCTCCCCAAGGCCTCTCATCGGGCCCGCCAGCCCGGCAGGAAGGTCAGCCTGAAGAGCTAGGGCGTTAGCCCAAGACGGGTAAGACTCCCCTTGGGGGGGGGCAACCTAAGACATGGCGCGCTCTCGAGTAGGGCGCCTCCTGCTGTTCGAAAAAAAAAATATAAAAGAGGCAGATGTTGGGGTCCATCTTCCCCCTAGATGGAAGGGGCCTGAGGCACCTCCCCCAGCTGGGGAATGCAGCCCTTCCATCCTCCCTACATTGGAATCTGGAGAAACCGGTCCGATAAGAGACCCCCGACCTAGCTGGCAGCCAGCCCCGCCCTGGAGGTCAAGTGACGTAGCCCCTTGGAGGTCAAGTGACCAGCCCCTTGGAGGTCACCTGACAGCTCATGGCCTATGGGAATCCTGGCCAACCCCCTTCCCCTGATCATCTACCCTTGCCCCTCTCTCAATAAAGTTAGTTCGCTCTCAGAAGCTGACTCCGTGGTCTATGTCCGTTGCTTCCAGAGTAGGATAGCGGTCACATTACCACGCGGGTCGCGCGCCCGCCAGGACGGAGACATCCCCACGTCTCACCCCGACAAACCTGCAGGCCGAGGGTCGGGGGAGAAGGCGATGCGAGGATAATAAGAGAAAGAAATGAGCACTTGAGCCGGAGCAGAGAAAGCAGTCCCCACAGGATACAAAATGAAAGCATAAAGATCAGTAGCATTTTTATGTACCAATAAAGATGTTGAGAAAGAAATTATGAAAGCAATTCCATTCAAAATAGCTACAAAAACAAAACACTAGGAATAAATTTAACAAAGGAAATGAAAGATTTCTATGATGAAAATTGAAAAACACTGATGTAAGGTTAAAGAGGACAGAAAAAAATATGGAACCACTCCCCTATGTCCATGAGTTGGAATAATTAAGTGATTTACAGATTCAAACCAATCCCCATAAAATATCAATAAGTCTTCACAGAACTAAAAAAGCTAATTCTAAAAGTCATATGAAAGGGAAAAGACCCCAAATAACCAAAGCAATCTTGAGCCAAAAGAGCAAAGCTGAAGGTATTACACTACAGGATTTTAAGACATATGACAGAGCCATAGTAACAAAAATAGCATAGTCCTGCATAGCATAAACACACAACATAGACACACAGACTAATCAAAAGAACAGAAATATCTAAAAATAAACCCATATATCTAAAGCTAATTGATCTAAAGCCAATTGATGCCCTACAAAGGGCCAGAAATATACATAGTAAAAAGGATAGCCTCTTCGATGAATGCTGCTGGGGAAACTGGGTATTTTTATGTAGAAGACTTAAACTTTACTATTATCTCTGACTTTATGCAAAAATCAACTAAAAATGGATCAAAGACCTAATAGTAAAACTTCAAACAATGAAGCTGATAGGAAGAAGCACATGGAAACAATTCTAGATGTTGGCACAGAAAATGATTTTTTTTAATTTTTTTATTGTCAAAGTGATGTACAGAGGGATTACAGTTTCATACGCAAGGCAGTGTGTACATTTCTTTTTTTTTTTTAAAGGTTTGGTTTTGACTTTTATTTTTTTTTTATTTTTTTTCTCAAATTTTTATTATCAAACTGACGTAAAGAGAGGTTACAGTATCATACGTTGGGCATTGGATACATTTCTTGTACTGTTTGTTGCCTTGTCCCTCATTTTCTCCCTGCCTTCTCCATCCCCATTACCTACCCCCCGTGAGTTGTACAGTTGGTTTACAGCATATAGTTTTATAAGTATTGCTATTGCATTGGTTTGTCTTTTATCTTTTGTACCCTGGATATTGAATATACGTGTATTGGAACTAGGGAAGGAAAGGGGAATATCAAAATGGACAGAAAATGATTTTTTTGAGCTGGGCACTGATGACTCACATCTGTAATCCTAGCTATTCAGGAGGCTAAGATCTGAGGATCACAGTTCAAAGCCAGACCAGACAGGAAACTCTGTGAGACACTTATCTCCAATTAACCACTAGAAAATCAGAAGTGGTGCTGTGGCTCAAAGTGAGAGAGCACTAGCCTTGAGCAAAACAGCTCAAAGAGAGCACTCAAGCCCTGAGTTCATGCCCCGCAACCAACAAATAAATGCTATTTTGGATAAGACCTCAAAATGACAGACAACAAAAGCAAAAATGGGCAAATGGGATTATACTCTGCACAGCAAAAGAAATCAATAAAGAGACCATCTCAAAAATGGGAGAAAATATTTGCAAACCACTCATCTGACAAAGGATGATATCTAAAATATTTAACAACTCAATAAATTTATAAACCTAGCAATTGAAAACAAAGAATCCAATATTAAAATGGGAAATGATCAGAGTAGATGTGTCTCAAAAGAAGAAGTACAAATAACCAACAAGTAGACAAAAAATGTTCACTATCATTACCCATCAAAGAAATTGAAATCGGAACCACAATGGGTACCATCTCAGACTAGTTAGATAGTATCAAAAATAACAACAAGAAAGAAGACAAAGTCAGAAAGACAGGAAGGAAAGGAGGGAAGGAGGAAGGGAGGGAGGGAGGGAGGGAAGGAGGGAAGGAAGGAAGGAAGGAAGGAAGGAAGGAAGGAAGGAAGGAAGGAAGGAAGGAAGGAAGGAAGGAAGGAAGGAAGGAAGGAGGAGGGAGGGAGGGAGGGAGGGAGGGAGGGAGGGAGGGAGGGAGGGAGGGAGGGAGGGAGGGAGGGAGGGAGGGAGGGAGGAAATCATACTCTGAGAGAGACTGGATAACATGGCAAAATAATATTTACAACACAACCAGCCTCATAACAGCCTACTCTTTGACTGTGGTAATACCCCTAACATCCCATGCCCCAGCCAACAACTATGACTGGTCATTTGGAAATTTCAGAACTGACTGATGCACTAAAGTCTTCCTTCCACGGGTCTGATCCAATCTGCTTGACAACACTGTGATGGATAAAGACACACTATGGTACCCAGCACTAGCCAAAGATCTAGACAACAAACAAGAAAGGAGGGCCAAATGTGTAATCATCATGGCAGCATACGCAAGGACAAGGGCAACAGTGGTGTCCACATTTATTTCGTAAGAATTCCCAATGAGCTATCTAAATGACTTCTTTTGCTGGATGTCATCTTACCCAAGATTGCATAAATGAGCTGTCAGGATTTGGGTCTGAGGATATTTCTTGTAACAAGTTTTAGCCCATAGAGAGTTGTGAAACCTGGATCTGTTATAGAAATTATATTTAGCTCCTTGAGTAGTTTCATGAAGATCTCCTATGAGCCAAACTTAGCGTTAAATCTTAGGGCAGGTTCTGGAATGTGGCCAGACCCATAGAATTACAGGAATCGTTATTCCAACTGCAAGCTACTATACTGGGGGGGTATGTATGAAGAACTAGCAGAGCGCTCCACCCCCAAGGCACCTTCCTCACTCCCATTCTAACATAATTTGGAAAAAAGGTGGTATCCATGGAAAAGTTGCCAGAGCTCATCTCAAAACTTTTTTTGGGGGGTGGGGGGTCGCTGGCTTGAATTCAGGGCCTGAGCCCTGTCTCTTAGCTTTTTTTTTTTTGCTCAAGGCTAGTGATCTGCTTTCAGTTTTCTGCTGGTTCATTGGAGATAAGAGTCTCATACACTTTCCTGCCTGGGCTGACTTCAAACCTCAATCCTCAGATCTCAGCCTCCTGAGTAGCCAGGATTACAGGCATGAGTCACCAGCTCCTGGCTCATCTCAAAACATTGATACTGTGAATTCTATCTCTACGATTTACTGCAAGCACAACACACAAAAGGATGAGCAGCTGCCATTTACTAGGCACTTACTTTGATCCAGGTCTTGTGCTGAGCTTTCTATGAGGATTATAGAGACAAATACTGTTTTCACCTCTGTGTGATAACTTGCAATTACGGCTTTTAGTTCCACACTCCGTCTTTTGCTATGTGACTGCAGATCTGCTCACTAAAAACACAGAGTCCATTTCTCTATTTTGCATATCTACATTGGATGTATGGCTTACTTTGGCCAACAGGATGTTATGCCAATTGTGAGCCTGAGTCTCAGGAGGCCTCACATGTTTCTGCTTGCTCGATTGTGCCCCTGCCATCAGTGAGAACATGCCCAGACTAAGCTGGCTGATGGAAGGATGACATGTGGAGTAGGGCCTAGTTGTCCTGATCACTTCTGCCAAAGGCAACCTTGATCAGCCAACCCTTAGACATCGGAGCAAGCACAGCCAAAATCAGCAGAGCTGTACAAGGGGACACCACTGACTCCAGATGCATTAGCAGTAATTACCTATTGCTCAATGACAGATTTTGTGACTGATTGTTACACAGCATTACTATAGCAAAAGAGACTCATTATAGATAGGAAAAGAGGATCAAGGAGGTTAACGATGAATCCAAATCAAGGCCCATCTTGATAAAAGTGGATCCAAATGGCAACTTTGCAAAAAAAAAAATGGATGTAGTTTCTATAGGAAGTTAATACTTGTTAACTGTATTTTTTAAATTCTTAAAACCCAGTTCACTTTGGTGATCTAAAGACAAGTCTTCAGCAGAGTTTCTCTGGAATGTGATCTTGATAAGAACAGCTATTATTATTTATAAAAAGCCATCAGAAACAAGGACTAGAGAGAATGTTCTTTGAGTGCATGAGTTATGTCAACAGGAACTTTGTCTGTGAGACAATTATCCCACCATGAATAGCTGCATCTTTTAAGGAACAAACCAGGCTCCAGTGGCTGAGATCTGAGGGCCACAGTTCAAAGCCATCCCAGGTAGGAAAGTCCATAAGACTTTTTTTGTCAATCCTGGGGCTTGAACTCAGGGCCTAAACACTGTCCTTGAGCTTTTGTGCTCAAGGCTACTGCTCCACCACTTTGAGCCACTGTGCCACTTCCAGTTTTCTGGTAGCTAATTGGAAATAAGAGTCACATGGATTTTCCTGCCTGGGCTGGCTTGGAACCATGATCTTCAGATCTCAACCTCCTGAGTAGCTAGGATTACAGATGTGAGCCACCAGTGCCCAGCTCCAATTAACCCGCAAGAAGCCAGAAGTGGAGCTGTAGTAGAGCTCCAGCCTTAAGTGAAAAAAAAACTTATCAAGAGCAAGAGACACAGAGTTCAAGCACCAGTGCTGGCACCAAAAGGAAAAAAAAGAAGCACTCAGTAAAAGGGCAGTGCTGTAATGCATATACTGCATGACACTGACTTTCATGTGACTTCTGTCATCAATGTTATAGCTACATCTCATTTACTTACCTACCGAGAGAGAAACGGTGAACAAGGGAATTGAGGAATTTAAAGAATATTAATGGTAGCACATCAATTCAATTATCAGGCCTCACTAATGAGGTGAACTCCTTGTGTATAGAGGTTGCAAGTACAAACTTCACCACTGCAATTAGACCCATGTGGGTATTTAAGTCTTCAACACCAGCTGCAACAGTATGGGGTAGGAAAAGATGTGTGTTCTTAAGGTAAGAATTATACTGAAATTGTTATGCAGAAAGCAGCTCAGAAAAAATAGAAGATACAGTAGGTCATCTATAGCATTACTTGGGGACATTAACAATGTTTTTACCGTAAAGGGAAAAAGAAAGCTACTAGAGAACATTGTAGAGTACAGGAGAGATTGGTACACTGTTTTACATAATAAGTAAAAATTTTAATTCGTCACCTAATAATAAAGTCTAAATCTGAAGTGAAATAAAAGATTTACTCTGCATTCATTAGGTTAACCTTCTGCACATAGAAATTTACCAGTGTCTAACTTCAATCTGAGGGCTAGCAAAAAAGCTTCCCTCTTCGACCAAACATTAGTTAGGCTCCTCTGAGCCCTTTGGACCTCAACATTATGCTTTCCCTGTCCCCAGCTTCATCCTGTCCTTCCTAGCCAAGTTGTAAAAGAATCTTGTTAAGTAGCTTTAGAGAGAATTTTTATGCATCTGCTGGTACTGCGGCTTGAACTCATGGCCTGGACAGTGTCCCTGAGGTTTTTTGCTCAAGGCTAGTTAGTGCTCTACCACTCGAGCCACAGCTCTACTTTGGGATTTTTGGTGATTAATTGGAGGTAAGAATCTCATGGACTTTCCTGCCCAAGCTGGCTTCAAAGCAGGCCAGTCTAATCTCAGCCTCCTAAGTAGCTAGGATTACAGGACCTAGAGAGAAGTTTGAACCCTTAATTTCACATCACTCTCAATATCAACCCATATCTCTTATTTCTTTTCCATCCCATCTGATTCTCCTGGCCTGTCTGTAGCAAGAATCCTATTAAGTTGGTTTAACAATGTCTTTTCCTATTCTAGATGTCTCCACTTAGTCATCCAGTCACTGCCCCTCATTCTGACTGTTGACTATACATCTCTGTATTTGTAGTTGAGCCTAATCTCTATCCTATTGCAATAGACATAACATCTAATGCAACAGCCATGAGCAAAGTCTTACTATTTTAATAAGCATTAAAATATTTTTCCGTTAACAGGGTTCACTGTATAACAAAAATACACAAAATTTCAGGGAACAAGAAAAAATGACTACTACCAGAGCTGTTACATCAATAAAGGTATGTAATTTGAGTGCACAGTATCTACAATGAAATTAAATGAGATAGAATTTAATGCAGAAGAACTCAGCTCAGCCAAAATGTCCAAATGGGAATTCCAACTAAACTTTCTAGAAACTAAAAACAAAAAGGATAGTTTTTGAATCGGTGTAATAAAAAATACTTCTTTGATGTATATGTGCACATTTCTGCCTTAATAACTAGAGAGTATTACACATTAATAAAAAAATTCTTTGAAAAGAAATTTACACAGCTTTGGGTCACCACTCTAAGTAATCAGAGAGCACTTCTTAGAACAAGGTTTGTACAAAAAAAACACAAAGATATAACTCCAATTTCTTCTTATATTAATAGTTTGATAATCATCTTTTTACTTATTGTTTCCCTCTTTCTTCTGAGAATTAAGTAAACCCAAAATGCTATGTCAATTGGTTGAATTTGAATTCAACCAGAATTTCACTATTTATCTTTAAAATATTGAAATACTAGAAACGAAACTAACTGCAACTATTTTATGTTCCTAAAATTCTAAGAAATAGAAAATGTGTGACTTTCTTCTTTATAAGATCTTACTATGAAATAATACACTAACCAGGATGAATTAATTACAGGAAGAGCCACAAAGAAGTCTCTGGGCTCCTCTTTTCATTTATCAATTGGTGATGATTCAATTATTTTTCAGAGAAAAGCAAAGAAATATAATATGGCCATGTGGAAAAGGCTTGCCTCTCAGGGCAATGTTATTCAGAGGTTGTAGAGCCTTTAAGATGTGGAACTTATTAGATGCTAGTGGCATAAGCCTATAATTCTAGCTACTCAGGAGGTTGAGATCTGAGGATTTTGATCCAAAGCCAGTCCAGGAAGGAAAGTTCTTGAGACTCTTATAGCCAATTAACCAGCAAAATGACAAAAGTAGGAGTGTGGCTCAAGTGGTAGAGAACTAGCCTTGAATGAAAAAAGCTAAGCAATAATACAAGGCCCTGAGTTCAAGCCCCAGTACCAACACAAAAGCAAGTAAAATTCACATGATAGTATTTCAGGTCTAAAGAGCACTGACCAAAATTTTATACATGAGAGATTGCATATAAAAATTGAGATTTATGACTGTTCTCAAAAAATAAATTAATTCTCTAGGCATTCATACACCAAAAGGAGACAAAAATAGGACACTCTTAGGAAAGGAACAGAAAGGCACAACACCTATGTGCATCTTATCATACAAAATAATACTTATCGAAATGAACTCCAGGAAATGAAAATGTAATAAATTAATAAAACCCAGAACTCAATCTAGAACCCTTAGGCCTAATTCTCTTTTTTTTAAGTTTCTCTACTTCTTCATAATCTTTTTTTACACTTTTTAAAATTGTTATTATTTTTAAAAAAAATTTATTGTCAAACTGATGTACAGAGAGGTTACAGTTTCATACGTTAGGCATTGGATACATTTCTTGTACTATTTGTTACCTCCTCCCTTTTAGTTGTTATTAAAAGGTGATATACAAAGAGGTTATAGTTACATAAGTCATGTAAACAGTACATTTCTTACCCAGGCACTAGTGGGTCACGCCTAGCTATTCAGGATAGCGATTCAAAACCAGCTGGGGCAGAAAGTCAGCTGGGGCAAACAAAAGTCCCCATGAGATTCTTATCTCCAATTAAACAAACAAAAACTGGACATGGGGCTATGGCTCAACGTGGTAGAGTGCGTAAAATATGCTCATGGACAGTGCCCAGGCCCTGAGTCCAAGCCCCACTACCGATCAAAAAAACAAAACAAAAAAGTACATGTCTCTTTGAACAATGTCATCCCTTCTCTCTGTGTCTCTCTGTCTCTCTCTCTCTCTCTCTCTGTGTCTCTCTCTAAGATTTTCACTCCCATCCTCACTCACAAGTTATACAGTTGATTTTCAACAACCAGGACAAAAAGAAAAGAAAACAAAAACAGAAAAAAAAAATCCTCTCATTTCCATTTCCTGGAATTCCTTTTGCTAATTATTATTTTGTATGATCAGATGCGCATAGGCATATGCCTTTCTGTCCCTCTCTTTGGTCTCCCTGTGTGTGAATGCCTAGGCCTAATTCTTGCATGAAAATAGTTGGCTGGAGACTAGGCTGAACTGAATAATGAGTAATACATGTACTCTTGTTCACCAATATTGTAGCCAAGACTCCAAGGTCAATGGCAATTTCGGTATCATTGCACTTGCTTTTTTTTTTTTCTTTTTTTTTCCCCTATACTTTGTTTCACTCCTATATACTAGCTAATGCTACTTACCAATGGTAAAAAGTTATTTGATCTTAGAACCACTGGCTTTGTTTTGATCAAATCCTTTGTGCCTCTAAGGCATTAAATATCTATAACGTATCAATTCCATCCCCCATAGTCCCCAAGCCAATGAGAATTGTCTCCAAGATGCTTGCTTCAGAGTAGAATCTGGATATTGTTTTGTCCTCTGTGCCTGTATGCCAGAAGAGCTAAAATAGACTCAGCAAACAGTGCTTTGCCTCCAACGCTCATCCTTATTCCCAGGCCATGAGTCCTTATGCTGTTTGAGTCCTCTTCTGATGCAAAAGCACTCCTGGAAACCCAACCGACCAGAGAACAAAAATGCCATGTTATACCTGCAGACTCTCACCAAGGAACCAAACTCAGCCACAATAAGTCCTTCTTTGATTCTATGGACCAGTCATGCCCAATATGATAGTTACTTAGGAACAGGTAGTAACCAAACACTTGAAATGTGCCTAATCCAAACTGAAGTTTAAGTATGAAACCTGGCATTTCAAAACCTGAGTATGAATGAAAGCATTAAAAACTATACTAGTGAGACCAAATGAGGATATTTTTAGGAGAGACTCATAAGAGCTCATAGCTATGTATATATGATCATATAAAATGAACTCCAAGAAGTGAAAACAAAAACGTATTTTTTTTTATTTTACCTTTTGTGGTTCTTTTCTTTCTTTCTTCCTTTTCCCTTTTGCCACTGTTTGTTATTTTTGTGCCTTTGTCTGGTATGTAAGCATCTGATTTGGGAAGAGGAAGCACAGGAATGGTGGGACAAAGAGTGAACTAACTCAGCAGTGCTACTCTCTAGACACTATGTCAGAAATGAACTATACAGCTTGGGTGAGGAGGGAGGGGAAAGTGGAAGAAAATGAGCGAGAGGGTGATACTGTTCAAAAAGTAACGTACTCATTACCTGACTTATATAACAGTAACCCCTCTGTACATCACTTTTACAATAAAATTTAAATTTAAAAAGGAAATGTACTCAATACCTGACCTATGTAACTTTAACCCACCCGTATATCACCTTTACAATAAAAACTTTTTAAAACTATATTAGTAAAATAAAATAAAAATTTTTAAACTATATTTCATATTAATTGCACATTAAATGTCAATATTTTAATAGATTGGGTTAAATGAACTAGATGATTAGAAATAATTTCATCCATTTCTTTTTACTTTTTCTCTGTGGCTACAAGAAAATTTAAAGTTAGCCAGGCACCAGTGGCCCACGTCTAAAACCCTAGCTACTCAGGAGGCTGAGAAGCCAGCCCAGGCAGGAAAGTCTGTGGGACTCTGATCTCCAATTAATGACTTAAAAGCCAAATATACAACTGTGATTATATTTGAACACACAAAAGTGAGAAACAGTGCCAAGGCCCTGAGTTCTAGCCACAAGTATGGCACAAAAACATTAAACTTATATATATGACTCATATTCTAGTTTTATTAGATAAGTGCTACTTTACTTCACAAAAATGATTATCTTCAAAATAGTTCTACATCACCCTGGGCTCACCCCACTGGCCTGTCTCTCAGATACAAGCAAAGAGATTGTTCTATCTTCTCTTGAGTTGAGGGACTCTTTCTCTACATATTGTTTTCCCTCTTTTCTGATTAAATTTGCTATGTACTTGCTTGGTCTTTGAATGAGTGGGCAGAAGGGGAAATTGATGTACTTGGCATCATGCATGTTTGCACATGGAAAGTCAGAAGGAAAGAGTAATATGGACTCAAGGTGTTTTCTCCCATGGATAAAGAAGAGACCCCTGACCTGGCTCACGCATGTAAAGCTAGCTACTTAGGCAGTTGAGATGTGAGGATCGTGGTTCAAAGCCAGCCTGGGCAGGAAAGTCTGGGAGACTCCAACTAACCATCAGAAAACCAGAAGTGGCATTATGGCTCAAGTGGTAGTACACTAGTCTTGAGCTGAACTGCTCAGGGACAGCACCCAGACCCTGAGTTCAAGCCTCATGATGAGCACACATGCACACACACACACACACACACACACACACACACACACACAGTGCCTAGGGATGGGAGGACGCACAACTCTGGAGGCTCTCGCCCAAGGTTGGCCACAGCCCACTGAAACCAATCTGAATCACAGAAATTTTCATTGACCTGAAAAATGGAAGTAAGTCATTCGCACAAACAGAACAAGCTTTGGTAAAGGAAGTATTGTTATCCAAGTTAACCAGTCTGACCTGCTCCCATGAGTCACTTAAGGCTTGTAACTCTATAAAGGAATGAGGTGGTCTTGTTCATTAGAACCACACTCTATAGAACCATACTCCAAGTGTGGTCCTTAGAACAGCAACAGCCGCATCACCTGGGAGCTTGTTAGGCAAATGTTTGGGCCTTACCCTGGACCACGTTTTAAAAGACGCTTGTTAAAATGCAATGAGATTCTGCATTTTAACAAGAAGATCCTCAAGTCATTTGTGTACACACAGAAAATTTGAAAAGGATCTAAGTTTAGCCTTCTGATCATACTCATTTGCTTAACAAACTTTTAAGGTAAATAAACAATGGCAGCCTTTCAGTCTGAGTTAGTCTCTGGAATTTGACCCATTGGGGATCTTTCTGTTTTTCTTTTTCTTTGGACTGCAGCTAATAATACAGAATGTTTTGCAAGTAAATCAGTGGTTCCAGGTGGTTCTTGGATAGAAGCCTTGTAACAAGGCTATAAAAAGCCAGATTTTTCTCTTATGAGTTTCCAACTTAAGTATTCCCTGAGGCAAATAGCTTCAGCACAAGGGAGGCAAAGTAATTTTATGTAAAGGAGATGAATATCTGTGTAATTAACATGATACCCTTGTGCACATAAAATAAGGGGAAAATTTGCCAAAGTCAACTTTAGTTCAGAATGTCACACCCTGACAAGTGAAAAAGGAACTTTTGCATCAAAACTGAGACAAAACAAATTAAATCCACATATTTTTCATATTAGTTAAAATTCTTCCATTGCCAAAACCCTCCCACTGTATATAGCTCATGAAACACTGTTATCCCTTAATTGTATTTATATCCTTCCCAGAGGATTTAATGTTACCATACATTTACTCTGATCACAGAGCAAGGGAAAATAACAGTATTTTGAAACATCATTAATTCCTCCATGGAATTATTTGCAGGAGGACTTTCTGTTTCAAATATAAAGTCTCAAACTTGACAGAAAGTCTCTAAAGTATTTGAAGGCAGTAAAAACTAATTAACACAGGAAAATGTATTTAGGTTTATATTATTCCAAAGTCAACTCTAGTGCATAATATATAGCACCAATCACTTGGTATTATTACCTATGTGTCACTATATAATATCAAGCACCTGAGCCATCATAGTTTGACTTTCTATCTTTGCAAAAACTACTTGCATCCATTGTGTTTACTTATTTCTGTCTCATTGCCTACATAGATTTTTATTAGTCATAGTTGGATGTTTTGCTTCACGACAGTTTAAAAATAAAATTCATCCAAAAACCCACACCAAAAAAAACTAGCTAAATCCAAATTTACGATTCAAAACATTTCCTATTCTTGCCTTGCATGCATGAAGTCCTGGGTTCGGTTCCTCAGCACCACAAACACAGAAAAATCCAGAAGTGGCGCTGTGGCTCAAGTGGTAGAGTGCTAGCCTTGAGCAAAAAGAAGCCAGGGACAGTGCGCAGGCCCTGAGTTTAAGTCCCAAGACTGGCAAAAAACAAAATTTTTGCTTCCATTTCTTGAAGTTTATTTTGATAAGCATTATTTATATGACCATATGCACATAGCTATTGAGCCCTTGTGATCCTCACCTAAGAATATCCTCCTTTGTTCTCACTGTGTGAGTGTTTTGAGTGCTGTTTAATTAGTTGTCTTTTACTATTCATTGAGTTTACTTTTAGATTTATAGGCACATTCTAGTAATTACAAATGAGGGAAACCATGCAGCCTTTGTTCCTTTGGGTTTGGTTTACTTCACCTAGTATATTATTTTTCTGTCTTTCCATTTTCTTATGGATGGGGCAATGAATAGGCAGGGAAAAAAACAGACTAGAAATTCTATGAGACTCTTGTCTCCAATTAATCACCAAAAAGCCAGAAGTAAAGCTCTGACTCAAGCAGTAGAGTGCAAGCCTTGAGAAAAAAGCTTAGGGACAGCATTCAGGCCCTGAGTTCAAGCTACACGACTGGTACCAAAAAAAATAGAACTACCAAGCCAAGCATGTCTATAATCCTGCCTACTCTAGAGGCTGAGATCTGAGAGTCTGAGCGATCTGGGAGTCTCAGATCTCAAAAATCAACCACAGGCACACAAAGCCACAAGTCTCAGCTCAAATTAACCAGCAAAACACTGGAAGTGGAATTATGACTCAGGGGATAGAGTGTCAGCCATGAGCAAAAATGCTAAATGAGTGTGCAAGGCCTAGAGTTCAAGCTCTTTTACCAGCACAATAAGGAAATGAATAAATGAGACTACCATTCAATATAATCATCCTACTACTGGCTCTATATCCAAAGGAAATGAAATCCATACCTTAAAGATGTGCAAGTCCATGAATTCTTTGCAGTCTTGTTCCTGTGGAATCAATCTAACTATCAATGAATGAAAGGGTAAAGAAAACATGGTGTGTATCTGTGTGTGCACACGTGTGTGTGAATGTGTGCATGTACACGTGTATGTGTGACATACACAGTGGAATTCCTCACACAATATGATGTTGTTCAGCTCTAATATACAAGGAAATTCTGCCTTTTCCATCAGAGGAAAACCTGAAGGACATTATGCAAAGTGAACTATGCAAGATGAAGAAAGGCAAACAGAGTTTGATCTCACCTGTATATAAGATCTAAAACCATAGTTGAATTTGTAAAAACAGAGTAGAACAATAGTAGCCAGGGGCTCAAGGATAATAAAGGGATGTTAGTCAAAGGATATAAACTTAGTTACAGATGAGTAAGTTCTGAGGTTCAATATTCGATATGGTGACTTTAGTTACAAACGTGTGTATACTTGAAATTTGCCTGTCATTACTAACACAAAATGATAAAGTATGGTAATAAATGAGTGGATTTGACTGTGATAATCACTTTACAATGTGTATCTAATCATCATATTGTACACCTTGAATATATATAAATTTTAGATAGCAAATGTGCTTGAATAAAGCTGGAAGAAAAAAATGTGCCCTGTCTGTCCTACAATATAGCTGAAACAGATGGAAAAGAATATGTTGCCATGGTAACAAGTCTCTCTTAAAATTCATGACTTCAAGGACTGAGGTTGTGGCTCTGTGGTAAATCATTTGCTTACCATATGCAAGGCCCTGGGTTCAATTGCCAGGAAAACAAACAAATACACACACACACACACACACACACATACACACACACACACACACACACACACACACACACACACACACACACCAGGCAACCAGGCATGAATGTAATCCCAGGACTCTGAGGCAAGAGGATCATGAGTTCAAGGCAGTGGTATGTACATAATGAGGCCCAGTCTCAAAAAAAACAAAATAAAAATAAAATAAATTCAAAAATAAAAGTAAAGCCAGTCACTGGTAGCTCGTGCCTGTAATGCTAGCTACTCAGGAGGCTGAGATCTGAGGATTGTGGTTCAAAGCCAGCACAGGCAGAAAAGTCCATGAGACTCTTATCTCCAGTTAATCGCCAGAAAACCAGAAATGGTACCATGCCTCAAAGTGGTAGTGCACTTGCTTTCAGCACAAACGCTTAGGAGCAGCACTCAGGCCCTGAGTTCAAGCCCTACAACCAACAAAAACTAAATAAATAAACACACTGGATGGTAAAAGACAAAAAATATACCAGGCCATGATAAATTATACAGGTCTCTAAACATTCACATAGTGAGACCAAAGGTGAATATTCTTAGGAGAGGATCAAAATGGCTCACTATATAAAATGATATTCATATAAAATATATAAAGTATATAAAATAGTATTTATCAAAAAGAACTCCAAGAAATGGAAACAAGAGCCTATTTTTCTTTGTTGCTGTTTTTGTTTAGTTTAACTTTTGTCTTGTTTGTAAGTTTATCTGTTTGGGGAGGGCAAGAGGGTCATAGAAATGGTGGGACACAGATTGGGAAAAGATCTTTACTGGCCATACAACGGACAAAGGCTTCATATCTAAAGTATATGCAGAACTAAAAAAATTAAATTCCTCCAAAACAAAACCTCAAAGAACCAACAGGCCCCTCAACAAGTGGGCTAAAGACTTAAAAAGAGACTTCTCTGATGAGGAAATGAGAATGGCCAAGAGACATGAAAAAGTGCTCTACATCACTGGCCATAAAAGAAATGCAAATCAATACAACATTGAGATTCTACCTCACCCCAGTAAGAAGGTCCATTATCAAGAAAACTAACAATAACAAATGTTGGAGGTGATGTGGCCAAAAGGGAACCCTACTTCATTGTTGGTGGGAATGTAAACTGGTTCAGCCTCTCTGGAAAGCAGTATGGAGATTCCCCAGGAGGCTAAACATAGAACTCCCCTATGACCCAGCAGCCCCACTTTTAAGCATCTACCCAAAAGACCACAAACAAGAACACACTAAAGCCACCAGCACAACAATGTTCATCGCAACACAATTTGTCATAGCTAAAATGTGGAACCAACCCAGATGCCCCTCAGTAGACGAATAGATCAGGAAAATGTAGTACATATACACAATGGAATTTTATGCCTCTATCAGAAAGAATGACATTGCCCCATTTGTAAGGAAATGGAAGAACTTGGAAAAAATTACACTAAGTGAAGTGAGCCAGACCCAAAGAAACATAGACTCTATGGTTTCCCTCATAGGGAATAATTAGCAGAGGTTTAGGCTAGTCACATCAGAGGATCACAAGAGCCCAACAGCTATGCCCTTATGAACACATAAGATGATGCTAAGTGAAAAGAACTCCATGTTATGGAAACGACTGTTATATCACTGTTGTAATTACTTTCAACATGCCATGGGAAACAATAGCTTCTTTTCTTGATGATCCTCTTGTATCCCCTTTCTGTGGTTGTCCCCGTGCTATCACTGTATCTTATCTGAGTACCCTGGATAATGTATATACCGGATTTGAACCAGGGAAGTGAAAGGGAATATCAAAATTGAGAGACAAAGGATAAAAAGACAAATGACTCCAAAATCAATACTTGTGAAACCATTTGGTGTAAACCAATTGAACAACTCATGGGGGAGAGGGAAAGGGGGAGGGGTGGGGGAATGAGGGAGGAGGTTAACAAACAGTACAAGAAATGTACCCATGGCCTAACGTATGAAACTGTAACCCCTCTGTACATCACTTTGACAATAAATAAGTAATTATTTTTTAAAAAATCAACCAAAAAGCTAAAAAGAAAAAGAAGAAGAAAGAAATGGTGGGACAAAGGGTGAACAAATGCAGCAGTGATACTCACTGAACACTACGTGGAAAATGAACTACACAACTTGTGGGTATGGATGGGTGGGAAACTAGGAGACCTCAAGGGAAGGGGTGACACTATTCAAAAAGAAATGTACTCATTATCTGACTTATGTAACTGTAACCCCTCTGACTTCACCTTACAATAATATATACTTATTTTAAAATAATAAAAATAAACTCATAACCTCAAATCTTACTTCAACCTAGACTTTGCCAGTCTCCAAGCACTGATGCTAAATTGTCTCAGTTGAGTCACTCTTCCACTCCTCTAGACAGCTATTTCATACTTTCTCTTTCTCTCATCTTCAATAATCAGTTCCACCACCTCAGATGTGATGACTATTGTTCCTGTTTGCCTGAGAAATGGAAAGAACCAAAGGGAACACCTACCTCCTGGAAGACTGATTACATCCTTGCCAGATCTGGCTAGACTACCACTGTTTTGATTCACTGGGGAGCTTTACTTACCATCTCCTTCTTATCTTCCTGGAAGTGGACATCCACAAACATTTTTCCAACAACATAAGGGAGGGCACTTTCGATAAAGTTTACACATTTGTCCCACTGAGGAAGTAGAGTTGTGGTCCCCTGGATTACCTGTAGGAGATCAAATGTATGACTAAAAAACTCCAAGTCACTTGGAGAAAAAAGTCAACAAACCTCAACCCAGGTACTAAGAGGCAAAGAAAGCTGAAAGCATAAGGAAAAGCATTATGCTTGCCCTATTTACATAGGAGCCTAAATTAAAATATTTTGACAGCAAAACAATAATTACATATTTTGCCATTTCTTCCACTTTCCTCCATAAAGCTTAGGATCTTGGCAATGTACAGTCAGCATCCCCAGACAGAATGTTGTCCAAGTAGCACTTGATCTCTATTGAGAAACCAAGTGGTATCTGGAAAGGTCTAGAATCAATTGGTGATCAACAAGGGAGACCAGCAGAATAGGGCCCACCATGAACAACCCAATGAACATATTTTTTATATTGTGTCATAGCAGAGAACATTCTGGTAAACAAGGAAAATGGAGATGTAAACGCTTTTCCCATCTGTCCTCATTAGACCATTATAAGAAAACATTTACAAACAAGGATCTTTGAAAACAGGACTTGGAAGGTTCAATGGTTTATTCTTGGGGAACGAAGGCAGAGAAATAAATATTGTTTAAGTCATTCATGGAGGTTGAGAGAGCAGGCAGGGAGTGGGAGAGGGAGCTCTGAAAAATGTGGCTGGAAATGCCATGTTATAGCCATGCTATTGGAGCAGAGTGAAAGAGATTGATGTTTAAGTTCATGTCTTCTTTTTCTGTTTTCTGTGAGCATGACCTGTCTCAGGGGTAAGGGACAAATCTATTTTTAAAACATCTAGAAAAAGAAATCCTTTGGCAATTCAATATTATATTTAGCACTTCATGCTCAAGAAATATCCCCTCATACCTAACCTCAAATTTTCACACACTATGTCTTACACCTCTCTCTCTCATTCTCTGCACAGTGGGGGTGGATAGCAGCAAGGGATCATCTTTTATGTGAGCTACAGGAGTTAAAAATACCTTCACACGGAAAGTATCTACTTGTTTTGTATCTTAACCATTTCATATGACCTAAATATATGTAGCTGTTGGATGCTATTCTCTTTAAAGTGATTTTATATTCCATGACTTCAAAGAGTCAGGACACACACACACACACACACAGAGAGAGAGAGAGAGAGAGAGAGAGAGAGAGAGAGAGAGAGAGAGAGACCCTGCATTGCTCTGTGAGCATCATGGCCCACTAAGAATTTCTGTACTTACCTGCCTCCCTCATAACTAAAAAGTCAGAGCTTGTAAGATTTGATATTCACTTCACTTTAAATGAGTAGAAAGCCAGGCACTGGTGGCTCATGTCTGTAATCCTAGCTACTCAGGAGGCTTAGATCTGAAGATTCCAGTTCAAAGCCAGCCCAGGCAGAAAAGTTCTTGAGACTTATCTCCAATTAACCACCAAAAAGCCAGAAGTGGCGCTGTGGCTCAAGTTGGCAGAGTGCTAGCCTTGAGAAAAAAAAAAAAAAGAATCCAGGGATAGTGCTCAGGCCCTGAGTTCAAGCCCTAGGACTGGCAAGAAAACAAAGAAAAAGGAATACATACATACATACACATATATATGTGTGTGTGTGTGTGTGTGTGTGTGTGTGTGTGTGTGTATGTATCACATTGGATGCCCATAAGCATACACAACTATCAAACTTATTCTTTGTCAGTGAAATATTAAAGAAGTATAATTCTCTTTTAAAAGATATTATGAAGAAATGTTAAAAAGTATAACTACAGTTACCTCTGTTAAAAACACTGGGAGAAAAGGGGAAATAAGTTGGCAACAAGGGAAGAGTTTAAAACTAATGCTATGATCCTCAGTATTACTAAATATCACTATATGATCCCGAAGTAGACTTTGAGTGTACTTTTACTATATATCAACTATACCTGGATTAAAAGAAATAAAGAAAAAACAAATGAGAAGATAGCATGGGCTGTAAACTACCTGTGTTCCATGCCTAAAAATGATTTTTATTAGATCCGTTAATACACAGACTGTTTTAGCACATAAAATCATCCAGTGATGTAACATTGTAATCTCATACTTACCCGTGAGAATTCCAACCATCTATATTGAAAGCGCCTGCTCAGATTTGGAATTCTGGAATAAACCATTCTCCACACCAAATAGTTGGCAATTGTCCTGTTAACAGAGGGAAAAGCACATTTATTGTATTTTAGGTCGATAGCTGATGCTCTGCAAAACACCTTCAGAAAAACTGTTGGCAAAGTTCCATAGAGAGTCTGCTTATTCATACAAAAATGCAGGGCTCTCTGCTTGAAGAATCACATTAGATGATACAATATCAATAAGTACAACTAAAATTGACTTACTTTTCACTACCAACTTCAACTAGATGAAATAGAGATTACAGCCCCAGACCTAAAAGCAAATATCTTGCTTTCCCTCTCGGCTACTGCCCCACTTCCCATGTCTGCAAATGCCTTCAAATGATAGACGACCTGATACAAGGGTTATATGGAATTTACCTTCCGAAACTAAAAGTATTAACTAATATCACTCATGTCAATTTGCACCATGATCAATCCTTATTAAATAAGTCAGCTCAGGCACAGCACTCAAGTTCTCTGATTTATCTTTTCTCATAAGGCAATAGGTTATTGTGAGGTTAAAATAAATAACAAAAGATAGACAAAGAGTAAAAATCCCAAGTTGTTATTGAGGTTATTCACTTCCAAGCATGAAAACAATGTTACAAGCTCCTGAGATTTCCATGATACTTTTTTTTTTTTTGGCCAGTGGCCTGGGGCTTGAACTCAGGGCCTGAGCACTGTCCCTGGCTCTCTTTTGCTCAAGGCTAGCACTCTGCCACTTGAGCCACAGCACCACTTCTGGCCGTTTTCTGTATATGTGGTGCTGGGGAATTGAACCCAGGGCTTCATGTATACGAGGCAAGCACTCTTGCCACTAGGCCATATCCCCAGCCCCCATGATACATATTTTCAAAAATCTGTTACATGTTAAGTGTTGCCTTTTTCTATAAGCAAAAGATGCCCTGGCCTCAGAAAGATGTGTGATATGAGATAATTCAATAGTAATGATGGATTTTTAATGATCCATCCCCTCCCAGCTGGACCATTACTATGGTAGCTAATCACATACATTCCTAAGGTAGCTCTTGGGTCAATCAGAAATGGGACAACAGTCTGATATGATGATACCAAACCATCATACCAAACCACACTCTCATTTCCATGGCACTCAACTATAGTAGACATATACTCCAATGAGAAAAAGCATACTTTAGCGTAGATACCAGAATATGGATGTTTATTTCAATTTATACCAAGAGGCACATTAATATAATAGGAATATTTTTGAAACAAGATTTCATGAGTGGCCTAGGTTGGCCTCGAACTTAGGATTCTCTTGCCCCCACCTGCCAAGTGCAGTTCTGTAAACTGTCTCTGTCCCACCATACTCATCTCTAGGGATATTGTGTGTGTGTGTGTGTGTGTGTGTGTGTGTGTGTCTGTCTGTCTGTCTGTCTGTCTGTATCTGTGTCTGTGTGTGTGTATGATGACAGTAGGGCTTGAACTCAGGGCTTCTGGCCCTTGCTTGGCTCTTTCAGTCAGGGCTGGACACTCTACCACTTGAGTCAAGCCTATACTTTCAGCTTTTTTCTAGTTTGCTGGGCATGATTTGTCTGTTCACTCTGGCTCCAAATCATGACTGTCAGATCTCAGCTTCCTGAGTAACCAGGATAATAGATAGGTATGAGCCACTGGAACCCAGCTTTCAATAATATTTTTAATAAATACATCTATGTAAATTTCATGATTAACTATTTTTTTCAGACATTATGAATTAATCTTAAACATCATTATAGTCATAGTTTAAGATATATTATCCACATAGGGATAGATTAAGATGCAAATCAGTATTTCATATAATCTTCCTATTTCAAACATTTCTGACATAGCCTTGTTAGGTCTGGTTAGATAATCATTGTTTTTCCCTTGTCATCTGGATAACTATGATGTGTGGGAGAAGAGTTACTTCTCTCATTTCCTTGCCATTCACTTGCACTTACATAATTAGGAATAACTTCATTTCATATTTCCTCCCAAGAAATTTTAAGCCACCTGTCCATATTGTGAGAATTAAATTAAACTAGGTAATAAAATCCATAAATCTAGAGGTATTGGCAAACAGCTAAAGCTTCTTTTCAATATATCAAATGCAAACCAATCAATGACTGACAAGTATACCTCATCTTGTGTGCCATTAGGACTTAACAAAGGGTCTAAAGCCATCCCTATTTCTGAATAAGATAAGAAGTGTTCACTGAGCAGTTACTATTCCTGGTACAGCTATCATGATCCATCAGGAATATAAACACATGAACATCCTCTGTCTATAGTTAAAGAACTCAAGATTTCAGCTTGTTATTATAATTGAGTTTGTTTACTTGAAGAAGAAACTATAGGTATATAAGAGACCCTTCTTTCATTGACAATACAGCTTGAGCACCCAGATATACTAAGAGGCGTAGGTCCTGGGAACATAGAGAGGTAAGAAAGGTTGACTCTGAGCTCCTCAGGCTTTTAACTGAGTAGAGATATGAGCTAAGCACATAAATAATTAAGGCTTAGAACCATTGAGTAAACTCTTCACATTGTCAATAGGTCTTAAACCGGTACAATCGAGGGAGGTTTCTTTATTGTTTGTTTGCTTGGTCAGTCAGGGCTTGGGCACTATTCCTAAGCTTCTTTCCCTCAAGGCTAGCACTCTACCACCTGAACCATAATACTACTTCTGTCTTTTTCTGAGTAATTTATTAGAGATAAGAGTCTCATGAACTTTTCTCCCCAGGCTGGCTTCAAACCACAATCCTCAGATCTCAGCCTCCTGAGTAGCTAGGATTATAGATATGAGCCACCAAGTGCCCACATCTGGGGAGATTGTTGTTGTTTTTCTAAGTCCAGAGGCCCAGGCTACCTCAGACCTATTAAATCTCAATCTCAAGTGTGGGACTTAGCACAAATACTGCTTTAACTAAAGATATCTCCACTAAGCTCACTGTATAGCCGACTCAGAGACCCAGTGTAATAAACATGGAAGCCAGAGCAGAGCTTTGCTCTATACCACGGAGTGAAGAGTGCCAGTTTGGAACCCAGCTATAATTTCTTGACCATCCATAGGGACCATAAAAACACTCTAACAAAAGTGATTCACAGAAATCAATGGGCACCGGGAGAAAACAGTGAGGCCTTCCTGGCTAAGGAATGAGTAAGATGATGGTGGGACAAGATCTCTAAGAGCTGGAAGACAATGGTGCTGTTGAGTTGTTCCAGTGTGTTACAAATATGCTGACAGATTGCTCTGGCGCACAGCTAAGGAGTGCTAATATCACCAGCCAGGAACAGAGATGACCATAATGACTGAATCACTGCCACCTAATGCTCAGATACATCAAAAGAAAAACCCAAACAAACAAAACTCAGACTCAGCAACAGTCCTTGAAAATAACACATAATAGCTTTCCCCACCTCCAAAAAAAAGCATTTTCAGCAGTATGGTAATTTCCCTAAATGGCAATAAAGTAGAGAAAAGTGAAGCATCTGAGAAGAGAGCCCACCACTGAGAAAACAACATGAAATCCTTTCATAAACCCTGTTACTTGGAATATGTGTTTTCTTGAGACTTTTGGGACCTCATCTTCTTTACTAGCTTACATTCTCTATTAGCTTACATGTACATTACATTAATGAGGTTATAATATACCTGGTCCTAGGGCTTGAACTCAGGGTCTGGGTACTATCCCTGAGCCTTTTATTTTTGCCAGTCCTGGGGCTTGAACTCAGGGCCTAGGCACTGTCCCTGAGCTTCTTTTGCTCAAAGTTAGCACTCTACCACTTGAGCCACAGCACCACTTCTGGCTTTTTCTGTTTATGGGGTACTAAGGAATCAAACTCAGGGTTTCATGCATGCTAGGTAAACACTCTACCACTAAACCACATTCCCAGCCCCTCCCTGAGCTTTTTTACTCAAGGAAGGTGTGTTATCACTTGAGCCACACCTCTATTTCTGGAGTTTAGATAGTTAATTGAAGATAAGAGTCTCATGCACTTTCTTATCTGAGCTTGCTTAGAAAAAACCGTGATCTTCAGATTTCAACCTACTGGTTAACTAGGATTATAGGCATAAAATAATTTCTTTGACTGTCTGAATGACAGGGAAGTAGGTGGTTATTACATTATCCCATTTTCAGATGAGAAAACAGAGATAAGAAGACTACCAATGAAATTTTTCAATCCAGTAGTAACATTGAAGTCTTCAGATTCAAATTCAGTTTTATTCCTCCCAATTATACAATGGAAAGTGAGCCCAAGATGTTCTTCTCAAGTATTCTCTAAACCTAACAGAGATTTCTAAATCCTATAGGCTTCCAGAAGAATATGCCCTCAAAATGTGTCCCTGACCCAGCAGTTTCAGAAAACCCTGAACACTTGGTAGAAAGTTGCTGTTTTCCTCCTCAGACCTACTGAAGTAGAAATTGTGAGGGTGGGGCTCAGCAGCCTGAGTCTTAGCAAGCCTTGCCGGAGATTCTGATATATATATCAGAGTTGAGAACTGTAAATTGAGAACATACACAGCTGCTATAAAATCAAAGATAACTGGTGACCTTAATAGATGTTAATATCATTGTGTCACGTGAAGGATTTTCAGCAGCAGTTTCGAGGCTTGACAGAGACACCCACAGAAGGTTTGGGTGGCATTCCTCCAGGGATGAGGGCGGACGATGCTAACAACAATATGCTGAAGCCTTTTGTATACACATCCTCGCCTATTACAGTCCCTCAGCTCTCTAGCCTTCTGCCTCAAAGGCAACATCTGGGTTCATGTTAGTCCTATCACATGAGATGATTAGTCATCCCTTTTCCGCTCTCCAGGATCTGGAAAACTGATACTTTGGGGTTCTGTCCATTTGCCACTCCCTTGAGGATGGTGATGAAGCATCTGGTTAACTTCTAGACAATTTGAAGAAGTGTCTACTGTGTGAGAAGTGCTGAGTTGGACCTTGAAGCTACAAAAGAAGTTACAAAAGGGCCTACCATTGGGTGCCAATCCTGGAAGAATTGAAAGAAAAGTGGTCATTTCAGGAAGAGAAGTGAGTTCTTTTATTTATTTATTTTTTGGTCGGCCACAGGGCTTGGACCAGGTCGCTGAGCTCTTTTGTTCAAGGCTAGTAGTCTACCACTTTGAGCCACAGCTCCAACTCTGGTTTTATGTTGGTTAATTGGAGATAAGAGTCTCAGACTTTCCTGCCCAGGCTGACTTTGAACAGCAATTCTCAGATCTCAGCCTCCTGAATAGCTAAGATTACAGGCATGAGCCACCAGCACCCAGTGGAAATAAGTTCTCTGATAGAAGCATGTCTATGGAAAGTTCAACTCCTTTTTCTCCGGGTACACAGCTATACTCCACTTCCCAGTCTCCCTTACATTTAGATAAGTCATAAGACTGAGTTGTGGCTTGTAGAATATGGGTAGAAATAAGATTTCTACTTCTAGAACCTCCCACAAACATCTATACAATCTTCTATGCACTCTCATTTGCCAGCCATCAGATAAATGGAAAGGTGCCACAAACCCACAGAAGGGGCTAGAGATGTAATGGAAGGATCCTGGGCTCCTAAGTCACTAGTTAGAAGGAATCTGTCTTATGGAAAGACTAGGGTTTGGATTGTTCCATGAGCAGAGGCAGTTTTTATTGTGTAAGCTCCTAAAAATATAGAGGCACCTGTTATAGCAAGTAGTATATCTTGGCTAATAAAATAACTATGGGGACCCTTAACTAGTGTTTGTTTTTTGTTTTTTGTTTTTTTGGCCAGTCCTGGGCCTTGGACTCAGGGTCTGAGCACTGTCCCTGGCTTCTTCCCGCTCAAGGCTAGCACTCTGCCACTTGAGCCACAGCGCCCCTTCTGGCCGTTTTCTGTATATGTGGTGCTGGGGAATCGAACCTAGGGCCTCGTGTATCCGAGGCAGGCACTCTTGCCACTAGGCTATATCCCCAGCCCCCCCCCTTAACTAGTGTTGTTAAGACTCCATGAATAATGGCCAAAGGATCAGCAAAGACTGGGAGTATAGTGCAGTCATGGAGTTCAGCATATGAAGGCCCTAAGTTCTGCTCCCAGCACTGAAGGGAGAAAGGGAAGAAAAGAAAATCCTTGTCAGCCTGTTTCCCTCAAAGAATATAAACTATCCTCATCATCAGAAGAGAGTTTTAAAAGCAGAAGCACTGGATGCTAGTGGCTCATATCTGAAATTTTAGCTACTGAGACAGCTGAGATCTGGAGGGTCAGAGCAGGTACAAAAGTCCACGAGACTCCATCTTCCACTAACTGGTAACTGGTAAAGTGCCAGCCATGAGCAAAGAAGTTGAACAAAGCATGAGGCCCTGAGTTCAAACCCAGGACAAACAAGAAAAAAAGGAAAAGAAAAAGCAGCAAGTCTTTAGGGGAACCAAGTACTTACATGGTACAGGGGATCAGATGTTGCATTTTATTTTTATTTTTTTTTTGCCACTCCTGGGCCTTGAACTCAGGGCCTGAGCACTGTCCCTGGCTTCTTTTTGCTTAAGGCTAGCACTCTGCCACTTGAGCCACAGTGCCACCTCTGGCCATTTTCTATATATGTGGTGCTGGGGAATCGAACCCAGGGCTTCATGTATATGAGTCAAGCACTCTTGCCACTAGGCCATATTCCCAGCCCCAGATGTTGCATTTTAATTCTAGGACTTTTCTAAGTTTTTCTGTCATATAACTCCTAGTAAAATAGCCAGAGTCTAAATAATATGTAAATTTTAAAATCATGGCCCCATAATTAGATTAGTAATGGGGGGAGGGGCGTAAACTTGCTGATGTTTCTGTGGTTGTTTTCTGTAGTCAAACCTGAATGGCTAAATGAACATGTAAATATATTTTTCCTCAGAATGTTTAACATGTTTTTTTCTTTGTAGTTCTGAACTAGCAAAACTACAAATTCTAAAACATTCTTTGAAATAAGCAAAAGCTGACAGTGTAATTTTTCTATAGCTCTCAAAATGGTCTTATGTCTTTTCAGTATAGGCACTTTGGTTTATTGCCAAAAAGTGACTTACAACTAAAAAGAAACCAGAGGAAAAACAGCAAAAGACCAAGAATGAACTGGGGGAAAAATAGGTATTCCTAAAGAAATCTCAAGGAAAAAAAACATTGTTACATAACTAGTCTCAAAACTAATAAACAATTTAGGCTCTTAGAGAGAACAGTATAGACAAAGACCAGAAATAAGGGGTAAAAAACATTATTCATTTGTTCTCATCACACCAAAGAAGTTGCATCAGATGATGGTTTGGGCCAATTTGTCATAGAAAACACTGTGATTTTTCCTGGGACTTGTTCATTGTAACTTTGTTTAAAAGCCATTTTCAGCCAGGCACTGATGGTTCGTGCCTGTAATCCTAGCTACTTAGGAACCTGAGATCTGGGGATCACAGTTCAAAGTCAGCCCCAGAAGGAAAGTCTGTGAGACTAACTCCAATTAAATACACACACACACACACACACACACACACACACACACACACACACACCAGAAATGGAGTTGTAGCTCAAGTAGTAGAGCATTAGCCTTGAGCACAAAAGCTCAGAGCCCAGGCCGTGAGTTCAGGACCTAGACTAGCAAATAAAAAAGCAGTTCTCAGGCTCAGCGCAGTGGTACATACCCATGGTCTCAGCTACACTGGAGGCAAGGGGAAGAAATCATTGTCTAAGGCCAGGCCAGGCTTAGCGGTAGAATGCTTGCCTCGTAAACATGAAGCCCTGGGTTCAATTCCTCAGGACCATGTATATAGAAAAAACCAGAAGTGGTTCTGTGGCTCATGTGGCAGAGTGCTAGTCTTGAGCAAAGAAGGAGGAGGAGGAGGAGGAGGAGGAGGAGGAGGAGGAGGAGGAGGAGGAGGAGGAGGAGGAGGAGGAGGAGGAGGAAGAGGAGGAGGAGGAGGAGGAGGAGGAGGAGGAGGAAGAGGAGGAGGAGGAGGAGGAGGAGGAGGAGGAGGAGGAAGAGGAGGAAGAGGAGGAAGAGGAGAAAGAGGAGGAAGATCAGCATCAACAACAACAACAAGCCATGGCTGGGGATATGGCAAGAGTGCTTGCCTCCTATACATGAGGCTCTGGGTTCAATTCCCCAGCACCACATATACAGAAAATGGCCAGAAGTGGCGCTGTGGCTCAAGTGGCAGAGTGCTAGCCTTGAGCAAAAAGAAGCCAGGGACAGTGCTCAGGCCCTGAGGCCAAGCCCCAGGACTGGCCAAAAAAAAAAAGTAAATTAACAACAACATGCCAGAGACAGTGCTCAGGCCCTGAGTTCAAGCCCCAAAACTGACAAAAAAAAAAAAAACCCTAAGGCCAGGCCAGGCAAAAAGCTCAAGACCCTATCTAAAGACAAGCTAGTGTAAAAATGGCTAGTTAGCATGGTTCAGTGGTATAGCCCCTATCTACCAATTTCAAGGCTCCAAGTTCAAATCCCAGTACTATTCACTCCCCACCAAAGCAATTTTCAAAGGACTTAAGAAGAGAAAAGAAAAGCCAGAGTGAAATGTGCATGAAAATTCTTACTTCTTCCTTTCAGAGCCTAATATTCTAAATAAATCTTTGAAGTACTGTGGAACGCGGACTACCACATTCTCAGAGGGGCCGATGTCTTTCAGGTGAGGATACAGCCTGACATCTATGACCTTCTTGATGTAGCCCAGCCAGTCAAACTGAAAGGAGAGAAAAATAAAACAGTGAAGACCTTTGTTAGACAATAAATAAAAAGAAAAGCAATAGAGCAGGCTGAGCAAAATCCGTTCTTCTTGTTTTCCCCAAATATTAGAAGACACAACCACCCATCATTTACTTTATCTAGGAAAAGAATGTCTAATCATTGCTACTCTGACCTGTGGCCTAAATCACAGCGGAAGCCTACATTCTGTATCACAAAAATAGGAACACACCTGCTCACAAGGCAATGCATACCATGTTCCTTCTGATGCTCCACCCATCCCCCTCACTTGAATTCCCATCCTCCATCTTCTCGCTATCTTACTCTCTGGCCTCCATGGATGCATCCTCCCACCTTCCTCTCAGCTCTTGCATTCCCCTTGCTCCTTCCACATTCTCCTTTTGTCCCCCCTCTATGCTATAGTCGCCCTCACCTCTACACACCCACAAAGACAGGTACATGTCCTTGGCACTGCCCTTAACCTAGGAGGAAATAAGCAGGAAGAGAAAGTAACACACCTCCATTCTTCAAGACACTGCTTGGTGTTTCAGATTGGCTATGCTAAAAGCCACTTACCAGCCTTTCCCCGGTTTTCTGCCTCCATTGCTGACATAATCAACAAGTTGCTTATGGACCCAGTGTCTAACCCTTCCCACTGTAGTTAGGAATGGCCCTGTGACCCCATTCCACTCGATAAAAAAAGAAAAGGAAGACATGTAGGGATATTTGGAGAGCATCTGCCTTCCTTCTTCCTCTCCTGATTGCAGTTGTAACATATGGAGCTATGGTAGCTACTAGGCAATATTACTGTTTAAACATAAAAATCAAAAAGCCAGTACATTAAGGAGAATGCATTGGGAAGAGAGAAAAACTTAAGTTCAATATTTGACAATACTGCTGAGTAACTGAATCAACTATCATCTATGTCCAAACTTCCATTGCTAAAAAATAAAAAAAAACTTAAGTTTTTAAGCTCCTATTGGTAAGATTTTTATGTTGTTCTAACCTAAGGCATGTGGATAAATACACAATGGATTTGTGTGTGTGTGTGTGTGTGTGTGTGTGTGTGTGTGTGTGTGTGTGTGTCCTGGGGCTTGAATTCAGGGCCTGTGGGATGTCCCTAAGCTTTTCTTTGCTTAGTGTTGTCACTCTACTACATGAGACACAGCTTCATTCCCAGTTTTATTGATGGTTAATTGGAGATAAGAGTCTCACAGACTTTCCTGCTCCAGCTGGCTTTGAATCTCAATCCTCAGATCTCAGACTCCTGAGTAGCTGGGATTACAGGTGTGAGCCTTGGTGCCCAATGACACAAGGGATATCTTACGTAATAATTGAAAAGGATGAGGATAACTGGAAAGGCTAAGAGCAGGTTTTACAAGGCAAAATTTTACACTCCCATAAGTACCACTACTCATAAAAAAATGACCAGGTACCAGAAGTTTTCCTGAGTAGTTTTCACTAACCTGAGGGATCATAGCACTGAGTTCAGAGATGTTCATTCTGTTATACATGGCCTCACTGGTTCGGTTTTCATGTGGAATCATTATCTGTCAGAAAGACACTTGAGTTATTACTCAAATATTATTTCAAATGAATCATTTTTTACTGCATGACTACTTTGTACATGTGCCAAAACATTTGTTTAGTATTGTAAAGTTTCTCAAGACTGCTGTGGTGCCCAGCTGAGGGGAAGAAAGAAGTGACAGCATGTTAGACCAGATTAAGGAAGTAAAAATGAAAATTACTTGTGCTCTTCAGTGTGAAATACTGTTTCCAGGACATAAAGATCTTTCCAGGATCCTCTCTTCCTCTATCATATGGATGGAAAGTCTGTTGCTGGCTCAAATTTGATAGCCAAGCTCAAGTTGGATAACAGAAGCAACTATTTCACTATTATTACCTGTGGTCTCCAAATAATGATCTCAACATTTTATGAACCATAGATCATCTCTTCATCTCCAGGGGCAAATTTTCAGCCATGACCCCTGGCTGTATGGATACCACCCATGATCATCTTGTCAACAGCTCATTCCTTCACTTTCCCCTCTTGTTGCTTTGGTCTTGAGATTCTCTTAACTTCACTGATGGAGAATGGATTCGGCTACAGTCTAGACACATATTTCGGAACCTGTACCTCTGGCCCTGATCCTTCACATTCTTTCTGTTCTCAATACTCTTGATCTTAGCCATTTGACCAATACCGAATCTAGGATTTTAGCCTCCACCATATTTTACCTGATGTAAAAACAATGGCTAAGTTGGGCAGTGGTGGCTCACGCCTGAAATCCTAGCTGCTTAGGAAACTGAGATCTGAAGATTGTGGTTCAAAGCCAGTCCAGGAAGAAAGTCTGTGAGACTTTTACTCCCAATTAACCATGAAAACCAGAAGTGGATCTGTGTCTCAAAGTGGTAGAGTGCTAGCCTTGAGAAAAAGAGCTCAGGGACAGTGCCCCCAGGCCCCAAGTTCAAGCCCCATATCAAACAAAGAAAAAACAAACAATAGCTATAGTTATCATCCTCAAGAATCACCTTGCTCCCTTTCGTTAACCAACAGTAGGTTCCATCTACTCCTGAGTCACATCCTGATTCTGGTTCAAGGCCTTAGATCTCATTTCTCTTGTACGAAACCTACCACCTTCCACTTCATGTATTACTCTCTAGCCTGTATCTCCTAACCACTACCATCATGGTGTGAACTTTGTCCACTTAAGACGTTGTCCACAATTAATTTTCTCTAGCAGGCCTTTCAGTTAAAGTCTACTTGGTTCTTCTCACAAGGGCAACTCCACGAACAGAGATCTCTCCTTGCGTTCAGTATCTCTAGGTGGAATTAGTTGGCATACTCCTACGGTTGTCTTGCCAAGGACTTATTTGAGCATGGTGGGGTTGTCCTGTCTGCTTAGCCTCAGAGGTGTCCTTAAGACTGAGCATCCCACTAATTTTGCATTTTCAGTGACCTGAAGTAGAAAGGAAGAAGGGGAGCATTCCTTCAAGGCCTGAAGTCCATACACCATGGATTTCCCAAGGCAACTCCATAGAGGGCTGGGAAGCAGACACTTGCCTCCTCTTTTGTAAATGCTTCAATGCCCTTAGCTTCTCCCTCCTCACCTTTCCACAGGTGAGGCCACGTGGATCTCCCAGTTCCATGGGTGCATCTGAATCCTTGCTGAGGACAATATCCACGGGTTCCTTCCACACTGCCTGTTCCTCCTCCTCCCTAATGCAGGCTCACAGCCCCAGGTTGGAGTCCTCTGGCCTCCAAGCTGTTCTCAGCTCTCTGCCAGCTACTTCCCTCCACACAATGGATTTGTCACTTCATCTAACCTCTTGACAATTCTCAATGTTGCCTCAGCCCAGCTGTTTTTAGTTCTCTTTTTGGTCCAACTCCCTGACACAGAGCAAGATCTTTCTGTATCACAGTTTCAGGCCAAATTAGAGCTCTGGGCCTTCTATTTGCCAGGGAAGTGAATGCAGACAGCCTTTAGCCATGGCTGTGAGATACCTTTGCAGACTTCAAAACATGGAAATTTTCAGAAAACTATCCATGAACTTCACCATAGCAGGAACAGAGTTTAATTCCCTACCCTTGATCCTTCACCTCTACTCCATTCTTCAATATACAACCCCATCTTGACAAACAAAAAAGCTGTAAATACTTGGACTCTTATTCATCTCCCCTCCCCACTGGGGTTTCAACTCAGGACCTTGCACTTCCTAGGAAAGTACTCTATTGTTAAGCCATGTCTTTAGCACTGCTTTTTTGCTAGAGTGTGTGTATGTGTGTGTGTGTGTGTGTGTGTGTGTGTGTGTGTGTGTGTGTATGTGTTGGTCCTGGGCTTGAACTCGGGGCCTGGGCACTCTGAGCTTCTTTTGCTCAATGTTAGTGCTCTACCATTTGAGCCACAGCTCCACTTCCAGATTGTTTTTTCAGTTTATTGGAGATACGAGTCTCACAGACTTTCCTACCAGGGCTGGTTTCAAACTGCAATCCTCAGATCTCAGCTTCTTGAGTAGCTAGGATTATAGGCATGAGCCACTGGCACCCAGCTTTTGCTGATTATTAACATAGAGTCTGTATTCCTGCCTGGGCATGTGTCTAGACTCCAATCCACCTATTTTAGGCTTCCCATCACTGCTGGGATGACAGGCACATGCAACTACATCCAGCTTTTCTCCATGGAGATGGAGTTTCATCTGGCCTGGAACCTTGATTCTCCTGATCTCAGAATTCCAGATAGCATGCTGACAGGCACATATCACTGCATCCAGCTATGAGTTGGGAGAAGGTCTAACAACTTTTTCTACCTGGACTGACCTTGGACCACAATTTTCCCATTCTCAGCCTCCAAAGTAGTCAGAAATACAAGATGTGAGCCATTGGCAACTGGCTGGAAAGATTCTTGGTACAAGTATTTTTACTTCACTACAAGATTTCCCCATGAACAGAAGTTTCACTAATGATTCATTCTGGATCTTGGAACATTTAGGATTGTTTCTTCTAGTGAAAAAAGTATTCTGTAAACTGAGCTAACCCCTTAGATTTCTCATTATTCTCACACAGTTTTTTTCATATCTTTTTGTCTCTACTACGAGCCTACAAAGCTTTAATGTGACTCATTCAGGATATAGTATATGACACAATGACATTCATTACAGTGAGAGAAGAAAGAAACGAGAAAGAAAGATAGATGCAAAGTAGCACCGAAAGGAAGCATTAAAATGCTCACCAGCATGCCTTATATACTTCTACATCAAATTTTATGTCCAGTATTGGTAGACATACTTCTTCTGTCTAGATTTTAATTTAACTCATTCTGGGTAATGGTATTAAAAGTAGAGCAGATCAAAACTAACTCTCTAGGGCCAGGGGTATGGTTCAGTGGTGTAACATATTCTTGGTCTATGTGAGGCCCTGAGTATGATCCTATGCGCACACGCGCACATGCACACACACACACACACACACACACACACACACACACACAGCAAAGCAAAGCAAAAAAAATAACCTTCCATTAAATCAAATCAATAAATATTTTTAAACATCTGCATTCTATTTAAGCCATGCAAGAGTTTCTCTAGGAAAACAATGTCTCTTTGCTACACATAGACATTAAATAGGCTGAGACCAAGGAATTTGAAGGATAAAAAGTCTACTTCCTTCCTTCCTTCCTTCCTTTTTTTTTCAAATTTTTATTATCAAACTGATGTACAGAGAGGTTACAGTTTCATACGTTAGGCATTGGATACATTTCTTGTACTGTTACCTCCTCCCTCATTCCCCCCTCCCCCCTCCCCCTTTCTCTTCCCCCCCCCCCAACCCGGAGGTGTTCAGTTCACTTACACCAAACAGTTTTGCAAGTATTGCTTTTGTAGTTGTTTGTCTTTTTTTACCCTGTGTCTCTCAATTTTGGTATTCCCTTTCAATTTCCTACTTCCAATACCAGTATACACGGTTTCCAATATACTCAGATAAGATTACAGAGATAGTGTAGGTACAACCACAGGAAGGTGATACAAGAACATCATCAATAATAGAAGCTACAGATACACATGGGACGTTGAAAGTTTTACCCTTCCTTCCTTCCTTCCTTCCTTCCTTCCTTCCTTTCCTTCTCTTTTTGCCAGTACCAGGGTTTGAAATCCAGGGCCTTGAACTTGTTCAGCTTCCTTGTTCATGGCTGGCATGCTGCCATGTGAGCCATGCCTCTGGTGCAGATAGCTGTTAGCCGTTTTGGAGATGGAGTCCTCAGAGTTTTCTGCCTAGGCTCCCTTTGAATTTTGGTACTCAGAGCTCAGCCTCCAAAATAGCTAGGGTTACAGACATGAGGCACCAGCGCTTAGCAGAGGAGCTCTTCTTGTTACTTCCCAAAGGAGATGCTATTCTACCTTGAGACCAAAGAGTAGTAACACAGAAGGTTCTTATTTGGTTGCAGTGTGTGTCTTCATTCCAGATATATTGCATTTAAAAGAAGAAAAAGACAAATGAAAGGATAAAAAGATTATTTCCAATGAAGACTTACCTCAGCTATCTTAATTTCCAACCTAATCACTGACTTCATGTCATGCTCAGCTCGGGAACTGTTAGCTCCTAAAAGTACAGCAGTGTCCACCATGAATCTGTAAAGGGCATCTCGATACTGTAAGGGATAAAGAAACAAGGGATCATGACAATAACCTACTAGGTGGTATGTTTCAGAGACACAACAGAGCAGAAACAGCAGATGGAAATAAATGTCCTTCATTTTCACCAGGTACTCAAAATTCCAAAATGCCAGCCCCCCATCAACCACTTTGGGGAGAAGGGAAGAGTGGTGGATACCATTTCCATAACAGACATCAATGTCTGCCCATCATGCATTGATCACACTAGTTTTTCTGGTAATCGGTGATATTATGATTACAAGGAACATGTCCAAATGAGCCCAGAATAGAAAGTTTACGGTCAGGTGTCCTTTTCCCAGACAAGTGAGGCGTTAATAAAAAATTAAAAAAAAAAAGGAGGAGGAACACTGGTTGGAAAGTGTGATTTATTCTCTTCCAGCTCAATTTACCCAGCTTCACACTAAGATATAAATGATGACTGCAGTGATTGCAGGCCTGTATCTTTCCAGGTTTATTCAGTTTTCACAGTTTTCCTCCCTGGCTGTGGGGGTGGCAGGAGGGTGGAAGACAGAATTGATGGTGAGAAATTTAGCAACTGGTAAATATATAGTTTTCTCACTGAGGTACACCTTGACCCTGTAACTGTTTGTTTTTTAACTGGATGACTGATCTTAAGACCTATATAGTTCTTGGTATATGGCAAGCCATTAATAAACAGTGGCTCGATTAGTAAGCAAGCTTTGCTCATAGTCTTAATCAGAAAGAAAGTTTTGCCCTCCCCATGTTAAGTCAATACACATTGAAGGTGGCTTGCATATATCAAGGGAAGGCAGTGCAGATGAAAACTAAATAATGCTCCAGTCTGGTTCTTAGTGTGTGGTCCAATGTAATTAATAAGTGTAACAATAGAGAGACCAAAATAAGTTTCTTAAATAAAGCAACTACATGTGTAGAAACTCAAGAACTTAAGAAGCATTCCAGCCTAGAAAAATACAAGGGACATTGAATTTGAGGGATACAGATTCAGGAGCAGTGAGAACAAGGTGCTTTTGTTGAGAGAAGAAACATAGATGAGTTGGAGAATATGGGTTTAGATTAAGCTATAAAGAAGCCGTGAATCCCCTCAAAGGAATTTAGACACTATCTCAAGAGCAAGGCATGCTCAGAGCAGTACTATAACAACACAACTTGTCAGGTGGTATAAGAGGTCAATGGAACAAAATGGAGGAGATGTCCGTTTCCAAAGCTACGTTATTAGGTCAATTTGCCACCCATTGGATAAGGTAAATTTGCTAGTCTTCTGGATGAGCATCCTAAGTCAGAAAACTACCTAAGATCTTGGCTAGTATCTTGCCCTCCAGAGCCTTCTAGAAGTAGAGGTTAGTATCTATATAGACCCAGAAGACTTGGGTCTAATTCTCTTTTGGAATTTCAATAAAGTTTCCAAAATGAAAGTGTCAAAAATGAATCTGCTTTTTCAATCTTCCATGAAATGAGTAGGTTTCCAGTTAAGCCAAGAAGTCCAACCTGACTAAATTTCCTTTTGTTAACGGCATCTACATACTGTAAAAGAAAATGATAGTACACTTCATAAACTGGGGCACCTGCTAAAAATGCATGTTCTCAGAGCCTACCTCAAGTCTACTCTCTAAGACTTGATACATGTAAGAAGCTTCCCAGGTGATTGTTTTGTATTACAAATTTGAGAACCACTGGGTCTCCTTTCCTATACTTCCTCTGCAAAAGGTAATGAGCACGTGACACATCTGAGAAGTGGTATCTCTCCAGCTAGTTCATGAAGGCACTGAGCAGGGGAACTTGTACAGCCTTGACACCTAGACATCTAGAAGACAAACAGTGGAATTATCTGCCTGAAGAAAATGTCTTTGTTTCCTGCATTGGGAATGTGGTCAGTGACCAGTCCATCAAGCTGTTCAATTCCAGTAAAGAACAACGGATGGACTAAAAACAGCCTAACAAGGCCCAGAGTTGAATATGAGTAAAACTTACAGACTTGGCTTCCGTGCTGTTATCAAGGTAGTCTTCCCTCACAGCTAGAGAGAGTGTTGCTTGGTCCAGCTGTTAAAATGAAAACAAAAAGCTTGCTACAGCATTGGAAATGTTTATGTACCATATGAACAAGAATTTTGAGAGCATCTGCACCCCAGCCATATTTTGAGCACTGTCACCATTACAAAAAAAAGCACCTGGAAATAGGTGCTTTGGTGATGACTAATTTAAAGTATTGGAGACCTGCCCTTGCTTTCCTGATTCATGGTTTCTAAACCTTCTTGGGGTTCTGTTGACACTGATTAGCATCAAGGCACATTGAATGGGGACAGATCTTAGAGATCATAGCCAGAAAACTGATGCAACTTTCCCAATCCAATATGGTTGGGAGGAGCTTTGAGTGCAGTACTAGATCCCATATCCAGATCCCTGCATTATTGTACAAATGCCAATCTGGATGGAGTTGATGACCACATTTTCTGCCTTACCACCTCTAAATAATGTATCTTTTATCCAAAAGTAATGCTTTTGTTTTGAAATATCTGCACATTTTAGGGTCCTCTCTGTAAAGTTTAGGATAGGTGATCAAAACATAAATAGTGAACAGACAACTAAATAAGTACAATAATCATGATGGATAAATATAGTATAAATTCCTAGAATATAACTTTTAGAACCACAAACCTAATCAAAGGGAAGAAAACCATTTTTCAGAATATATGCTAGAAAAAAAATTATGCAAAACACCTGAACTTCGACCCCTACCTCCCACCTTGAATAAAAAATAATTCATAGACCTAAAACTATAAAACATGGAAAGCAAAACAGTAGAAATTCTTTGTGGGCTGTGTTAGACAGTATTTTTAGACATGATACTGAAATCATGACCTATAAAAGTTAATAAGTTGGATTTCATTAACCTTTAACACTCTTTTTCTGTGAAAAACATTTAAAGAATGTAGAGAAGTCACAGAATGGGAACATATTTGGAAATAATACATATGATAAAGAGCTTACATCCAGAATATATAAAGAACACTCAAAACTTAACAATAAGAAAGTTATTTAAAAGTGGTCAAAGTATCCAAACAGACACTTCAGCGAGGAAGATATACAAAGGGAAAATAAGTACATGAAAATATGTTCAACCTCTCTGATATATTTTCCTATGACTCATCAGTCCCACTGGTTTGCAGTTATTTAAGAATATGAAGTAAAAACTTATGTTCAGGGGAGGAGGGACGGTGGGAGAAAAATGAGGGAGGAGGTAACAAGTTTGACAGGAAATGTACTCACTGCCTTACGTATGTACATCACCTTGACAATAAAAAAGGAAAAACTATCATTTTATATGATTTTTTTTTTGCCAGTCCCAGGCCTTGGACTCGGCCTGAGCACTATTCCTGGCTTCTTTTTGTTCAAGGCTAGCACTCTACCACTCGAGCCACAGTGCCACTTCTGGCCGTTTTCTGTATATGTGGTGCTGGGGAATTGAACCCAGGGCTTCATGTATACGAGGCAAGCACTCTGAGCAATATTCGCAAAACTGTTTGGTGTAAACCAACTGAACAACTCATGGGGGGAGAGACAAAGGAGGAGGAGGGAGGGGGGAATGAGGGAGGAGGTAACAAACAGTACAAGAAATGTACCCAATGCCTAACGTATGAAACTGTAACCTCTCTGTACATTACTTTGACAATAAATAAGAAAAAAAAGGAAAAAAAAGAACTTATGTTCAAACCAAAACCTATAGTTAACTTCATTCATAATCATGAAAAGTAGGAAGCAAACCAAATCTCCTACGATATATGAATGAATAAACTGTGATACACAATGAAAAGCTACTCAGCAATGAGAAAGAATAGACTAATGATACATTAAATCACACAGGTGAATTTTACTTACATTTTGAAAAGGCAAAACTAAAGGTAGAACAGAGTGATGGTTGCTGTTTGGGGGATGGGAGTTAACAGTAGAGTGACAACAGTAGGTAATTTGGGAGGCGATGAGACTGTTCTATTTATTGATTGCTAGATAAATGTATGGATTTATCAAAACATAGAAAAGAAACCCAATACCAGTAGCTTATACCACTAGCTCACTCCTGTAATCCTAGCTCACCAAGACACTGAAATCTGAGGCTCAGATTTCAAAACCAGCCCAGGCAGAAAAAAAAAGTCTGTGAGACTCTTATCTCCAATTAATGACCAAGAAGGCAGAAGTGAAGGTGTGACTCAAATGATAGAGCACAAGCCTTGAGTGAAAAACTAAGGGATAGCACCCAGGCCCTAAACTCAGGCCTTAGTAAAGGCAAAAATAAATAAATCCATTACTTAATCTTTCTTTAGTATCAGCAGGTGGCTAAACACTGAATAAAATAGACCTCAGCGGCAAATTTAAGTCTCTGACTCACAAATTAAAGAGTTCAGCCAAATTATCAATATAGAAAATCAAAATAAATCACAAATTATTGGCTTCCAAATAAAAAATGAAACCTATATGTTCATATCATTAGTTTATATGAGTTTCAAAATGTTCTGATCTAGCATGGGCTGAGAATGTACTAAAAATTTATTGATCCAGCTCCCTGTGGTTCCTTCTCCATCTTACTATAATCTCAAATATTTTTACTATTTTTAATATAGAGAAACTTCACAGGATTCTAGTTTTCCATGAAAATCCCTTTCACATGCATCGGATTCTATAAAAGGTCAAGTAAACTATTAGTATGGTTATAGAAAGTTCAAGAAAAAGCATTGTGATTGTCTCAGAGGAAATGTTTTTAAAACATTTCTCTTAAGACTGGAGATGTGGTTCAAATGGTACAGTGCCTGGCTAGCAAGTGTAACATCCTGAGTTCAAACCTTGTTACTGGCAAAAAAATAATAATTAAAAATAATCCTAGCTCCTCAGGAGGCTGAGATCTGAGGACCATGGTTCAAAACCATCGAGGGTAAAAAACGTCTGAGACTCTTATTTCCAATTAACCAGTAAAAAACATAACAACCTAGCAATAGAGCTGTAGTTATAATGGTAGGGCAGTAGCCTTGAGCCAGAAAGCTAAGGGACAGCACTCAACCTGAGTTTAAACACAAACACATACACACACACACACACACACGCACGAATGCATGCACACACTCATTCACACAAAATTATCTTGTCTACTTATATTCCTAAAATCTTCAAATTCTTTTGTTTGATTTTCTTCTCTAATTGACCTGAAACAACCAAGTTTCAGGCAGTTTCAGTCAGCCTGGCTTTATTCTACTACAATTCCCAATCTACCATCATTTCTTCCAAAAATTAAGTAAGCCAAGACCATGAAACAAAATATTTTGATTAAGATGCTTTGGCTTTCAGTTAAGTTTTGACCACTTGATGACTCTTGTGAGCTTTGGTCTCATAGGAAAGGAAATTATGCAGATAATATCAAGAAAGCCAAAGTTTCCTCTTGTGAAATGAAGTTAAGCCCACTTATGGTAAAAGTTTGGATAACTCAAGTGAGGTTACCAGCCCTCTCATAAACCTTCAGATTATTATAGTTTCTAAGGAACATTTTAAATGCTCCAGTAGATTGGATAAGGTCCGTCAACTAAATCTCATTAGAAATATTCAAATTCCTGAGGCACGGTCTTTCTAAAGAAGGCAACACACCAGGACACTGTGTTATTTGAAGTTTTGTTTTGTTTTAATCCATGTGCTTAAAACTGATCTAAATATTGGATGTAGAACATAAAATAAAATAAAATCGTAAAGCCAGAATTTGGGATGCAAAGTAAGGGAGGAGATTTATGAATTTGAGGCCAGCCTGGGCGACATAACAACATCCTGTCTCAAAATAGTGGGGAAAAAATGTGATCCTAGGAAATATGATATACTGAACTGAATATGAATTTTTTTCCAATTACAACTGGTACTCCACTTTGTGTTATTAGAGAAAGTAATTCTACAAAAACAAACATCTGACAAATTGTGATGTAAGAAAATGAATGGTCAAGAAATTAAAGAAACCTGCCTGGTGCCAGTGGCACATGCCAGTAATCCTAGCTATTCAAGGGTTTGAAGCCAAGCTGGGCAGGGAAGTCTATGAGATTCTTAACTCCAAAAAGCCAGAGAAGTAGCACTGTGGCTCAAGTGGTAGAGAGCCAGCCTTGTGCAAAGAAAAAGCTAAAGAACAGTGCCCAGGGGGCTGGGAATATGGCCTAATGGCAAGACTGCTTGCCTCGGACACATGAAGCCCTGGGTTCAATTCCTCAGCACCACATGTATAGAAAAAGGCCAGAAGTGGCGCTGTGGCTCAAGTGGCAAAGTGCTGGCCTTGAGCAAAAAGAATTCAGGGACAGTGTTCAGGCCCTGAGTTCAAAGCCCAGGACTGGCAAAAAAAGCCTTGAGTTCAAGCCCTGATACCAACACACACACACACACACACACACACACACACACACACACACGAAACTTCATATCCAAGAGTTTCCCCTTGCCATCATGAATATCTTTGAGAGCCAATAAAATACAGACCCCTAATTAAGGGTGGCTTTAACTTGTTTTTTACTAGAGTGATCCTGATTTTCCAATCTTTCAGGAATGCATACGGTTTTTGTTTGTTTGTTTCGCCAGTCCTGGGGCTTGGACTCAGGGCCGAGCACTGTCCCTGGCTTCTTTTTGCTCAAGACCAGCACTCTGCCACTGGAGCCACAGCGCCACTTCTGGCCTTTTCTATATATGTGGTGCTGAGGAATCGAACCCAGGGCTTCATGAATGCTAGGCAAGCACTCTACCGCTAAGCCACATTCCCAGCCCTAGGCAACCCTTTTCTTGTCCCTTAAATTATTCTTGCTATCTCCATGTATAAAACAAACCCAAACTACATGGAGCAAGATGTTTCAGAGGGCTCGCCTCTATCATTTCTTATGTTTTTTAATATCCTCTCTCCCACTCAAGGCCACACAAATCGTGTGTCATATTGCCATGGAGGAACTTTACTGAAAGCCATTTGTGCATGCTAAACTGCATATTTGTGGCATGATGACATATCTGCCCATTGGAAGGAGTCTTATATTTTACAACCAGAGGTACCATTAGTTCACCCAACAGTGAACACAGGACTGAGTCTGCCCAGAAGGAGGCCTTTTTAGTATCCTTGTGGGTTTGTGGGAATCAAAAAGTGAGAAATCCAAGAAAATAGTATTTAGTGGGAAAAGAAACCTAAACGCATTGAAGGAGGAGAGTTTGAGACAGCTTTTTCCCAGAGCAGAGAGAGGCACTCCCAGACAACAATAGAAGCCAGTGGTTCCCATGAGTAGAGAGATGAGCTGATACCATGAAATGTAGTAGTATCTGAGAGGGAGAAGGGGACCAGGATCCCAGACCATAGAAACATACCTGAAAGGGCCATATGGGTTCCATAGTGAGTTTTATTTTCTCAGACAACAAATGATTATCCAGTATCTCCCAGTATTCTAGAAGATTGAGAAATGGGGCTGCCAAGAAGGCATGGGGGAATACCTAGACCAATACTCATTTTTCCAGCAAAAGGTAGGGTGGAAGTTCAGGGTCAAAGACTAAGTTGACTAAAGAAAGTGGCTTGTTTTTGCATAATCAACCATGTGTTATCTCAGACATGCTAGGTACACAAATTGAGGAGGAGCTTTCTTCAAAATGGCCCAAATCAGATTCTAGGCCATGTTTCTTCAAGACAAGGAGATTTCCGATGTGCCACTATAGACCCACATCTATGGTAGAAACTCACAAAATTCAGGTCACTTAAACCTAACAGCAAGAGTGAACAAGAAAATCGAATTTGCCCTTCCTTACACATGGGGATAGTGAGATTCAAAGAGGTGAAGCAATCTCCACTAGGATAGTGAGTAAACCCCAAACTATGTTCCTCAAAACCTGAAAGGGAGCTAGACACCTGTGGCTCACTCCTGTGCTCCTCCTATTCAGAAGGCTGAGATCTGAGGGCCATGGATCAAAGCCAGCATGGGCAGAAAGGTTCAAAAGACTCATCTCCAATCAACCACCAAAAGGCTGGAAATGAAGATGTGGCTCAAATGGCAGAGTGCCAGCCTTGAGCATAAAACCTAAGGGACAGCATCAGTACTGGTATACACACACACACACACACACACACACACACACACACACACCCTTAAAAAGGGTTTCCAATTTTTCAGTCAATTCTATTCTAAAGTTATAATGTTTTATTTTTTGTATATGTTAGTTGCACAAAATAAGGAGTTTCACCATATTTTAATACATATAATGTACTTTGATCACATTCAACCCTTCTATTACATTTTGTTATCTCTCCTCCCTCCCTCTTTTCTGTTCCTCTTCCATCTCTCTGGTAGCCTCCATTTTACTTATGGTTTCTCCATCTCAGCTTCCACAAATGAGAGAAAATTTGGAGCCTTTCTGAGACTGGCTTGTTTCACTTAACATGATGATCTCTAAACAAAAAGCAACATACACACAAATTGTACAATTTTGGCAGTCATCAATGCACTGCTCTTTGCTGTCAAGTTCATTGCCTTTCATGTTTGTCTCAGAATGGTTTTTTTCTGCCATCTGTACACACATGCTTGCACTTGTAATTGTATCATAATTAGGAACACTGTAGCTGTATTTTGTTTCAGGAGAAGTGGTTAACTCAGACATGTGAGTATTAGCTCATATATTACAGTATAAACAGGGCCCAAACTAAAATAGACATGGGCCGTACTCAAATGCCAAGCAATGTTCAAGCACTTCCATTTGTAACAAGCTTCCATCCGGGCAAAGAAGAGCAATAGGGCACAAGTGCCTCCTTACATTTGGAAAGTGTTCTGTTACTGACAGTTTAGTGTGTCTAGGATTAGTGTAATTGAATATTAAGTGTGCAAGCAAGCTGTTACCATGCTCCTCTGTTTTGAGTATTTTCTATGTACTTGTATTAAAGCTAAAAGCTTTGTTTAATTGCTTTTTGACACAATATCCTTGCTGATGGTGTGCACTTCTGATTGATATCAGAAGCACATATTATCTGTTGTCCATTTTGGACAATGTTACCATTGATACTTGGTTTGGGTGATATCACATCTGTCTGTCATGGATTTCCCAATCAAACTTCCACCTAATATTTTTAGCAAGTATAGATGATACTTGCCTAAATCTTTCACTTCAGCATGAATTTTATGGTAATTTCTAATTTTCTTTTCTCTCCCAAATTTGTAAGCTATGGTTCTACTATAAAAAAAAAACACCTAAGTTCATTGCCAGTGGCTCATGCCTGTAATTCTAGCTACTCAGGAGACTGAAATCTGCGGATCACAGTTCAAAGTAATCCCAATAGGAAAATCCATGAAATGTTTATCTCCAATTAACTGCCAAAAGGCCAGAAGTGGAGCTGTAGCTCAAGTAATAGAGTGCTAGCCTTGAGCAAAACAAAAGGCTCAGAAATGTATCAAGACCCTGAGTTCAAGCCCAAGGACCAGCACACACACACACACACACACACACACACACACACACACACACACACACACAAAATTCTGCTTTGGATTTTGGAAGGTTGACATATTGGGTAAGGGTAATTCACTCTAATAGTCTTACTCTTCTATAATTTGAATGTCAATATGTCATTAATATTTTCTGGTTTCACAAAGGACAGGATTAGAGGAAAAATGTGAAATAGCATTATTATTCAGTGTAATTATTGATGGAGAAAGAAGCCAGGCAGGATCAAGGTGAAAAATTATTTGAAAAATGTTATTTGAATTCTTACAGGGCTCTTTCATTGATGAATATTTTGTTGTTGGTAATTTTGCGAAGTAAAATGAAGGCACATACACTTGGGTCCATCTTTTATCGAAGAAATACTTACTCTCCCATTAGGAAACACAACCAAGTACCTAAAAGTTTGGTCTTTCAAATTGAAAGAGACTCAGACTAAATTGAAGGAGACTCAGACTAAACTATCCAATGAGGATTTGATTGTTTATACAAGAAGATGTTCATAGTCAAGCCCTAGTAACTCACACCTGCAATCCTAGATACGCAGGAGGCTGAGATCTGAGGATCAAAGTTCAAAATCAGCCCAGGCAGACAAATCTCTAAGATTCTTATCTCCAATTAACCAGCAAAAAGCCAGAAGTAGAGTGCCAGCCTTGAACAACAACAACCAAAAAAAAACTACACAAGAGTACAAGGCCCAGAGTTCAAGCCACAGTACTAGCACTAAATACATACATACATACACACACAAATATATTGTTTCCATTCATGAAAAGTGAACAAGGAATGATATGTTTGTTCTCTACCCTGTCCAAAGAATGAGGAGGTGAGGGAAAAAGTGGAGTTCAGAACATCTTTCATAACTGCCAAGACTGACAGTTTCTCCCCCTGGAGTTTAGAGACCTCACACATGTTCAAGGTAGGTGTGGAAAGGTGAGATCAACGATCAACCTGAAATTCACTCACAGGCTTCCTGAAGGTTGACAGAAGTTGTCTATTAATAATTTACATTTTCCAAATTGCTTAGTGTTGGGGGCTGGGAATGTGGCCTAGGGGTAGAGTGCTTGCCTCGCATGCATGAAGCCCTGGGTTCGATTCCTCAGCACCACATATATGGAAAAAGCCAGAAGTGGCACTGTGGCTCAAGTGGTAGAGTGCTAGCCTAGAGCAAAAAGAAGCCAGGGACAGTGCTCAGGCCCTGAGTTCAAGCTCCATGACTGGCAAAAAAAAAGCAAAACAAACAAACAACAAAAAAAGATCTTAGTGTTGAGCAGAATTTTTATCTTCTCATCCACTAAAGGCAACATGAATTTCTTTCCCTAGGAAGGCACTCCAAAGATAAATCTCAAATGGAACAAAGAACTCTGGTTATACCTTCAAGATGTGTTCATTGGATGACTTGTCATCAGGGGACACATACAAACGGATGAACACAGAATTGCTGTATTGACCCCGGAATGTCGCAAGTGTCTGCAGCAGGCTGAATTTTCTCTCTGACCAAACACCTTCAGGACCAATATTTGCTTCAAGCACAGGCCAACGGAAAGGAGAATGTCGCAGGATGTGGAGCAATGGCTTGGCACCTGCTTTTTCAATCGCTTCTGAAAGAGAGTAGGAAGGAAGAGATTCGAATTACAAACTGGATTAGAATGCAAGAACATCTATTCAACAGGAACTTCCCATATGGCCCCAACTAGAAATTTTACCTGTTTAAGGAGAAGGTGGGATCATGGATGGAGTTGAACCTAACCATAGAGACAGAAGAACCTATGATTCATACATTGATGGGAATCATCTAAATTTGTTATTTTCACCAAGAAAGCAAGAGGATGGGTTAACTGTATTGACCCCAGGCAATGAATGGAGTGAAGCTCCTTGTAACGCCATGGAACAACCCACTTTTTAAATTGCTCAGTAAAAGCCTATCACTCCTCTAATGAAATAAACTAATGCTTTAGAGTCTGGTTTTATTGCCTTCTAGCTTACCAAATAACACCCTCAAATCTCAGACCAGTTAACATAATTTCCATAAATATTGTCTTCTTTCTACAATGGTATTGAGAAAGGAGATCTGAGAGTTTGGTGGATAGCCCTGGGGCCTTTATGTCCCCACAATGATGCTGGGTAAACTGATAACAGCCGAGCACACCTGAGAATCTTGATTTCTCTAGAATCTAGTAAGTCCTTTGGAAAATATCAATTTTCCTAAATATACTCCCTCCCAGACTCTCTGAGACCAAAACTTGTCTGCCTTTTGTATTGGGTAAAATAGGGATTTTCCTGATCATATTTCTCTTTGAGTAACTTATACCCAAACAATCCCAGTGATAGATCCACCAAGGTAACTACACACAAAGAATAATCAAAGTCTAGTCTTTGAGAATGATTCCTATCTCTAAATAACATCTTTAAAACATTTGCAGGGCTGGGGATATGGCCTAGTGGCAAGGGTGCTTGCCTTGTATACATGAGGCCCTGGGTTCAATTCCCCAGCACCACATATGCAGAAAATGGCCAGAAGTGGCACTGTGGCTCAAGTGGCAGAGTGCTAGCCTTGAGCAAAAAGAAGCCAGGGACAGTGCTCAGGCCCTGAGTCCAAGCCCCGGGACTGGCAAAAAAAAAAAAAAAAAAAAAATGCAGAATTTTTATTTCTCTCTTCCTTAAATAATACCTTTAAACATTAATAGAATTCTGAAGGATTAGGGAAATGAATATTTTATTTCCTGTAGATATTACTCACTCTCATTCATGCAAGATGAATAAAGAATTTTGGCTTTCTGTATGGCTTCAATGTCCCGTCTTCTACTGATTGACTTCTCCAGAAGTGCTGGAAAGTACGAAAGGATTTATTAGTATTGGCCTCTATGCAGTGTCCAGTTGGAGATTAGTCAATAATCACAGTACCAACCTGCAGAAAATTAAATGTAAAGACAGACAATTCAAACACAGATCTATAAAAGATATGCAGAAAGCAGAACTAAGGTCCAAGTGAAAACAATTTCATATTCTTTTATCTGGTACTCTCCTAGCTCAAAAGAAACCCCAAAGTTCAATTTACAGCTGAAACTAGATCATCTTCATGGGTCAATTTCTTCTGCCACCTACACAAAAGGAAGCAGAATTCATTTATTCAAGAATCAAAAATAACTGAATTTGGTCTCTTGTTTCTGTACCAAGTAGTATTCTCAACGGAGACAATTTTGTCAAGGTTGAGTTACTTAAGATTTCTTCATAGCCCAACCTCTCAGGGAAGTCACCTGGAAGAAATTTCCTATTAGAAGTTTTCTTCAATGTTGTACAAAATGCTGTGAACATGGAGGTAGTTAAGACAAGAAATGGAGAGGGGAGATTGGAAGGCCTGCCCACATTGCCTGAAAATGTGCCAAGTTCTGGCCGTACAAATGAGGCCATGTGTATAATATGGTTGCCAAGACCATGTGGAAAATGATTTTCTATTGATGAAGTCACTAATAATACTGTTTGAAGGCAGAAAATAGCAGCTGTCACTCATTAAGTAGGGAATAAAAGTCAGGGACTCAAACTTGTGGGGGCTGGGGGGAAAAGAGAACTTCAAACATGCATGAGAATTGTTGTACCAGCATGAAGGCAAGCATGGTGACTGCAGCCCTGGCACTGCCTATTCCAACTATGTCAACCTGCTGTTGTCAAAGTACATGGGGAAACAACCTAGCAGGCTCCAAAGCCATAGTGCAACAGATGTTCCTACAGTTCTCTGGATAGCTTTGAGACCCAGGGTACAAATCTAATCAAATTGATAAATAATTATACATTTCCTAAAGAAGAATCTACATCTAAAGTAGATGATCTACATTATTTTCTGTTTTTAAAAAAGCAACCCAGAGCACCTGTCCAGAATTTTTAATAAGAATTTGTACACAAAGCAAGTGACGCACTGATGGCTCACGCCTGTAATCCTAGCTATTAAGGAGGCTGAGATCAGAGAATTGGGATTCAAAGCCAGATGGGGCAGTAAAGTCCATGAGATTCTTATCTCCAACTAACCACCAAAAAGCCAGAAGTGAGCTATGGCTCATGTGGTAGAGAGCTAGCCTTGAGCAAAGCAGCTCAGGAAGAGAGCTCAGGCCCTGTATTCAAGCCCCCAGACAGACAGACAGACAGACAGACAGACAGACACACACACACACACACACACACACACACACACACACACCACACACCCCACACACACACAGAGCAAGTCTGTGTAACTAAATAGCTAGGTTGCATGTGGGTATTTTCAACTATTTCACCTTGTTTGGTGTTTCTTTCTTGTGTATCATCACTATGGGATAAGTAGCCCCAGGGATAAAGAAAGAAGTTTTTATTTTTTAAGTAAACAGAAAGCTCTAAAAGTATATTCGCATATATTTCCATTCAAATCAGATCATGTGTCTTTTTGCCATAATCCTTATGCAGTCATTATAGCCATTAGACTGTTGAGGAGACACATTTAGAAGTAAATAATCCAAATTTCATTTCAAGTTGTGATGCTATAAACACTCAGGGCACTTCAAACACAAGTGCCCTACGATCAAAAAACAAGCCACAGGGGTGAAAAGAACTAAAAATATTCAGTATTTACCGGTGTAACCTCCGGAGACAATGCATGAAAGAAAGGGGAAAAAAGACCATGTATATGCTAAGTAAGACAATCCTCAAATCATAAGCTTGAACAAATATCAATAATCAACAGATGATAAAAACTATGATTTCTATACCAGAATTGAGCTTTCAAAACAGATTCATTTATTACAAGCTTCTTATCACATCCTTCTGTTTCCCATTTTCCTCCCTTCTCCGTGTATCCAAGGAGGCAAGACAGCATTGCTACGCAGACAGTAAGGAAGCCATCAATCAGCAGCATCCATTTTCTATATCTCTGCATGTGAAGCAGTGTAAGAGGAAGAAAATTGAGTGTGGAGAGTCATTAATAAGCAGGAAAAAAAGTCTGTCAATCATAAGCAATTAGTTGGGCTATTAAAATGTCCCCAAAGTGTTGAGAAGGGCATATGGGTCATGTATCCGAGCCATAGCCTGGGTTGTTCCATGGAGAATTATGCAATCCCTCCTCCCACCCTGTACCATGATATAATAGAGAAGGATTGCCGAGTCACAAATCCCAATAGTGCAGCCAAATGCTGGATGCTCATGCCTGTTATCCTGCTAACTCAGGAGGCTGAGATACGAGGATTGAGGTTTGAAGCCAACCCAAAGAGCAAAGCTCACAAGATGCTTATCTCCAATTAATCACCAAAAATCAGAAGTAAAACTGTGTCTCAAGTAGCAAAGTACTGTCTCAAGCAAAAAAAAGCTAATGGACAGAGCTTAGGCCCTGAGGTCAAGCACCAGTACTAACACACACACACACGTATTTTGTAGCGAAACGCAGACATTAAAATCAATTTGAGAAGTTCTACTGATCAAAAATTTGAACATTGCACATATGAAGTACTTTTCATCTCATTATGTAATTGGTTTTTAGACAACTAGACAAATTGGTTTTAAAGCAACTATTAGCTATTATGTTAAGAGGATGGGCTTTCAAATCACATAGACATGAGATCCAGTTGAAGCCTCCTGCTGTGTCCTAGCTAGAATTTATGAAAGTTATTAAATCTTTCAAAGCGTCAGTGTTTTCATGTGTAAATTTAGATAATAGTCCAAACCTCTCTGATGGTGGTGAAGATTTCAATTCTCTCTCTCAGTTCCTGGGTACATGATGGAGGGATGAATAAGTTGTGGTTTTCTTGGATTTGTATTCAAATGTACCTTCTTCCCAGAATGCCCTAGAGCCAGGGCAACAAATACACAAGCCATCAAGCAATCAGCACAATGCTTATGGGAAGAGATGTGAGAGGACCCCTCATCTTATAATAACCACTCTCTGAGAGGACTCCATTAGACACGCAGCACTGGAACACCTCTTTTTTTTGTTTTCTTTTTTGCCAGTCCTGGGGCTTGAACACAGGGCCTGAGCACTATCCTTGGCTTCTTTTTGCTCAAGGCTAGCACTCTACCACTTAAGCCACAGTTCTACTTCCAGCTTTTTCTATATATGTGGTGCTGAGGAATCGAATCCATGGCTTCCAGTATACGAGGCGAGCACTTTACCACACGGCCATATTCCCAGCCCCTCTTGACAGAGAGTCTGTTTCACTGCTTTCTTTTCACTTTCAATGAACTTGCTCTGTCTGCTTTAGAATAAAATAAATAAACGGTGGCTTAAAATAGGACTATATACCTAGTTAATCCTAACTGAGACAAAGTAATCAAGCTTCCTTGTGCTTCCTGCATAATTGCTTTTGTTCTTCTTCACCCTTCTCACCATATTGGTGACTAAACACCTCACACTAGCTCAAGATATTGCCACTCTGCATGCCCCAAAGTGGAGCAGCTCCAGCCACCTTACGAAGCCCTATGCTCTCCCCATTCCTCTGCACTCATCCTAGAGGCCTACATGGTGAGATTTACTACGCAGTCAGTGCGAACTCTTGAAAATACTTTTCATACATTTATCCTGGACAACAAGGGGTGGGGGGACACCAGTATGGGGTTTGAACTCGGAACCTCAATCTCTTCTTGCTTACTTTTTTCTCTTCAAGGCTGGTGTTCTGCTGCTTGAGCCATGCCCCCATTTCTGGCCTTTTGGTGGCTAACTAGAAATTCGAGACTTGGATCTCAGCCTCTTAAGTAGCTAGGATTACAGATGTGAGGCACTGACACGCAGCTAAAACCAGGATGTTTTAGGTCAATTTTTTCAATGAAAGTATAATATATATACTACAGAAAAAATATGCACAGATTGTAATCTGAAGTGTTTTTACAACTAATCACTGCTAAATAACCAATATTATTACCACAATTCTAGAAGCCACGTATGCCTCCTCCTAATCACTATCCCAAACAAGACAACCCACATCCTCTTTGGTGCTTATTGAAATCTATTTCACATACTTCCATTGACCAATCCACCTTTCTCACGGGATTTGTACGTGTTCTTTATATTGTCTATATACATGTCTTTTTTGAATTACAACAATTTTGTATTTCCTTTTCTCCATTCTCATGGACTCCATTTTCTTATCAATATTTTGTAATAAACTGAAATGTTCTTTAGGTTAATATAGCTCAATTTGTCATTCCTTTGTGATTAATACATTTGGGATTCTACTTAAAAATCTTTGCCTATATCTAATCATGTCTATAGTCTACATTTTCTTTTTTTTTCCAAATTTTTATTATCAAACTGATGTACAGAGAGGTTACAGTTTCATACGTTAGGCATTGGATACATTTCTTGTACTGTTTGTTACCTTGTCCCTCATACTCCCCTCCCACCTCCTCCTTACCCTTTCCCCCCCTGAGGTGTTCAGTTCACTTACACCAAACAGTTTTGCAAGTATTGCTTTTGTAGTTGTTTGTCTTTTTTTACCCTGTGTCTCTCAATTTTGGTATTCCCTTTCAATTTCCTACTTCCAATACCAGTATACACGGTTTCCAATATATTCAGATAAGATTACAGAGATAGTATAGGTACAACCACAGGAAGGTGATACAAGAACATCATCAATAATAGAAGCTACAGATACACATGGGATGTTGAAAGTAGTTACAACTGTGATATAACAATTGTCTCCATAACATGGAGTTCATTTCACTTAGCATCATCTTAGGTGCCTTGTGATGCTCTGCTATGTATAGTCTACATTTTCATCGAGAACCTTTTTCACTTTTTTCCCCGGTCCTGGGGCTTGAACTCAGGGTCTGAGCACTATCCCTGGCTTCTGTTTGCTCAAGGCTAGCACTCTACCACTTAAGCCACAGCGCCACTTCCAGCTTTTTCTGTATATGTGATGCTGAGGAATCAAACCCAAGGCTTCATGCATGCTAGGCAAGCACTCTACCACTAGGCCACATTCCCAGTCCCTATTGTTTCACATTTAACGCTAAAGTACTAGAGTTTCATTTTGTCCATGCATGGCATAAACAGCTCTGCTTTTCAAACACAAGCCTGGCCTACAATGGATGAATCATGTGATAATTTTAGTAAATAAGATGCTTTGGGTCATTATACCTCAAATAATATCACTAAAAATACTTTGGTATGAAAAGCTGACACTGACAATGAATGGTTAGATGGAATAGTCTTTGGAGTAAGTAAGGCCTAGAGCACATTCAAGGCAGAAGACCTAGGGCCTAGGTCTTAGCATGGTCAGTGCTTAGTGAATGTGGGGAGGTTGAGAGAAATTTTTCATCCAACCAAAAGGGAATGGTGAAAAACTAAGCTAAGGCCAAGTGCCATGGTCCACACCTGTAATTGCAGATATTTGGAAGGCAAGGATCAGGAGGATCCCACATTGAGGCCACGAGGGGAAAAAGTTAGCAAGACCTTATCTCAAAGAAAAAGCAGACCCATGCTTCGAATCTCAACTATGTAGAAGATACAAGTAGGAGGATCATTGTCTGGGTCATTCGAGGCCAAAAAGAAATTTAAAAATCACAAGATCCTACCTGAAAATAAATAAGGCAAGGAGAATTAGGGACGTGGCCTAAGTGGTAGAAAATGTGTGGTAGTAAGCTCAAAGCCCTGAGTTCAAGCCTCAGTAGCAGCAAAGAAAATAAAACAAAGCTACACCGACTACGTATATTATTTCTTGCTGGGCACTGGTTGCTCATGCCTGTAATCCTAGCTACTCAGGAGGCTGAGATCTGAGGATCATGATTCAAAGCCAGCCCAGGCAGAAAGTCTATGGGAATCTTATTGAGGTGCCAGACTTTGAAGTCAGGCCCCACCACGTGAACCCCATTTTAGAATTAAACCCTGAGCCAATCAGATTTGTACCTGTGTCCTAATCTTGCTTGCACACCTGATTGTTGTAACCTTGTTCTTTGCCTTTATAAGCCCTGTGTAATCACAGCTCGGGGCTTCCTCCTAACCTCCGCTGTGTCGGTGGGTAGGACGAGGCCCGAGTTGGCAGCTCGTTAAATAAAGCCTTGCCTTGCTTTTGCATTTCAGAGTGTCTGAATCTCGGTGGTCTTCTTGGGGGTGGTCTTGCGACTTGGCACAACACTTATCTCCAATGAACCACCAGAAAACCAGAAGTGGAGCTGTGGCTCAAAGTGGTGGAGTGCTAGCCTTGAGCAAAAGAGCTTCGGGACAGCATCCAGGCCCTGAGTTCAAGCCCCATGACCAAAAAAATATTTCTTTTTACCATCACAAATAAATTGTGCCAATTAACTTGGGTGGGAGGGGAGTTGGAGGGGAGGGGAAGCAGGAGAAAATGAGGGAGTGGTGATACTGGTCAAAAAGAAATGTATTCATTACCTTACTTAAGTAACTGTAACTCCTCTGTATATCACCTCTACAATAAAAAGATAAAGATAAATAATAAGATAAAGAAAAAGATAAAGAATTTGTACCATTCTCTCAGTTTAATCACACATGCCCATACCCTGCTCTTCCATCCTAGGAGGGAAATATGTAGCATTCTATTTCCTTTATTCTCAAAAATCAAGAGAGAGCTATCAATCTTCTTCCCTCAATTACTCTTCATGCTCAAACAGCAGTTATTGAGCACTGTAGAAGATGATATCTAAATTCTAATGGAAGGTTGAGACTCCTAAGAATGTTATAGCAGTACCCTGGTTAACCAAGAGTTCGCAAAACACATGCAACTCACATCAGTCATTTGAAGTTTCTACAACGAATACCAGTTTTATTTTTAATTCCCCATGTGCAAAGTTTTAGGCATATGAGTAAAAGCTTACCAAGAAACTTGGCATCAAGCTGACACCATATAAATAGGATGGCTGGAGAGAAAATAAATTCTAACAAAGCTTTCTCCTTTAAGTTCTCTCTCCTGGTCCTTCAATAACTGCAAATGCTGGCTCTACCCCCCTCAGGCTGTTTGCAAAGAGATCAACAGACACCAGAGCCATTTGCTCAGTTTACATAATAGAAATAGCCATTGTATTCTCACATCAATGTCACTGAGGCAAATTCTCAGTTTTACCTAGATGATACAAGTATTTCTCCTTTGGATATCTAAGGTGAGAAAAAGATCATGTAAAAGTAAAACTTCACTAAATAAAACCTGCATTTTTTGTGCCAGTCCTGGGGCATGAACTCACAGCTCCTTAGCTTCTTTTGCTCAAGGATAACACTGTATCACTTGAACCACAGCTCCACTTAGAGCTTTTCTTGGTGGTTAATTAGAGCTAAGAGTCTCACAGCCTTTCCAGCTGGGCTGGCTTTGAACTCCAATCCTCAGATCTCAGCTTCCTGAGAAGCTAGGATTACAGGCATGAGCCATCAAGGCCCAACTAAAATCTGTATTTTAAGCATCCACACCTCCATAGTGAACACAGGGTTCTGTAAACCTATATATTCTGTTAAACCTATCATACCATAACATGGTTTCTCCTAGGTAATACTTAAAAACCACCTTTGGATGGTCCTTGGTTGAATGGCACCTCTAATCTTACTATTTTTAGCCTTTTTTTTCACTTTCTGGACTGCAAACTTCAATTTGGTTTCCAGGCACCTTGGCTTATTTACTATACTGAAAGAAATATTTTTCTAACTCACATTGCATGGGTATTAAACCCTTATGCAGTTAAAGCTGGAGACTCTAAATCAGCTTGCAAATCCCATTGCTATTCCCATTTAAAACTAAAATTCAAGTTAACTAAGTCATGTTCTGTGGATCCCACAACTCTTATAATTTTACATGAACTGTATGACAGCCTTATAGCACCTCAGCCCCACAACCAGTCAAGCATGGGATTAACGGAGTCTGTCTGACATACTAAAGGGACAAGAAGAGCTGATACATCTCTTTTTGCTTCCAAAGAACACAGAGGGAGAGAAATTGTCACAATGATTTTCTCTGTTCATTTTTTATGGTCATCTTATAAATGAGCATTGTTCATGAGCATCGGCTTAAGGGAAAGGAGAAGAGATGACTTTAGGGTGAGTCGGCGTCCATAAAATTCACCAATCTAAATCCTGAGGTACTAAATAACAGAGAAATACACCCCCCCTTTAAATACAAAAGACCATTTTATCCAGAATAAAATCTGTTTTCTAAAACTACAAAAGCCTAATGGAAAGTACCTCTTTTATAATGCTTATTTACAAGTAAATTTCATTAATAAGGATTATATTTATCAAGATATATTTGTAAATCATTTCAATATTAGCAGTACTTTTTGTTACCATAGCGTTACAGTGCATCTATCAATATGATATTTAAACTCAGAGAAAAATAGCTGTCTTATTTAGATAACTTGTATTTTAACTAATAATTCAGTGCAAAGCCTATGCTATTGAAGTCATTAAAATCCATCTTCAAGCTAGGCACTGGTGGCTCATGCCTGTAATCCTGGCTACTCAGGGGGCTGAGATATGTAGATCATGGTTCAAAGCCAGCCCGGGTAGGGAAGTCCATGAGACTCTTATATCCTGCTAACTACCAAAAAGCTGGAAGTGGCACTGTGACTCAAAGTGGTAGAGCATTAGCCTTGAGCACAAAAACTCAGGGAGAGTGCCCAGGTCCTGAGTTCAAGCCCCAGGATCAGCACACACAAAAAAATAAATAAATCTTGGGCTGAAATATGGCCTAGTGGTAGAGTGCTTGCCTCGTATACATGAAGCCTTGGGTCCGATTCCTCAGCACCACATATATTAAAAAAAGCCGCAAGTGGTGCTGTGGCTCAAGTGGCAGAGTGCTAGCCTTGAGCAAAAAGAAGCCAGGGACAGTGCTCAGGCCCTGAGTCCACACCCCAGGACTGGCAATAAATAAATAAATAAATTAATTAATTATTTAATACATCTTCAGCCAGATGCTGGTGGCTCGCGCCTGTAATCCTAGCTACTCCAGGAGACTAAGATCCAAGGATCATGGTTCAAAGCCAACCCAAGCACAAAGGTCCATGAAACTCTTATCTCCAATGAATCTCCAGAAAACAATGGTGCTGTGGCTTAAAGTTGTAGAGAGCTAGCTTTGAGCACAAAAGCTCAGGTACAGCATCCAGGCCCTGAGTTCAAGCACCATGATTGCCAAATATTAATAATAATAATAAAGACAAGAAATACATCTTCACTTCATTCTACAGTAAAAATTGGAACAATCTTCTTCGTTCCTTCCTCCTATTTCAATCATCATAGCATTAAAAATCAAAAGCCATGTGTGGTTACATACTTTCTGAAATGAACCTTCTTTAGAAATCTTAAGCCATCCAAGGACCCAGTAATGATACTATTCATTTATTAAATATTTTGTTCGGTGCCAGGTATATAGTACATGAAATCAGTTAACCTCCTAAGCATCCCTAAGAGGTATGGATCATTAATCCCATTCTTCAGGTTACAAAAACTTGTCCAAGGAGACTCAGCTAGTAAAAGTCAATGGATATAGGTGTTTGATTCTTCTTCATTTGACCAGCAAAATTTGCAAGCTGTTTTCCTGTGAGAGACCAAGGCCCCCAGATGCTAAAGATGAGGCAGCAATGCCCCCTTGGGACTTTCCCAGCAAATCTATCAACAGGAAGAAAGATTTTCCTTGGTTATATTGAGCCACTGTTTTTACAAAGGTGGAATGATGACATGGAGCTATCCATTATTCTATTCTGTACTATTCTGTACTATTATTCTATTCATGGACAACGGCTTGGGATTACAGAGTTCTGAGACACCTAATCAGAGATGAGAGACCTGGGAGACTATATTGGAACAAAGATAGCTGCTGTCCAAGACTTCGCTTTGCATTGAAGAAGACCTAAAGTCTAAGCAAATGGTTTCCAAACTTGAGTGGGCATCAGAACCATCAAGAGAGCTCCTTAAAATACAGAGGGCTGGGCTAGGAATGTGGCTTACTGGTAGAGTGCTTGCCTAGCATGTATGAAGCCCTGGGTTCAATTCCTCAGTACCACATAAAGAGAAAAAGCTGGAAGTGGCACTATGGCTCAAGTGGTAGAGTGCTAGCCTTGAGCAAAAAGAAGCCAGGGACATTGCTAAGGCCCTGAGTCTAAAGCCCCAGGACTGTCAAAAAATAAAAAAGGTAGTAACCAATCAAAATAATAACAATAAATAAATGAAAACACTCCTTTTACCCAGGTGCAGGGTAGCTCACACCTACAACCATAGCTCTTCGAGGAGGCAGAGATCTGAAGATCATAGTCCAAAGCCAGTCCAGGCAGGAAACTCTAGGAGATTCTTATTTCTAGTCACCAAATAGCCAAAAGTAGAGTTGTGGCTCAAGCAGTAGAGTGCCAGCCTTGAGGAAAAAAGCTAAGGGAGAATGCACTGGCCCTGAGTTCAACCCCCAGAACGAGCACCAAAAAAAGAAAATGTTTATTTAGATCTAAGGTAGTGCCTTAGCTCTGCCAACCCCAGCTTTATGAAGTTCCTTTTTAAAAATTGAAATGCAATAGGAGTCTGAGGTAAGAGTTGATTCACCCGTTCCAGGTGGGAGCAGATCAACACTGTGCCCAGGAAGACTTCTGAAGCGAAGAAAACTCCACAGGACACTTATTTCCAGCTGTCAATTTCAGCTGATGCCACACCCTAAGGGGAGGAAGAGTGGGCTCAACAGTACATCCCTGACACCCTAAAAAATCTGAATTCCAGACTTCACAATTCCTCCCCATCTATAAAAAACAGCATCAAAACACTGTAAATATAGGTTTAAAAAGCCACTTCCCAACTAACCTGTTTTCACTCCCACCTCCTCTTAGGAGGTAAAAGATGGACAAGTTCTATTCCTAGGTGTACAAACCACAAGGCATGGTCAAGGGAGGCTGGCCCTCTGGAACTGGGTTTCTGAGAGTAGAGGAATGAGGGGAAAACTCTTTTGTTTTACTACCCAGAATTTTCTATCCTCCCTACCCCCACCAGAGAGAGAAAGCAATTGTCCCTTCAGCATAAGCAGTGAACTCAAAGGGGCTAAAGGACTGGGGGGAGGAGAGATGACTACTACCCCCAACTGCTATCATAGCTTCACTGGCCAATTCTGCCCATGAACGTGATGGGGGAGGGAGGAGAAGGAGATGATTGGTGCTTCCTAACACCATAGCAAATGGGTAACAGAGGAGAGACAATGACCTTTCTTGTTGACCTAAGGAGAAACTAGAAGCAAAAAAAAAAAAAAGGCTAACCAATAATGTGGGTTATCTGCAACAAATGCTACCTTCATTTGGATGGCAAGCTAGAAAATAGATGGGCACAATGGAACCCACTGAACAGGTGTCCAATACATCAGCGGATGCCTCCAAGCCATTCTCCACTGGCAGCCAGCATGAGCTGGCAAAACACATCACTCACTGGGTCCCTGGACATGACATTTACAAATGGTTTCCCATTGCCCTAGGATCGAGTCTAAAATCTTTACACAGCCTACAAGGCCAGTGTGCTCTGGCCCCTGCCCTTCTCTTCAGTTTTGTCTTCTGTTCCCTTCCCTTTCCAGCTGGGGACTTCAGTCACACTGGGCTTCTTGGGTTTCCTCAAAGGCACCAGCTGGACAGTCTCTGCTCCTTCAGCTCTTTCTGCTTGGGGTTAAAATTGGAGACATTTGAAATGGTAAACCCATAATCTGTGGGGGACAAATTATATGGCCAGATTGGTTTGGAGGAAAGTCACATCATTTCCTTGACCTTTGCTTCCTCGGATGTAGGACAGAGACAGAAATAAACAATGATGGCTGTCGACATCACAGAATTAGACTGGAGAATGACAGCAAAAATAAATGATTCTCTACAGGAATAAAATTGGTATGAAGAAATGCTTGAGCTTCAGGGAAGCGAATGTATGCATTTAGAATTGACAAGCAGGTAGGAGATGCAGTTTCATTTGGAACGTCATTTAAAGGGCTACTATAGCAAGCTTCTCTGGCTACTAATATAAGCAAACTTATAGATTAGCACATATAAGTGCATGTGCTTTCTCCTGTCACAAATAAGTTTCTGCACCCAACGTAACCATTCATTAATATTTTATAAATTAAAAGGTCCATGAATGCTTTAAAAAGTATCTCCCACTGTGCAAATACAAGACCAATGAGGCTTCCCAAACAAACATATCTTATTCGTGACAAGCTATTATCCAGCCAGCATATAATTAATTTTCCTGTTATGAGTAGTGCCATCTTACAATGTTCTCTTGGCACTTTAAAGCAAATAGTCCATCATTACTAATTCATTACACATTCACGTAGACACTATTAATCATGATGAACTAATGTGGTATTAATGGGTAGGTTATTAATCTGCAATTACATGCAGATTTCCTAATAAATTCACATTTCCCAAGTTGTTGGGTTTTTTTAAAGCAAAGGAAAATGAACAAATATTTCAGAAAATAAGGATAAAACATGTCTCCCTTGTACCACAAAACCAAAGTTCTTATTCTCTTTTTTTATCCTATGCACATTTACCCAATACAATGACATTGGCTTTCATCAGAATGATACAAAGGGAGGAAAAGTCCAAATATCCAAGAGCTCTGGAGGGGTATTAATTTTTTCTGTGACCTACTATTCCCTCTGATGTACACCATCTGTGGTCCTCACACCAGCTGTGTGGGCCACAACACCTGAGAACTTTCCAGAATGGCAGTCTGTCAGGTCTGTTCTCAGACTGACTGAATCAGGATGTGCATTTTAACAAGAATCCCAGATGATGTGTATACACATCCAAGGTTGAAATAAACTGCACAGAAGCACAGCTTTGTGGCTGCAAAAGGAAGTTAATGGAAGATGAAAGTGGAGAACGTTGTTGTTGACAGGGGAACACATAAGCATGAAGAGGTGACAAGCAGCTGGCAGCCATCAGAAATAGAATTTACATTGATTCTAAGATGTACAAATTCTCACACCTTAACTTCGAAATTGGAATCCATCTTAGAACCATCAGCTAGTCCCAGGGAGGATGTAACTCCCATTTCCATTTCCTACAGAACGAACTTGGCCACAGCTGTGTGTGTGTGTGTGTGTGTGTGTGTGTGTGTGTGTGTGTCTGTCTGTCTGTCTGTCTGTCTGTCTGTCTGTCTGTGTGCCAGTATTAGGGCTTAAACTCAGGGCCTTGAGCGCTCACTAACAGCTGGTATTCTACCACTGGAACCACAGCTACCCTTGTGACTTTTTGTGGTTAATTGGAGTCTCTCTGATTTGTCTACCTGGATTGGCATTGAACTGGGCCCCTCAGATCTCAGCCTCCTGAGTATCTAGGATTATAGGGAGGATCCACTGTTGCCTGACCATGGCCACTCTTAAAGTCCATACTTCGAATGGGTTGTGCACAGGGCTGGTAAAATGTCACAGTCTTCAGAATAAAGATTTCACCATTACTTGACAATGACAACACTCACTGTCCATTTTTTGTGTGCTGGTACTAGGGCATGAACTCAAAGTCTCACATACTTGCTCAGCTATTTCATTCAAAGCCAAGTACTCTAACACTCGATCGACACCTCCATTTCTGGCTTTTTGGCAGTTGATTGGAAATTAGTCTCTTGGATTTGTTTGTGCCAACCAGTTTCAAATCGTGATAGGCAGATCTCAGCCTCATTATTAGGTAGGATTACTGGCTTCAGCCACCAATGCCCAGCTAAAGGCACTATACATGCTAAAAGCTATTTTGGAGGAAAAGCCTTGAGACAATTACAGAAAGTTTTTCAAGACATATTGAATCATCACTGTTGTTGAGAAATAGGACAGTGTTTTGTGGGAAACCCAAAACACTGGTAATTCAAAATCAAAAGTACTCTGTGAAGAAGCTCTATGTTACTTAGGGGGGGGGCTTTGTTTGTTTGTTTGGGGGTATTTTTTTTTGGCCAGTCCTGGGGCTTGGACTCAGGGGCTGAGCACTGTCCCTGGCTGCTTTTTGCTCAAGGCTAGCACTCTACCACTTGAGCCACAGCGCCACTTCCAGCTTTTTCTGTATATGTGGTGCTAAAGAATCAGGGGCTGGGGATATGGCCTAGTGGCAAGAGAGCTTGCCTCGTATACATGAGGCCCTGGGTTCGATTCCCCAGCACCACATATACAGAAAACAGCCAGAAGTGGCGCTGTGGCTCAAGTGGCAGAGTGCTAGCCTTGAGCAAAAAGAAGCCAGAGACAGTGCTCAGGCCCTGAGGTTCAAGGCCCAGGACTGGCCAAAAAACAAAAAAAAAAAAAACAAAAAAAGAATCAAACCCAGGGCTTCATGCATGCAAGGCAAGCACTCTATCACTAAGTCATATTCCCAGCCCTTAGTTTAACTATGTTCTTTGAATTCTCCTTTGTAATAGGTGTATTTGATGCAAAAGAATGAAATAAACAATATCTGGGCTGGAGACTTGGCTCAAGTGGTTGAGCACCTGCCTAGCACGCTCAACACTATGAGTGCAAACCCCAGTACCACTAAAACAGAGAGAGAGAGAGAGATAACAAAAACAACATCTAACTAAAGGTAAAAGAACTCCTAGGAATGCAAGCATTCCAAGTAATAAGAACTCATTGTATAATAAATAGCTTGCTTTTTCTTAGCATTTGAAAAATAGCCATGCCCCTTATTGCTGGTCACCTTTTTTAATTCGTTGAAATACGGTTTTTGTTAAGGCGACAGAAGCCCACAGTGTTTGTGTATTCCCTGGCTTCATTTTAAGTCAAATAAATATAACTAACAATGTTGTACATCAGAAAGACCCAGTATTTCCCTTACATCCTCAATATTGAAGTTGTATTTGGATTTAAATAAAAGACATCAATATAAAAATTATTCCAAATGATTCCAAAGGCATTTTAAGGACAACTGAAGCTCTGGTGTGAGATGAGCTGTTTTAATTCCTGAATATTGTATTTCACATCTAAGGTCTCAGGGGCAGAAATACAAGTTTGGCCAAGAGGAGAGCTCAGTGTGAGGCTTCTGGCCTTCAGACCTCAGCAGAACCATGGTTTCCCCCCCCCCCCCACCTCCCACACATTCTCCAGGGATCTCATTTTCATTCTGGCTTTCAAACCCCAACTTCCTCTTCCGTCCAGCTCACAAGTTCCTGGCCCATCTCAACACCTTTGGCCTCAATTAATGAAATCGAATTTCACTTCTTTTTTTTTTCTTTCTTTTTTTTTTTTTGGCCAGTCCTGGGCCTTGGACTCAGGGCCTGAGCACTGTCCCTGGCTTCTTTTTGCTCAAGGCTAGCACTCTGCCACTTGAGCCACAGCGCCACTTCTGGCCATTTTCTGTATATGTGGTGCTGGGGAATCGAACTGGAGGGCTTCATGTATACTGAGGCGAGCGCTCTTGCCACTAGGCAACATCCCCAGCCCTCACTTCTTAATTTACTTGCACTGGTGGGGATCCAAATCAATGTGTGGTATGGAAAACAGAGATCTCTTTTCTTTTACATTCTTCAGACACTTGGCCAAAATGTTGAGAAATATAAACGGAGAGAAATTAATAAATTAGCTAAGGCATTGCTCCTTAGTACTTAATACCAACTAGGAAAGGTTCCTGCCAGTGTGGGCACAGACATATTTCGTGTGTGTGTGTGTGTGTGTGTGTGTGTGTGTGTGTGTGTGTGTGTGTGTGTGTGTGTGTGTGTTGGTTCTGGGGTTTGAACTCAGGATTTTTTGTTCTCACTTGACTTTCTCAGCTCAAGGCTGGTGATCTGCCACTTGAGACATATCTTCACTTCCAGGTTTTTGTTGGTTAAATGCAACCACAAGTCTCAGGAATTTTATTTCTGCCTAGGCTTGCTGCTGACTGCAGTCCTCAGATTTTATCCTATCTTCCTGAGTAGTTAGAATTACAGGCGTGAGCCACTAGAATCCAGCTTATGTTGTATTTCTGTGGGGCAATATTACTTTTATACCTTAAAAGCCATTATTACTTAAATTTTCTCATCCTGTTTTTCCAACTGTAAATTGTAGGTATTATTAGTTTCTTAGTTTCCAGGGTTTTTCTGAAGGGCTAAAGGTCAAAGTACTTGAATTCTAATTCTGGCTCCATTGCTGAATATGGTCTTGAACTATTGTACTGTTTGGTGCCTCTGTTTTCTCATCTGTTGCAAAATATCGATGTGTCTTACAACTTAAAGGTATGTTAGAAGCTCAGTTCAGAAAGTTCAACAAAAAGCAAGGGTACTATTAAATAAAGTTATCACTATGAAGTACCTGGCCTTTTTAGATCCTTTCTTGGTACAATTACTCTTCGACATGTTTTATCATATTGAAGGTTATCTTCACTGCAACTAGTAGTAATACATTCCATTAATGATAAATCAAAGAAATGGGGATTTTGCCCCATTGTAATGATATTTGGCCCATCTATACAGTCACAATTGAAACATTCTCAGAATTGAGAGCAAGAAGGAAATTGAAGTCATGTAATCGAGAATTTGGAAATGCAATTAGGAAATTTTCAAGTCACTTTTGCTAGGCCTAAATAGCATGCAACCACCATTTAAATTTTTCTAACACAATCCTTTTCTTTTTTTTCCAGTCCTGGGGCTTGGACTCAGGGTCTGAGCACTGTCCCTGGCTTCTTTTGCTCAAGGCTAGCACTCTACCACTTGAGCCACAGCACCACTTCCGGCTTTTTCTGTTTATATGGTACTGAGAAATTGAGCCCAGGGCTCCATGCATGGTAGACAAGCACTCTACCAGTAAGCCACATTCCCAGTTCCCTTACACATTCCTTTTACAGTTAACCAATGAGGAGTTATCAAACGTAAGGAATTCTCCCATCTCACCAAAGCAAAAGAAAGCTGAGTTTTCTGTTTCTGCTATGAAGTCTCTTTTGGACTCTCACCAAAATCCCATTCTGGACTCCATTACCATTCTGATTTCTGGCAACCAACAATAGGAACACGTGGCTACTTGGAGGAACTTCAGGAATTGTAACCACCAAGTTCATACGGGTGCACTTCCCAACTATTACTACCACAGCCTACCAGCATTTTCTTTCCTTGCCAAGCAGTCATCCTCTTACAGGAAGTGATTTTTTTTCAAAAGCATGCAGCCCTCGTTCACAACTGCAAAGTAAAATCCACTTCTACACACCAAGCATGTAGACAGAACCTGAGTGTGGGCAGGTAGACAAATGGAATTGTGGGTAATACAGGCTTTCTTAAGATGCACATATCCTGTGTCATTAGTCATGCCTACGAATTTATATTTAGTCTACAGAATCTAAATTTAGTGGACAATCTTCCAAAATAAGATGTTTCCTCACTCCTCCAACATTTAAGCTAACTCTCAGGAAACTAAAGAACATGGTACAATAGTTATCCTCCTGGTCTATTCTCCTCCTCCTTTTTGCCATGAAGATTCACATATATAGTTTTTTCAGGTCCTTGTTCTACTTCTCAGAAACTTCAGCACTCCAGGTCAGCACTCCAGGCCACATGTTTGTTTGTTTAATCTCAAAATTTGACAGCCTACATCTCATTTCTGTCATCTCTTAACAGTTGTTTATCCCTTCTTTCCAACAAAGCCAAATGTGATGTATTCAGTCTTGCTTCTAGACTCATGAGATTTATACTTCCACCACCCCACTCTCCTCCAAGTTCAACTAGTAATCAGTGTCTTTTAAGACTGCACAACAAGCTAGCTTTTGTAGTGTGTACTTATGAATCAATACTTAGTGTGTTACTCTTTTCAATCACTAATATTATTTGTATGGATTTTTAACTGCACCATGGCAAATACTACCTCTAGTTGGGAACTGACTTCTAATTCCCCATATTTGAGAGAGGCATATAGCAATACTTGATAAATGTATTCTATGACCTAAGCAATGTCTTAAGTCAGTTCAACAGTTGGTCTTGGCACAAGTCTCAGAACACAAATCTCTAGTTTCAACAAATATCCTTTGAAACACATATTAACTGTCAGTACTGTGCTCATTACCTGGGGAGTCTAGACAGTGAACTGTTCGAAGATTTCAGGTTTTGTAAACAAAGGTTTACAAAGGAAACCAGATATTCCAAAACACAGTTAACAAAACAGTATACATGCTACTACTTCATTACTCATTAAATGACAATGGCCTAAAATCAGCTCTAACAACTACTATAATTTTGAAGCTATGATGCAAGTAGATAGCATTTCAAGATCCTGGAACAGCGGTAATAAGTTGAAAAGAATAACCATAATTGCTACTGGTATCAAAGTCACAAGTATTGTTGTATTTGTGATTAAAGAAAATGCTAAAGTTCTGTCCATGGCTAGTACAAATAAAGGTTATTCTCTTGTCAGTCAAGTCGCTGAATTCTATCAAGTCCCATTTGGGGTCTTGGGACCCCAATTGGGTCTGAATGAAGAATAGAAAAAAGAAAAGAAATAGAAATTGGTGAGAATTTTTATGCATCATCTTGCAACGATTTGGAGCCCACAAACTATGGCCAATTCCCCTTTCCTCTTCCTGTAGGAATGATTTAAAGTGACATGACCCTAATGCATTATCAAAATCTTCTGGGCTCATGACCAGTGTCTGACAATAAAAGTTGATAATTCAAACAAATATCTCACTATGGTTTGAAAATCTCCTCCTAAACTCATGAAATTTAACTATCATCGGGATAGTTTTAAGTGGAGATCTTTTGCTTTTGAAGTGCTGTGGATCAAACCCAGGGCTTTGCTTATGGTAGGCAAGTCCTCAACCACTGAGCAACATCCCAACGGAAGGTGGGAATTTTAAGAAGTAATTAGACTCTGAGGGCTCTGCCCTTGCAAATTGATTAATGACATTATCTCAAGGCTTGGGTGAGTTTCATGAAGGATGAGGGGTAGTTACCTTGTCCTTCTGTCGCATCTGTTTGCTGGACATTTTTTTACCATGGTATGGAGGAGCACAAAGGCCTTCAACTTATGTTGAACCCATGCTCTTGGGCTTCCCTGCCTCCAGAGTTATAAGCCAAAGAAACTTCCATTGGTTATAAATTACCCAGTTAGTAGCATTATGTCATTGCAGCAGAAAACTACCTAAGACGTACATTAACCTGTTGTGCTGACACCCACGCTTGCCTCTTTCAGAGTCAGCTTTCATATTTACAGGCAAGCAGTGCTTTTTTTTTTTAATTTGGAGCAGCAATTTTTATTTCAATAGTGCTGTTCAAATTTTTGTATGAATTCAAATTTTTACTCCATGTACATTTTCATGTTAAGCAACTACTATATATTACATCCATATACAATGTTCTTCTTTCCTTATATGAAATTAGCAGTAATAAAAGATTCTATTTATTTAATACTGTACAGCATTTCCAAGCATCTCAAGTCTGTCTTACTGCCTGTCTCTGTCCTGCCTCTGTTAAATCCAAGAACACAAATGGAAAATGACAGTTCCTCCTCCATGCCAGCCATGAGAAATTTCTGGCTGCATCTCAGGACTCTTCTGGGACAACAGACAGGGCACGGGGCACAAGAACAGGGAGAAAAACAGAAAAGCTCTACTTGTTCCCATCACTGCACCCAGCCACAGTGAGTGGTATTATCTGGCAGGAAGTGCATCTGAACCCCATGTGTAATTTTTTTTTTTTTTTGGCCAGTCCTGGGTCTTGGACTCAGGGCCTGAGCACTGTCCCTGGCTTCTTTTTGCTCAAGGCTAGCACTCTGCCACTTGAGCCACAGCGCCACTTCTGGCCATTTTCTATATATGTGGTGCTGGGGAATTGAACCCAGGGCCTCATGTATATGAGACAAGCACTCTTGCCACTAGGCCATATCCCCAGCCCCCCAGGTGTAATTTTTAAGTTTCCTTCAGCTACAGTTAAATAAGGGAGGAAAAGCTATATGGTATTTCACAATATATTTTATTTATACCAATCAATGTTAAAATATTTTAACACATAATCATTGGTTATAAATGGAATCACCCATTTAACAAATGAAAGTGATTATAGTTTAAAAAAAAAACAACAGCAACAAAGTCTTCAGGGACAACAGTTGTTCATGCCTATAATTCTAACTATTCAGGAGGTAGAGATCTGAGGACTGCAGTTCTAGTCCATGAGACAACAAAATAGTTGGAAGTAGAGCTGTGACACAAGTGGGAGAGTGCTAGCCTTGAATAACAACAACAAAGTTCAGGGACAGTTCCTAAGCTCTGAGTTCAAGACCCCAACAGGCACACATAACACACACAACAAAACTCTTGGCTGGCTGCTGGTGGCTTCTACTTGTGATCCCAGAAACTCAGGAGGCTGAGATCTGAAGGTCACAGAAGTCAGCCTGGGCAGGAAAGTCAATATATCTCCAGAAGTGGAGCTGCAGCTCAAGTGGTAGAACACTAACTTTGAGCAAAATATTTCAAGGACGGTGCCCAGGCACTGAGTTCAAGCCCTAGGATAGACACATACACAAATAATACCACATATGTCTCTCTGCTACTATATTGAGTCCCACCGCTCTTGAGTGGTGATTAAAACACTCACTGGAATGTTTTGTAAAATACAGATTGTAATTTCCATACAGATAATCTAGGAAGCTTTATTAATCACTATACTTCTGTATCCCTGTGTCACACAAAACCTCTGCTTGCATATAAATGAGGGAATATAGCCTGGTTGCTATTAGCAACAACATTATAACCAAATAGACTTAGACGCATGACACAATATATGTCAAAGTAGAAAGTACAGAAAAGTAATCCTAATGACAGGGCTAAACTGCTAGATGAGCCTCCACCTGAAGTCTACATAATTACTGGTCTTTTTGCTTACATGAACAGGAATATTCCCTTTATTTTCTAATCCATTTTGAATTAGGATTTCTGTCACTTATAGATGAAAGCAGCTGGTGGTAAGGAAACAGAAAATGCTAAGTAAATACTGTATTTTTTGTCAGTACTGGGGTTCAGCTTGCTTGCTCAGATGGTGCTATATCACTTGAGCAATGTCACCAGCCTGGCTTCTTGCTGATTTCATTTGCTTTTATTTTGACAATTTTTTGGCATGGAGTTTCTCAGATTTTTCTGCCTAAAGCATAAGCCTCCAGACCTCAGCCTCCTGAATAGCTAGGCTTACAGGCTTATCCAATTTAATCCAGTTTAATACTCTTGAATGTGAAGTCCCTGAGCTCAAATTCCATTACTCTCTCCCCTCAAAAAAAAGAGATAGATGCACATTTGAGATACAGTCACATTTTTTTCAGAGTCATCAGAAAGTTATTTCTGTATTTTGGCAACTGCTAAAAGTTCTGGACAACTCACCACCACACATATACCCCACACACCACATTCAAATGGTGTATGAGAGAAGGAAGACTGTGAGAAACAACCACAAAACCTTTGCAAGTAAAATTATTTCACCTTCCAGAAGTCATCAATACAAGCTCAAATCTTCACACAGCCCTCTTTACACATACGTGATGGATTAGGATATATTCAGCATTTGACAATTTGGTGCTTCTTGTCGAGCTACATATATTTTTTTAAAAGCCATCAAGACCTGGGAAAATCAAAACAGTCTCTGACTCATTGCACCTAGCTTATATAGTGAATTCACTCAAAATAATAGGAGCTCAATTTGCATTAGGAATACAAAGTCCACTACGATGGGTAGTTGGCTTGTAGTATTTCCCTACGCTATTCCCTCTTTTACCAATCTAATATCATTTGTTTTAAAGAAGCTAATAAAGGCAAGGCTCAATTTACTACATTATTATTCTACATATATGGTCTGAGGAATGTGGCCCCATTCAACATATCTTCAACAATTTGAACTTCCTGATTTTCAAATGAATATACAGGAGCCGAAGTGAATGTTTCAGCTTTCTATTATCAACAAATAATGATTTGGTCGGGTGCTGGTGGCTCATGCCTGTAATACTAGCTACTCAGGAAGCTGAGATTCAAGGATTGGGGTTTGAAGCCAGCCCAAACAGGAAAGTTCATGAGATGTTTCTTTTTGCCAGTCCTGAGATTTGTACTCAGGGCCTGGGCACTGTCCCTGAGCTTCTTTTGCTCAAGGCTAGTGCTCTACCACTTGAGCCATAGCGTCACTTCCGGCTTTTTCTGGGCAATGTAGTACTGAGGAATCGAACCCAGGGCTTCATGGATGCTAGGCAAGCACTCTACCACTAAGCCACATTCCCAGCTTCCATGAGACTCTTCTTTTTCTGAATAATTATTTATTTCATGAGACTCTTACCTCTAATTAATCACCAGAAAGCAGGAAGTGGAGCCATGGCTCATGTGGTAGAGCACTAAACTTGAGCACAAAAGCTCAAGTGACCAGGCCCTGAGTTCAAACCCAAGGACTTGTGCACACATGCACACACACGCACGCACACAAACACACACACACACACACACACACACACACACACACACACACACACACGGTGATCTGGCCATGATCACTTGCAGAGAAAACAAAGATTGGGATGTGACTCAAGTAGTAGAGTATCTGCCTAGCAAGCAAGAAGCCATGAGCTCAAATCCAAGTACCACAAAAAAGTAAAAGCAAAATCATAAGGGAAAGGTATTTAATTAATTATGAGAACCATTTGAATCCCATCCAGTAGGTATTCATGAAAAAATAATCAATGTAGATTCATAATCATGGTTATCTGTTGAGTCTCTACATCTTTCTGTTCTGCTGAAGTTGTGTTTGAAAGTAATATATTGCATTTCTTCCCAAAATATTGGCCAAGATAGCTATCCAATAATAGAGATGATCCAGTTCTACCTAAGTCATTTGTCTTCTCTGTGACACAAATGTTCTGTCTCATTCATTGCCTCGTGTTTCCATCTGCTCATTCACAAGCAATGCCGACTTTAGTGTCTTTACAGTCACATGAAGACAAATTGGGTAGGGGGTTGTTGGATGGAAATTTTAAGACACACCTGACTGTATTTAACCTGTTCTTCCACTTTAAATATATATCTTGCTTCTTAGAGAGAATAAATAAATTTCTTGGTAGAAATCTGAGACTTCTGTGTCATTTCAAGGGAAAAAAATCACAAAGCCAGGTGGCTGACTTCAATAGAGAGCAATTTTTCATCAGTCTGGTCTGTCACATTCATTTTATTTCACAACAGACAGCTGAATCTAGGTGTTCTCTATTAGCCATAAGAAAATGGCATTCTTTTGATTGGTAATACTGGGTTTTATTTTTGGATGTTCTCTCTTTTTACCAAGGTTGAGGAAAAGAACCTTGACAGTATTCAATATTTTTGAAAGCACATGATATTTACAAAGGATAAGACCAGAATAAAACTTAAAGCATTTCACAGACAGTACTTCACAAACCTGAGAACTACCTTTGAGACAAAATGGAGAAGCAAAAACAAATATTTATTGATGGCCTGCTATGTGCCAGGAACCGGATGGGGTAACTATATAGGGCATCTCCTTCAGTCCTCACAAAACTCTTAGGTTGTGGGTATTTTGATCTCCATTTTAGAGGAAGAAAACTGAACTCCAAGAGATCAGCAACTGGCCCAAACTGACACCAAACTGACTTTCTAAAGGGCAATTTGACTATCTGCATCAAAACTTAAATTGTGAATTCTCTTTCAATCCAACAATTACATTTCTGGGAATTTATCCCAGGAATATTTTTAGATAATGACATAAAGGTATGTAAACAGGATATTTACCACAGTAGATAGCAAAACTATCGACTGACATCATCCATGCCTGTGAGGAATTGGTAGTTTTTAAAAACAGTTTACAGAACAATATGTATTATTGTGCTAAATTTTAAAATATATGGATGTGCACATGAGGTTGTGCAAATGGGCCTGGACAGGAAACAAAATATGGAAAGATATATCCTCAAATTTCTGAGCTGCTGTTTCTATAGGAAACAGTTCTTGCTTGGCTTTTCACTCATGTCTTAGTGCTCTACCACGTAAGCTAAAGCTCCACTTCTCATTGTTTAGTGTGTGTGTGTGTCTGTGTGTGTGTGTGCACACACACAGGTCCTGAGGCTTGAACTCAGGGCCTGGGCACTGTCCTTGATTTCTTTTGCGAAAGCCTAGCACTCTACCACTTGAACTACAGCTCCACTTCCAGCTTTTTCTGTCATTAATTGGAGAGAAGAGTTTGACAGACTTTTCTGCCCCAACTGGCTTCAAACCCTGATCCTCAGAACTCAGCCTCCTGAGGATTACAGGCATGAACTGTCAATACTTGGCTTATTCCTACTTGGTTTTCCCTCAAATGAGATTACCAATAAAATCTTCCATTTTTAAAGAAAACCTGCAAAACATAAAATCCTGAACAATTTACTCTCACGTCATGAATGTTGAAGGGGCCCATATATATTGCCCTCCTCAAACAAAGCACCTCAAACTGAGTTTTTACATTAACATACTCTCAGAAATTTCTTTAAATGAGAAATTTCTTTAAGTTATATGTCTTGAATATATAAAGCTTTTGAGTATAACTATGTAAGAGGAACATTTATCTATAAATTTGTTTTTTTTTTTTTTCATTTTTCATATGTGCTAGCCCTGGGGCTTGAACTCAGTGCCTGGCAACAATAGGGGGGATGAAAAATCAAAATGAACATACAACCATGAGGAAATAAGTATTAGTCTATGAACTCACTCCTCATGGTCTTATTTATGTTCTACCATACGGGAATCTCATCTGTTAGGTAGAATCTGGAAAACCCTGACATTCTCGAAAATTCTTTTTCATAATTTACCAAAACAAAATTTCAGTCTCCTAATTGAAAATATAAGTCTGTATGATTTATATCAAGTTGTAAAATATAATTGTGTTTTGCTTACAATTGACAAATTCATCTATTTTGCCAAGGTTTCATGTTAGAAAGTAAACATAAATTGATATGTATTTAATTTTCATGCCCTTCAACTCTTGAGAAAGTGGAGATGGGAAAGGAAGAACTATTATAATTGTTATCGTTTCTCAGAAATTCTTTGTTACTAAATGCAAGTTACATGGCATAAAATGTGAACAGCGAAGGGGAAATAAAAAACACACTATTCTTGCTTTCTCAAAACAATTAACCTTATAACTGGTTTTGAAATATTCCTCCTTCCCTCCTGGGGTGGCCTTCTCCAACCATATAACATAAAAACTAGATCCAATAGAAACATAATATTCTCCAGTAGTAGACAATTTCAGCTCTGGTGAGGCGCTGGGGTGAGGAGTAACCACACCTGAGTGTGTGTGTGTGTGTGTGTGTGTGTGTGTGTGTGTGTGTGTGTGAGCTTGTCAGTGCTAGAGACACCATGAGAGAAAAGTGAATCTCCCTTGAGCTAACTTAGAAGTTAACTAGAACAATATGACAACTAAGGGGCATCCAGAGTTCAACAAATTGATGTCAAAAGACAATGAGGGGCTGGGAATATGGCCTAGTGGTAAAGTGCTTGCCTCTTATACATGAAGCCCTGGGTTCGATGCCTCAGCAGCACATATATAGAAAAAGCTGAAAGTAGGGCTGTGGCTCAAGTGGCAGAGTGCTAGCCTTAAGCAGAAAGAGGCCAGGGACAGCGCCCAGGCCCAGAGTTCAAGCCCCAGGCCTGGCAAAAAAAAAAAAAAAAAAGACAATGAGGCATCATGTACTTTTTATATAGTATGAAAATCCAGAACACAACAAGCAACATACTCTGAACACAACAGCCAAGTAAGTATATTATGTTAACACAATTGTAATTAACTGTACCTTTGCCCCCAAATCAAATTCAACTTAATCTTCAGCAAAGGAACTTAGTATTATATTAGCAAACCCAAAGTAACTATTATTTACATTTGGCTCATGTTAAGCAAATTTGGGAGACTAGAATCCTAAAAAATTTCAATCTTCCATTTGAAAAAGTCTTGCAAAAGATCAGGAGCCAAGAGTTCATGCCTGTAATCCTAGCCACTTGGGAGGCTAAGATGGGAGCATCACAGTTTGAGGCCAGCCGGAGCAGAAAAATTCAAGAGACTCCTCCATGGAGAGAGCTGGTGTGTTTTTTCAGCTATGATGTAAAACCTAACCCAGGTAGATTGCACTCAGGCTCATACCTGGGCAGAAGTGAGACTTTATCTCAAAAATAACAGCAAAAATCAGGGCTAGAGGTCCTGGCTCCTGGCTCGTCTCTGGTCACCATGGCATCCCAAGTCAGCTCTCCATTGGGGCTGAATTGGTTTGTTGGTGTTGTTTTTGTTCTTTTTTTCCTTTCTGGTCTGTTTCCTGACAGTGTTGAGGTATTTGCAGGCTGCAGGCCTTTGTAACAACTGGCTGCCTGCAGACTGCTAATGCTCTAATAAAGACTCCAAGATTCGGTCCTTCAAAAAAAAAATAATAAAACAGGGCTAGAGGGAAGGCTCAGCTGTAAAAAGAACACTGACTTAGGAAGTATATGGCTCTGAGTACAAACCCCAGTATGAAAAAAATAAATTTAGTGAGTTAAAAAGTGAAGTTACTGTGTACCAGTGGCTCATGCCTGTAATCCCAATTCCTCCAAAGGTTGAGATCTGAGAATCACAGTTTGAAGCCAGACAATCAGGAAAGTCCATGAGACTCTTATCTCCAATTAAACACCAAAAAGCAATGGAGCTGTGGCTCAAGTGGTAAAATGCAAGCCTTAAGGGGGGAAAAAAAGCTCAGGGACACTGCCCATGTTCTCATTTTAAGCCTCAAGATTGGCATCCAAAAAAAGTGAAGTCACATTTCAAATCAAGCTCTGTCTTTATGTCTACATATAGATACATAGGTGTGAGGGAGATATCTATATCTAAATATAGATACATAGTTACAGATACATGTATAGGTATATGTATGTACAATACTTTTTGGTTTTTGGAGACAGGGTTTCTCTGTGTATACCGTGCTGATCTGGAACTCATGATTCTGCCTAATCTTCATAAGTGCCAAGATTTAAGAATGCAGCACCACACCTGGTCCAAACTCTAATGTTTCTTGCCTAATATTGCTCTCTATAAATTGCATCACCAAACTCCAGTAGAAACTTACCCTTCAACTTGAGGTCAACATTGTGTCTCAGCCAAGGATAAACTCCATAGCTTGGCATATCTTCAGGAATTGGATTGTTGTTTATCCAGCCATCACAAGCAAACCGGAAGAAATTATCACAAGGATCCACAGACAGATTTACTTTGCTCATGACAGCAGCAGCTATTTAAAAAAAAGATCATAGGATTAATGACAAGCACTGAACATGGTGTACCACTCTTTTCCAAATTAAACAATAATTCATATCCACCAGTTCCTAAGCCTTGGCTTCTACATTTCCACTCAAATGACTCTTTGAATAACTTCACTGGATGAAATAACTACATTCTGAGTGAGTGGGTACAAGTTCCATGGGTTTGCTATGATTGAAACTATAGGACTGTTCCTATCAGCTGTAAGGTGTGGGGTAAGAACACAAATGGAGGGACTCACTCTTCCTCCCCTCGTGTCCTTCTGCAAAGTGACATTGCTAGTCTTTGCCATAGGATCCGTTTCCCTAACTTGAATGTGTGTTGGCCTTGTTAACTTGCTCTGACCAATAGAAACGGCGCTTTGTGAGTTTCAAAGCTAGAAATCATGAGTCCTTGCTTCTTTCCTGATTCCCTTTACCTGGAGCTCTGAGAGCATCCTTGAGGGAAATCTCGTGGAGAACAAAAAGCCACCCAGAGAAGAACCAAGCTAACACCAACTACCAGATATGTGCCTAAGGCCATCATAGTCCTTTTAACTTGGATAACCCAGTAGCTGAAACAACTACACCAATAAGCCCGGGCAAGAGCAACTGAGGAATTACTACCAACAGCACAGAAACATGACAAATGGTCAAATCAGCTTTTTTCAGGTTTTCCAGGCTTTAGGGTGGTTGGTTTCACAGCCAAGGGTAACTGAACCAGAAGCTAACCTGTCACCTATTTAAATATTTTAAGGTTATAATTACAGTATTTTTTTTAAATAAAAATCACCTATGAGGCCAGATGCCAGTGGCTCATACCTATAATCCTAGCTACTCAGGAGGCTGCGATCTGAGGATTGGGGTTCAAAGCCAGCCTGGGCAGGAAAGTCAGTGAAAAGAAAGCCATACGTGGCACTGTGGCTCAAAAGATAGAGTGCTAGCCTTGAGCACAAAGGGGCTCAGGGTTGCACCCAGGCCCCCTGAGTTCAAGCCTCCTGCTGGAACAAAAAAAAAATGCATGAATTCTTGAGTCCCTGGGCACTGAGTATAACTCTGGTAGGAATGAAGCTCTAAAAAGGAGATTTGGGGGGCATTTGGCAAGGAATTCCGGGATGGAGGAAATGGCTGTAGACCTGGCTCCAGAGACTCTTTGACCAGAGGGAGAGGCCAAAGGGCCAAAGTAGAGTGTTCCAAATGAACGTTCCATATCTAAGGCAGAACTAAGAAGTCAGTTGAATGAACAGAAAGATGAAATACACTTATATACCACTTTTCATTCTGTCTGTATGTGTATGTGTCAGTCCTAGGGCTTGAACTCAGGGGCCTGAGCTAGCACTCAACCGCTTAAGCCATACCACCACTTCTGGCTTTCTTGGTGGAGGTGCTTAATTGGAGATAAAAGTTTGATAGACTTTCCTGGCCAGGCTGACTTAGAACCATGATCTTCAGATCTCAGCCTCCTGTGTAGCTAAGATTACAGGTGGGAGCCACCAACACCCAGCCATTTTTCATTCTTTTATAAGCCTGAACACAATTTTATACGGAAGCTAATCCACAGGTAGGCTATTTGTACCCAATACACATCTCTGAACTTTAAAAGAAAGCTTTTTGTTACAAAAGGACTTTTCAATATTCGTAATATTGAATCCCAACTCTCTTCCAACTGTGATACAATTACCAGCTACTGCTCTGGCACCAAAACAGGCACCAAATGATTGTTTTAAAAGGCAGCCAATATTTTAATGACATTGGAAGGATGGCATTCCGGGCAATTTTCATACCTTAATTAATGTCAGGATACATTTTTATTTGAAGTAATGAAAACACAGTGAGTTTTCAGCTAAATAAGAATGAATTGCCTGAAAAATTATAATCTGCATCAATTTGGAAATGTATCTTATAATTTTGTTAGATGTGGGGTTCCTCTAGATTCCAAACTAAGAGTTGATATTTTCAGAGCTTGGGATCACTAGTTTTCTATTTCATTTAAAATTGTTATTGTTCTTTTGCACTTTGTATGGCCTAGACTTTCTATGAAAACTCTAAGCAGTTTTTTGTCCTCATTGCAATAAGATGCCAACATTGTTATTTTTGCAAGACTTCAAACTCCCTACTATTTTTAACACCCACACCTCAAAATAAACAAGTTGCAAAAACTAGGTTTAGAAGTATCATCCATTTCAAATTGGCGGAATGGATTTTTCTAAACTAATTTGGTTGTCTCTAATTCGATTTTTGCTTACTGCTAGCATTTCCTCATTACTATTTAACATTCCAACATGCCAGGACACCCCCCCCCCCCCACACACACACACAAATCTTCCTTCCGATTTGTATTCCTAGTCTGGCCATCCACAGATCGAATCTGTTGTGTGACACCTCAGGAACATAGGTGACACCAAGACTCAATCACACACAACATTTCAGTCACACAGGGGGGCCCTCACACACACGTTTATTCATATAATCTCAATGCTCTCCAGCTGCCTCCCTCTGGCTCCCTGCCTCCATCCCTTAAATGTATCTTCTCCATCTCCTCAGCTTTCCTGCAAGCTTCAGGAAAACTGCAAGGCCACCCGTGATTCGGCCCTGATCTGAAAGTGGGGAATACATCACTCACACCGCATTTGGAAAGCAGCCCACTGACTGCAAAAACTCTCTTCTGCCCAGCCATTCATCATGGGCCATTCACAGCTGGGCACCAGACTGTGCATTCTGCAGGGACCTGGTGACTTCAAATTGCAAGGGATTACTGTTGTCAAGGCACCCAAACGCCTTTCCTTCTCCTCCTCCTCAGCTACACGGAGAAACCCCGGAGGGTCTTGTCTTAATAAAAGAAGCTGTGAAAGCTCAGGCCACTCCTCTCTCAAGTCATTGCCCATTAGGTTAATGGCTCGCCGGGCTCCAGCTGCTTTATAAACGTAGTAAGTGCACATGCACTCCTACAAATGCCACTCTGACTTTTTAGTTTTATTTGGGGTTCCAGAGAGACCTTTATTAAGACTGAAGCCTTATAATTTATATAAGATAGTAAAATCACACACACTAAGCATCTTAGTTGGGGGACTTGTATGAGCTAAGCTCTTTTCAAACAACTCCTAAGTTGGGCACTGGGGGCTCACACCTGTAATCCTAGCCACTCATTAGGCTGAGATCTGAAGCTCGTGGTTCGAAGCCAACCAAGGTAATAAAGTCCATGAGTTTCTTAGCTCCAATGAACCACTTAAAATGCCACAAGTGAAGCTGTGGCTCAAGTGGAAGAGTACTACCTTGATCAAACAGAAAATAAAGGTCAGGGACAAAGCCTAGGTCCTGAGTTCAAACCCCAGGACATACACACACACACACACACACACACACACACACACACACACACACACACACCTCCAGAGACTCTTGTTTTTTGTTTGTTTGTTTTTGGTTGGCCATGAGTCTTGAACTCAGGGCCTGGACACTTTCCCTGAGCTCTTTTGCTCAAAGCTAGTACTCTACCACTTTGAGCCACAGCACTACTTCTGGTTTTCTGCTAGTTCATTGGTTCATTGGAGATCAACGTCTCACAGACTTTCCCACTTTTGCTGGCTTTGAATCATGATCCTTATATCTCAGTCCCCTGAGTAGCTAAGATTACAGGTGTGAGCCACCAACGCCTGTCACCCCCACCCCCGAAAGAGACTCTTAAGCATGCTGATGTAAAACCCAAGCTCAGGGTACCTGAGCCGCACACTGAGCCTCACCCCCACTTAGCACATCCTGTATGTTCCTTACCCAGCAGGCTCCACCCTGCCTGCTCCTCAGGCTGCCAAGATCATCCCCACCTCAGAAGCTGTCTCCTCAGTTTTCACATAGCAATTACCTTCTCATTATTCAGGGTCCCCTTTAACATCCTGTCCTCCGGCTTTTCAATCCAGTCATCCTGTCACTTGCTATCACGTTATTCTGGTTTAACACTTTAATTTACTGTGCAACCCATACTACTACTGGTATTCCTCTTGTGTCCTGATTGCCTTGGGTGGTTATTTATTGTGTTTCTTCCTCAACTTGGTTCACTGATATATTCCCCGAACTTAATTTAGTGTCTAGTATGACTAAGTATTTGGTAGGTTCATTTACTAATCTCTTAAATTCCAGAGGACAAGACCAGATGCTTAAATTTGTCCAGTGACTTTCCCTTTCAGAAATTCCCTGGGGCCCCTGCCTGCTTAAAGGATGGGGATGGATAGTAAGCTGGGCACTGGTGGTTCACCCCTGTAATCCTAGCTACTCAGGAGGCTGAGATCTGAGGATCATGGTTCAAAGTCAATCCAGGAAAGTCTGTGTGACACTTTTCTGCAATTAAACAGCAAATAATTGGAGGTGAAACTGTAGCTCAAGTAATAGAGCAACAACCTTCAGCACAAAAGCTCAGGGACAAGGCCCAAATCCTGAATTCAAGCCCCAGTACCAACACAGATAAATAGATATATTAATAAAGAAATAAGGATGGGGGTAGAGCTGACTCTAGCTCCTGAAACTCTACTATGCCCTAATACTGTGTCGTGGACCATCACAGGATCTACTATCTGGGGCCACAGCGAGGCAACTTTAAGCAGAGATCTTTGCCTGGGTATCCACTGATACATGGCCTGGTTACCTCAAGAGAAATACAACTTGAAGAATAGGGCACAAAGGTGTTCCAGATGATAGCAGAAGCTCGAATTTGCCCAGGATACCTGCTTAGAGGCAGGAAGCTCAGACCTGCTGCCTAAAGGATACACAAAGACCTGACAAGATCATGGGAATCTGATGCCGGCTGAGCCATAGAAAGCCAATGATGTCTGCCCAAGGGTCTGAGGAGAAGCCACTCCCCCTTCGGAGCCTCTTCTCTTGAGGACTAGGTCTAGAAAAATCATACAGCTGTGTGTGTGTGTGTGTGTGTGTGTGTGTGTGTGTTTCGTTTTTTCTTGTTTTTGCAAGGAATAACAGGAAACCTACCCTCCATTTCTTCACACTAAAACTGGATAAAGTAAACTTTGAATTTCTTCAAAATTACATTTCACATTTGGTCAACCTCAAGCAAACAGAAAGCTAAAAATAACCACCTGTTTTTTCTTCTCCTCCCCAAGGTACCATAATTATAACTTGTCACGGGGTGGGAAATGGACTTACCGGCTTCGATGCACTCTGGCTTCAGGCAATACTCCTGTTTAGCTTGGAAACTTAAGAAACCTTGACTCACTGGGGAAAAAATGAGACAAAAATAAATTGACTGAGTTGTAGCAGACCACCATCAGGTAAAGACACGTAATGCAAGACATTTGATATCAGTGCATCCTTCTCAGTATTGACTTGGTGTTCAAAAACCCAGTTGGCACTATGTGGAAAATGAACTATACAACTTGTGGGTAGGGACAGGAGGGAAAAACTGGGAGTGAGGGAAGGGGTGACACTGTCCAAAAAGAAATGTATTCATTACTTGACTTATATAATATTAACACCTCTTTACATCACCTTTATAAGAATAAAAAATTAAGCAATTGGCTCAATGCCTCTGAACCACTTTGGTTACTCTTTGGCAGCCTTGGCAAGATGCTTGGTTGCTCTGAACTCAGTTCTCTCATCCGGAAGATGAGTGAATGGGGACAATGAAAGCACTGTTCCTGACAGTCTGGTCCCCAGAGCAGTACTGGGAGATTTATAGAGATGCACATTTTCAACCCCAATCCAGACACCTGACTCAGAAACTAGACATAGCACACTGTTGTGTGTTGTCTTGAAGTTTGGTTCAGACTTTACCTTTGAGCCCCACTCCCACCCCTCCTGCTACTACCAGCCATCTGTATTTGGTTCTTTTGTTGGCTGGTTGGGGTTTCTCTTTTGTTTTGTCTTATGACAGTACTGGGGTTTGAACTCAGGGCCTCTTGGTCTTGCTTTGCTTTTTTACCCAAGGCTAATTCTACCACTTGAGTCACAGCTTCACTTCTGGCTTTTTGTTGGAGGCAAGAGTGTTGTAGATTTGTCTTCCCTGGCTGGCTGAAAACTGTATCCCACAGATCTTACTTAGCCTCCTGAGAAGCTAGGGTTACAGGTGTGAGCCACTGGCACTGGGCCAAAGCATCTGTGTATTAACAAGCCCTGAAGGGGCTTGCTGATGCATGCCCAAATGTGAAAATCACTGGGTTAGATGACCTCCACAGTGTCTTCCATGCCCAATTATTTATGTTTTAAGTCCTATACTTTCCACTCTTTATATTTATAACATCCCTGGGTTAGAGATGGCGAGACAAAATTTTAAACAATGTCATCTGGAGCAAATCCTAAGTGGAAAGAAAAACAAGCTTAGCATGTGTGGCATTTAGGCTTCTGGAATTATCTAAACCATCCATACAGATAAAACCACAAGAGAGAGGGGGGAAAGTAAGAATATATTGTATAGCCAACCAGGAAAGTCCATGAGCCTCTTATCTCCAATTAACTACCCCCCCCCAAAAAAAAACTAGAGGTAGAGATGGAGCCCACGTGGTAGAGCACCAACCTTGAGCAAAAAAAAGAGCTAAGGGGCATTGTCCCAGCCCTGAGTTGAAGCCCCAATATTGGCAACACACACACACACACACACACACACACACACACACACACACACACACACACACACTGTATATATAACATAATCATCTGGCAGCAGTCACCATCTAAAGTGCTCTAAACTCTCCATATCCTCCTACCACCAGTCCCACTCTTACCAAATATGTGTCCCATTGAGTACCAAGATTCCATTTACTCCCAACCCCCTCAGAAACCAAAACTAGGCTAGGCATTGATAGTAGCTCATGCCTGTAATCCTAGCTATTCAGGAGGCTACGATCTGACAACTGTAGTTATAGTTCAAAGCCAGCCCAGGCTGGAAAGTCTGTGAGACTCTTAGCTCCAATTAACCACCAACAAGCAGGAAGTGGAGCTGTGGCTTAAGTAGTAGAGTGTTATAATTGAGCACAAAAGCTCAAGGGCAGCACCCAGGCCCTCAGTTCAAGCCCTAAAATTTGCATGCTTACAGAGAGAGAGAGAGAGAGAGAGACAGACAGACAGACAGACAGGCAGGCAAGCAGGCAGGCAGACAGACAAGGACTGACCCTGAGCTCTAGAAAAGAAGAAAAGAATCCTACACAATCAAAATAGCTTTCCCCAGTGTCTTAATTTCCCCCATCTTACTGGCAGAAACTAAAATGGATTTCTGCAAAACTACAAAAGGATGCTGTATTTGTAAATTCCTTGGAGGATGTGGGCAATAGCACATGTGAGTTTAAGATTTCAAAAAGAGGAATTCGGGGCTGGGGATATGGCCTAGTGGCAAGAGTGCTTGCCTCGTATACATGAGGCCCTGGGTTCAATTCCCCAGCACCACATATATAGAAAACGGCCAGAAGTGGCGCTGTGGCTCAAGTGGTAGAGTGCTAGCCTTGTGCAAAAAGAAGCCAGGGACAGTGCTCAGGCCCTGAGTCCAAGGCTCAGGACTGGCAAAAAAAAAAAAAAAGAGAGAGAGAGAGAGGAATTCGTTATTGCTATTCTCTGAGAGCAAAAACAAATCACTTGAAGATGTGGCCATGAAGGAATGGATCATAGGAAGTGAGTGAGGACCAGGATCCTTCATGACATACTCAACAAAGAAACAGAATCAGGAAGCTGGCCCACGCTACTATTCTTGCCAGCGATGGAAGATCTGCAGATTACCTGCCAGCATGGCAGGATTCATTATTTATGAACCCACATTCTAAGAGGAGTCGAGTTTTCCCTTTGTTCTTTGCTCTGTTGCCATCCTCCCAACAGCCTTTCTACCTGTGTTACATTATAGATTCAAGAAAACTGCCTACGGGATATCTCAGGCCTATTTTTAAGAAAAGAACTTTCTGAGTATAAAGACATGTTTTCCTTTCTTTAAAAATCAAAAAGTTAGGTAAAATAGATATGGGCAGCATAAAGATTCACATAGACTCTTTCAATGCGCCTAGATGGTGGCTTCATGGGGATATATTTTTATGTGGTGGGAAAGCATGTTTTATTATAAGCAATAAATTTATTGTTTTGAACAATGCTTTCTTGATACTAGTCTTATTTTTAACAAAGTAGCTAAAGACTTACTCTTTCATGAAAAAAGAAAATTGACACAAAGCCTCTAAGGGAGGCAGCACTAAAATCAATTATTGTCTGAGTAGAAAGGTTTTTAAATTTAATTAGGACCCAGCTCCACCAAAACTCTCATGGAAAAGCTTTATATTTATGGAGCTTATTTTAACATGGTAAAAATAAACAAAGGTTGACAAGTCTAGATAAAATAAGGGTATAAATGAATGAAGTAGAGACAGCAGAGAAAATCTCTTTAAATACAAAGTGTCATGGTTTTATACTGATTAGTTTGCTGTTGTTTGGAATTTTTGGTAGTACAGAGGTTGAGTCTCACACTTGCTATGCAAGCACTCTACCACTTGAGCCATGGCCCCAGGCCTACAGAGCATTAAAAAGAACTTAAGCAGTGGTTTGGCTTCTCATTTTCTATTTCTCTCTAACCAGTTAAGACATAGTCAAGAGTGTAATGGCATCATCTAGAGATCAAGTATATCAGAATGAATCATCCCAGCATAAGGAACAGGAAACCTCTCTGTCTCTCTGTCTCTCTCTCTCTCCTCTCCCCTCTTTCCTTATTTTAACCCATTATACTAAAATAATTCCTTACTAAAACCCTCAAAAAAAAAACCAACAACCAAAGAACATCAGGATGAGGATGAGGCTCAGTGGTAGAGCACATAATTATTTACAATGTGTGAGGGAGGCTGGGAATGTGGCTCAGCGGTAAAGTGCTCGCCTTGAAGCCCTGGGTTCGATTGCTCAGCACCACATACACAGAAATGGCCAAAGGTGGTGCTGTGGCTCAAGTGGCAGAGTGCTAGCCTTGAGCGGGAAGAAGCCAGGGACAGTGCTCAGGCCCTGAGTTCAAGCCCCAGGACTGGCACGCATGTACACACACACAACACACACACACACACACACACACACACACAAAGATGTGCAAGGACTCCATAGCACTGCATAAAAAAGAAACTGAGGTTGGGGTTAGAGGCATGGCTCAGGTGGTAGAGCACCAGCCAATGAGCAAAAGCATCAGATACTGAGTTTGAGTCCTGCTATCAGACACACACACTAAACAACAACAACAAAAAAAAAAAGAATGTGAAAATGGACACAAATAGAAGTTATCCAACTACAGCCCATAGGCCACATCTAGTCCCCTACCTGTTTCTGCTTCTGAGGGGCTTTTACATTTCTAGTAATAACTGGAGGGAGGGGCATCAAACGAAGAATATTTTATGATACATGACATGTATATGAAAATCAAATTTCAGTGTACTGAAATCAAATCTTCGTGGCACAATGTCCCATCCATTTGGGTACCTATTATCTGTGGCTACTTTGAGCTACCAGAGCTGAGTACTGCAATTATGGGCCATTGAGTCAAAACTATTTACTGGGGATGGGACTGTGGCTTAGTGGTAGAGTGCTTGCCTGGCATGCAGAAGCCCAGGGTTCGATTCCTCAGTACCACATACACAAAAAAGGCCAGAAGTGGCACTGTGGCTCAAGTGGTAGAGTGCTAGCCTTGAGCAAAAGAAGCTCAGGGATAGTGGTCGAGTCCTGCCTCAGGACTGGAAAAAATAATGATTTGTTAAGTGGCCTAAACAGAAAAAAAAATACTAACCACCACATCTGAGAAACAGATTCTGTGTAGGAAAGGAGCGAGAAGGAGGGGAAAGAATTCACTTGCAAGTAAACTGGCTATAGGTATCCAGTCATACTACTATGCAGTTCTAGTGCTCTAGGTTCTCTGAACCATTCTAAGAGCATCAGCAATCATGCTTGCTTACAACAAAAGCATGAGGTTGGAAGAGAGATCACCTTGAAAGGCACAAAAGTGGTAAGGAAGGATGCTAAAAATTATAGACATATGACTGAACTTGGATAGGCCAAAAATACATCACAAAATCAAGCAGGAAGCTCCTTGGGGAGGAAAAAAATCTTAACTAGAATACTGTCATCAAGAGCACTGTCTGGAAGGCATCTAGCAAGGACTTTGCTAGACACAGAGTGGAGGTGATGGCAGAACCTTGGGGACAAGCAGTGCAGAAAGGTGGTGGAGGAAAAGAGGATACGTCTGGAGTAGTGTTGAAATAGTTGTCCAAAAAATTGAGGGTTCTTGAATGTCTCTATCCAATTGGACATGGTCTCCTGAAGCAATTCTTCTCTTGCTCACATTTGTAAAGGAATCTACTGAAGCCTTATGAAAATGCATACTGCCAATCCATGAGTCTGGTGTGGAGCTAAAGTTCCCCGCTAATGCTGATGCTACTGCAGCTGTTCCTGGTGCATGGACCACACTTTGAATAGCAAAAGTCTAAGGAGACCACAGCCATAGCTGGCATTTCTCTTCTCAACTCACTAGAGACTCTCCTAGAGATTAGACGTGATAGCCAGGTTTCTGGGCACATTGCAAAGTTATTTTCTATCATCTGTGGGTCTACCTTATCCAGAATATCCTTGCCTGCCTTGGAGAATTTTTACTTCAGTCAAAAAACATTTACATTAGTGCCAAAGAAATGTTTTCTCTCAAAGAATTAAGAGATGCTGCCATGGGGAAAAGTTCAAACTGGTATGCTGTGGCCTCCGGATATCATGAGCAGAAAAAAAGTGTTTATATATAAGATGAACATTTGGTCCACATGTCGGTGGCTCATGCCTATAATCCAAGCTATTCTTTGGGCTGAGATCTGAGGCTCTTCATTTGAAGCCAGTCTGCACAGGAAAGTCTATGAAGATCTTATCTCCAATTAGCCAGCAAAAAGGCAGAAGTGCTGCTGTGCCTCAAGTGGTACAATGCCAACTTTAAGCCAAAAAGCTAAGGGATAGTACCCAGCCAGGCCTTGAGTTCAAGTCCCAGTAGTGGATAAAAAGATAATCATCTGGAAGTATTTGCAAAAATGAACTCTGTAGTCACTTCCCACATCATATGCAGTCCCCTGGCATACCCACAATATTTCCCCTATAGTTTTGAGTTTCAGGAGGTGATGTCCATCTAACCCCCATGCACTGAGAAATCTCACAGTGATTTTCAAGAGCCACAAATGCAGTTAAAGAAGTAGGAGGTTTCATTTCACCAGAAAGCAATAAACTCATCTAATTTCCTAAATCTCCAGCCACAGAAAACATGGAAAGATGGTTTGCTCCTTTTAGCAGAATTCTCAACCACACAACCCTAACTCTTTTCAAGTTTAATTACTGGTTTTCCTCTGCCAAAATAAACATGGCCGCCTGCATCCTGTATATGCCAAGGAACATTTCCAGGCTTGCTGCATTTCAAAGTGCACCTAGAATCTTCTAAGTATAGGGCTTGTGCCTAGGGATCTTGCAAGTTAATGGAATAGTATGGATTGTGTGAGAAAAATTTAAAGGGTGATAGATAAGCATTCTGGAAAGCATAAAATTTTGGTACATTTCTCTCCTTTCAAAGATATCGATTCTTCCCCCGCCCCCCCCCCCTAGGAATCCTCTTTTATCACACAGACTCTCTGGGTACATCATTCTCACCATGAGTCATTAAAATAATTGGAATCATAATACCTTTCAAATCTTAGGAGGAAAACCTGTTTCCTTTCATATTAATTTTTAAATCTATTAGAAAGGCAGAGTTAACATGTCATCCCATCAGAGGCACTGGATTAAAATAGACTTGAAGAATCCTATTAAAGGTGAATTACAAAAGACGGATTTGTATTTTGTGAATTAAATTTTGTGATTTGTTCAAGCAAACATGAACAAAAGTCAAATGAAAAGAAATTGCGGTGTGATTTTTAAATCACAATGCAAAGTTGTTCTTCACAAAATAAATGAAACTGTCTATGAATTCCTAAGCGCTCTTTTTGTGAAATGTAATACATGATTTTTTTTCTTCTTTTTTGCTCAGTACAACCAAATATCCTAGTCATCCAACCCCTTTCTACCCACTTTGCCTTCTGCGTGTACATTTAGTATAACCTAGAAAAGCGTCCCTTTTCATTTGCATATTTGATAGAAACTGAAGATGCATTGTCTCCTAATACAAGCAAGCAGCCAGCCACCTGTATTATGACAAGGTTAGAATAAAGTACAAGGAAGAATCTGGCGCCATGCCCAGTTCCCCTGCTCTCCAACACTCCACTTACCTAGAAAGAGGATAGTGCCCAGCACCAGAGTGCCACCAATGAACACTGCCAAGGCGATTCGAGTGCCTCTGCTGGCTCCTTTTCCTGTCTCCATGCTGCTCCCCGTTTCTGCTTCCATCCGAAGAACCGGGAGGGAACACTGAGGAAGAAAGTCACTTTTTGTGGTTTGGTAGCTGGTCTCAAGAGTTTGTTAGGCGTTGACATCCAATGCTTCCTTGTTCTTCTACTAATGGACAGCTTTAAAAAAAAATTCCTGTCAGGAAACCTCCCCTCACCACCCTTTCTCAAATAATCCTTCACAAATGAAATAGAAGAAACTCAAAATAGTGGTTGCCTTGGCTCTCCTCCTGCCTAGACAAAACAAACAGCGGTTGCTTTATCTTGGTGTTCTCTCTTAGCAAAGTCCCTCTCAACTGATTGTTTGGCAGGCTCTTCTCTCAAGCGTTCCGAGTATACATGTTTTACTAGGTTGCTGAACAGATGTTTTAGCTATTTAAATGTATAGTCACTTGGGGAGGAGAAACATTGTCTTTATCAACACTGGATTCTCATCAACCTTCCCCCAGCCATGATATATTAGGTGGTTGAGGACTCTTCAGACCCACTTCAAGATCTCAATTTAGTCACGTAATTCTGCTGCGTTAATCATTCCGCTTGCCTGAATTGTCTTCATCAAAGATGCTCTTTTCACTGTGCAAGTCCTTTTTAAAGCCTTCTAAGACTTCCTAGGCTATCCTGAAGCATTTTATTTTAGGAACTCTGTGTATGATAGCATGTGCCAAAGATCAGAGTCATAATCCAGAGCAGTGCAAAGTAGCAATTAAGACAACCTACACAGACTGATGGTTTGGACTGAAACTTTACTTTTTTTTAAGGAGGAAGAAAAAGCACTTCCTCTTTGTGGTGCTAAAAATTGTACAAGACAAATATACATATATATATAATTCACACACATATATGTATGAATTATTAAGCTTATTAGCCGCCACAAAAGGTCTGGTAAAAAGATATATTAATCTGTATGCTTTGATGAAAACTGCACTAATGTATTTTGCCCTCCAGGTCCCAAGGTAGTTGTTGGTTAGTATGTTTTTGTGTTTCCAGAAAGTGCTTATTTCAGCTGATTCCCCAGGATGAATTCAAAGGCATTTGGTTTTGCTGGAGAGACTGGTTGATCGCTGGGTCTTTCATTTCTTTCATGATGATAATGATGAAAATTGCACAAATCTGCTTTTCCTCATGGGGCAGGGCTACTGGTAGTCTGATACTACTCAAATGATTTAGATTTTATTATGGAATGCTATATCATTCATTCATCACACGATGAGTATTCTTGTTGAGCTGGAAGTCAGCAAGTGGTAAGAGTGGAAGTAGAGGATTCAGCTACATCTAGAAAGCAAGAGAAAAAAACTTGTGCATATAACTTTTGAGGTGGCACCAAAGCTCAACAGATGCCAATGAGCATGGCATATGAGCAACGCATCCATGCTTCTGTCTGGATGGACTGGGTCAGGCCTTTAACTCAGTGTATGACATTCTCCCAAGTTTGAGAACTTAATATGGCTTGCATTCTTTTCTACTAATTTCATGTTACCCCAAACTCAGACGGTCTTGTGTGCTTATTGCCTGTTGATAATATTTTGATGCTGCTATTTAATAATACATTCTAGTAGACCTCAGGCCCCTAGCATCAGATATCTCCTCAGAGTCTTTGAACATGGCTCAATAAAGCATCACTGACTGCTGTGAGCTTTATGAAATCCATGGATATGTCTACCATGTTCAGTGCTCAAGCCCCAGTCATAACATGCTTCATCATGGTGAAGGAGAAAATGAGAGCAACAGAGATCAATTGTTAGCACTAGCACTTGCCTTTAAAAAAATAGCTTCATGAGCCAGATTCCAGTGGCTCACACCTGTAATCCTCAGGAGGCTAAAACCTGAAGATCGTGGTTCAAATCCAGTCCAGGCTGGAAAGTCTGTGAGACTTTTATTGCTAATTGACCAGTAAACAACCAGAAGTGGAGCTATAGCTCAAGTGATAGAAACCTAGCCTGAGTGAAAAAGCTCAGAAACAATGCCCAGACCCTGAGTCCAAGCCCCAAGACTGCCACCAAAAGAAACAAACACAAAGCAGCTTCAGGAACCTGAGATTGTGGTTCCTTGGAATCTTTCTGCCTCTAAATTCTTTCTAAATGTTTGGCTGATTGTACCTCACATTGACATAACACTTTTGTTTTTACCTCCTGCTAAATCTATACATTAAATAGCAGAGTCAATTTCAATTTCACTATTTAACAAATGAGCCTGAAACCAAGGAAAGGCCTCAAGTGATGTGGGGAAATAACACACAGGAACGTGGGGGCATGCTATCACAGAGTCTGCAGCTTGACAATGCTTCCTGTACAAAAGGAATAGGACTGCACCAAACCCACAGGGTCCATATCTTTCTCTTTTTAAAACTTCTGGTACTAGCCAGGCACTGGTGGTTCATGCCTGTAATCCTAGCTACTCAGAAGGTTGAGATCTGAGGATCATAGTTCTAAAGCCAGACCAGGCAGGAAAGTCCATGAGACTCTTATCTCCAATAAACCATCAGAAAACCAGAAGTGGCGCTGTGACTCAAGTGGTAGAGTGCTAGCCTTGAGAAAAAGAGCTCAGGGACAGCTCCCAGGACCTGAGGTCAAGCCCCATGACCAACAAAAATACCTGCTGGTTACTCGGCTTGAACTCAAGGACTATCTGCTATCCCTTAGCTTTTTCACACAAGACTAGTGCAACCACTTGAGCCACAGTTCCGCTTCTCAATTTCTGGTGGTTACCTGTCGAAAAAACTCTCACAGACTTCCCTGCAGGAGCTGGCTTTGCATGGCAACCCTCAGATCTCAGCCCCCTGAGTAGCTAGGAATACAGGTTTAAACCACCAATATCTGGCTTCTTGCTCTTTTTACTTCTTCAGTCTTTTTTTTTTTCAGGTCCAAGACTGGGACTCAGTAACTGAAGATTTCACTCATTGGCTAGCACTCAACTAAGCCACGCCTCCAACTCCCCTTCAAAGTCTTGACTGAGGTGGAAATTATGGTTTGGGATTTCATCTTGGAGTAGCAATTTTCCCCCTTCCCTCCATGAGGTAAATGCAGTTTGGGGCTTCAGTTATGCCTATCCATCACTGACAGTCCAGAATTCATTCCTGACCTGAACACTCATCTCCTGAGGGAAAAGCCATTAAACTCAAAACTCTTTCCAGGGATTGTAATCTGGACACGAGGATACATTCCATTCTAATCTTCAAAAAATGCACAGCAAAATGCATTAAATTAACAACCAAACAAAGTCTAATAAATAACTAGGTATGTTAAAAATAGTTTGTCCATAGAATGTAATATAATGAAGGTTTTCTTTTTCTCACTAAACAAATAATGAAGGAAGATTTGAGAGTGGGTGGGATTGATAGAGGATAGGGTGGGGGTGAATCATTCATTATCAGGTGCATTCTTCATTCTGTCATTTTCTGCATTAATTTTTCAACCTTTTGGGAGATGGTGATTATCTTGCACTTAAAATAAACTGCATTCAAAAATAAAGTAGGACAGAAAAAAAATTTAAACAACCTCCAGGGCAAAATAAAGAAGTGCAAGTCACAGAGAAATAATGAATGCTCACTAAAGACTAAAACAGGGAACTGCCAAACACTGTACATGCATGGACAACCCATGTCCTATTTTGTAAATAAAGTTGTATTCGATCATTTATTACTTCATCCCTGTTACAAGGTGTAAGGTTTGCCAAAAGGAGACCACCAAATGTTTGCTCTCCCCCAATAAACTCTTTTCTGCCTGAACCATGTGGTGGTCTCCTTTCAGTGAATCTTATACAAGGCAAAATTATGTACTCTTGCAACCAAGACCTCCCATTCTCTGAAGTACAGAGGACACTGCACATTAGAATTCTACAGATTCCTGAACTAAAAAGAAACAAATGCTGGGGCTGGGAATGTGGCTTAGTGGTAGAGTGCTTGCCTAGCATGCATGAAGCCCTGGGTTCAATTCCTCAGCACCACATACACAGAAAAAGCCGGAAGTGGCGCTGTGGCTCAAGTGGCAGAGTGCTAGCCTTGAGCAAAAAGAAGCCAGGGGAAGTGCTCAGGCCCTGAGTCCAAGGCCCAGGACTGGGAAAGGAAGGAAGGAGGGAAGGAAGGAAGAAAGAAAGAAAGAAAGAAAGAAAGAAAGAAAGAAAGAAAGAAAGAAAGAAAGAAAGAAGAAGAAGGAAGGAAGGAAGGAAGGAAGGAAGGAAGGAAGGAAGGAAGGAAGGAAGGAAGGAAGGAAGGAAGGAAGAAAGAAAGAAAGAAAGAAAGAAAGAAAGAAAGAAAGAAAGAAAGAAAAGAAAGAAAGAAAGAAAGGCTGCTATTAACTCTTGGGCTGGAGCTGTGACTCAATTGGTGGAGTGCTAGCCTTGAGTGAAAAAGCCAAATGAGAGGCCTGAATTCAAGCCCCAGTACACACACACACACACACACACACACACACACACACACACACAAACACGCGCGCACGTGCGCGCGATACTAGTTCATCACACAAACACATCACACACATATATACAAAGCCAAATATTCATCCATACTGACCAGCTACTCAAAGTTGTTACATTTCTCAGAGCAATTAATGGATTAATCTTAGCCTGAAACTACAGCATTATTGAGTAGGTTTGGGAGCCAAAAAGTCACTTTTCTAGATGAGGGAGGGTTGTCACACACAAAAAATAACCTACAAATTCTGTGGAGGTGTAAAAAGAAGTTAACTGAACAGTTACTGTGCAATGTAAACCTGACTGATCTGCCCCCACTCAATTGTTTCAAAGATATCTAAGACCAACCTGAGCCTTAACTGGAATCAACCAGTGAATCAAAATATACTTTGGACTATTTCTCAGTGCCTGGCCCTAGGCAAAATTTTATAAGGAAACATAAGGAAGCCATGATGAAGATCCAGGACTGATCAACTGAACTCAAGCAGGAAAATACATGAAACTAGCCATGTACTGATAGCTCACACCTGTCATCCTAGCTACTCAGGAGGCTGAGATCTGAGGATTACAGTTTGAAAACAGCCCAGGGAGAAAAAGTCCATGAGACTCTTATTTACAATTAACCACCAAAAAGTCAGAAGTGGAACTGTGGTTCAAATAGTAGAATTCCAGCCTTGAGCGAAAAAAGCTAAGGGACAGTGTCCAGGTTCTGAGTTCCAGCTCCAGTATTGGTTCAAAAAAGAAAAGAAAAGAAAACTTTGACAACTTGGCCACATAGTTCCCCTTAAAGCACACAAACCTAGCCAAAAGGACAAAAAAAAAGAAAAAACATGGATAAACAGGAATTGGTGTGGTACATTTGTTGGAAAGACTTCCAGAAAGAAGACCTGAAAGAATGGGCAGCTTGAAGGCAGAAAAGTCAGGCTTCCAGATGGCCCAAACACTCCCTTCTGCTGGGCCTTACTAAGCACTTCCTGTTCTCCCTGTAGAACTCACAGGTAAAGTGATTTATCTTGAGATCACTGAATCCAGCAAGTTCAGCCCTAGCTGCCATCTGGCTGAGGTGACAGGTAAAACTTGTCTTTGTGCTAGGCAGGAACACATCTGGTCATAATTTGAAGATGCAGGGTCTTCGGTCTTGAGCAGTAAAATCTCATGTGGGCCATAATTTCAATAAGAAGGAAATGATTCAAATCCCCAAAAATGTTTTCATCTAGTCACTGGAAGGAGAAGGGAAGGAGAAATGGAGATGGGGAGAGGACTGAACTGGTGAAATCTGGGGGCTGTGGTGTGGTTTGGTCAAATTCTAAGCCTTCCACTAATGAGAAACATTACTTATGTTCTATCTGATTGTTTTAAACATCTCTCTTAGATAGGTATTCTTATCTCCTTTTACAGATAAGGAAACTGGAGTTTGGAACTATTAAATGTTTCACTGAAGGTCAGAAGGGCTGATTTGTCTTAAGAGCAGAATGGTCCCAAATTCTAAACTCTTGTCCCTCTTCTAAGTTATCTGACCAGTTTCCTTATCAGGTAATTAGTGAGCATAGATGTAGCTCATCAGACTGACACCAGAGTGGAAGAAAAGTGATAAAGTGGCTTCTTTTAATTATCTTGTTTACAAGACTAATTATCAGGTCTTATTTCCTTAACAGGGACAGCAGACATTATTGAATGTAGAGAAAACCAGGTTTTCTGTTGGGGAACAAATGCAGTATGTAAAATATCTCCTGATTTGTTGGTGCCAGTAACTGAATATTAAAAAGGATATATAGCCAAGCACTGGTGACTCACACCTGTGATCCTAGCTACTCAGGAAGCTGAGATCTGAGGATCCTGAGTTCAAGGCCAGCTGTGTCTATATAATGAGGCCTGGTCTCAAAAACAAAAACAATAAAAATAAAGCCAGACACTGGTAGCTCATGCCTGCAATCCTAGCTACTTAGGAAGCTGTGTTCTGAGGATTGCAATTCAAAACCAGCCCAGGCAGGAAACTCTGAGACTCTTCAATGAACCACCAGAAAACCAGAAGTAGCACTGTGGCTCAAAGTGGTAGGTAGAGCACAAGTCTTGAGCCAAAAAAAAAACAACCTCAAAGACAGTGGCAAGCCAAAAATAAATAAATAAATAAATAAATAAATAAATACATACATACATACATACCTCAAAGACAGTGGCAGGCCCTGAGTTCAAGCCCCAGGACTAAAAACTTAATAAATAAATTAGCATGGATAGTTGGAATCATTTCAGCAGGTTCTGATCTCTAGGCATGGTTTCTAGTGCACTGGAACACAATACTGAGATGGCTGGGAATGGAAAGATAGAATCCTAGACTCAAAGAGCTTGACAACTGGAGGACGATGTGGGGTATGGACTCAAGATTCATTGGTTTGAATATCAAAGGTATCAGGGCACAAGCGAGCCATTTACTATTTCTGAGAATTAGCCAGCGTCTGCAAGGTCGAAAGATGTCAAGTACCATAAAATATAGGAAATAAATAACATGACTAATACAGTTCCAAAACCCATAATATCTTTTTCAAAGTGTTCCACTGTGCCAAAGTTCATAACACTTCTGTGGTGTATTCACTGGCCATCTAACTAGTACTGGCTTGTTGTGCCCTTGCCCTGACCAGACCCACTGTAATTCCTTGGTTAGACTAATCTGCACAATTTTTTGCCAGTCTGGGCCTGGGCACTGTCCCTGAGCCTCTTTTGCTCAAGGCTAGTGCTTTACCACTTGAGCCACTTCTGGCTTTTTCTGTGTATGTGGTACTGAGGAATCAAACCCAGGGCTTCGTGCATGCTAGGCAAACACTCTACCACTAAGTCACATTCCCAGCCCTGTGCAAGTTTTTATGCATTTGGCTAGTAACAGCAATTATTCTGTATATTTTTGTTTTGTTTTTTTGCCAGTCCAGGGGCTTGAACTCAGGGCCTGAGCACTGTCCCTGGCTTCTTCTTGCTCAAGGCTAGCACTCTACCACTTGAGCCACAGCGCCACTTCTGGCTTTTTTCTATATATGTGGTGCTGAGGAATTGAACCCAGGGCTTCATGTATACGAGGCAAGCACTCTACCACTAGGTCATGTTCCCTAGTAACAGCAATAGTTCTAAGAGGGCTTACTTGGAGGTTTGCAAAAGCTAGAGATAGCGAGGCGTCCTCAAATTGGAGTGGGTACTAGAATCTCCTGGAAGGCTGGTTAACACACAGATTTCTGGACTCTAGTCTTAAGGGTTTCTCTCTAGGATAGACTGAAATTTGCATTTCTAACCATTTCCCAATTGCTACTGCTGTTGCTGCTGCTCTAGAGATCACATTTTGGGAACAACTGGTGTAGTACAGCCATTAAAACCTCCTTACCGCATAACAAAAGGAACTGAAGAACCAACAAAGTAAACATTAAAGTGATGTAGTGAAACTAGTGATGACATCCAAAACATTTACCAACCAGTATGACATGCCACTGGCCAGGCACTATGGTTTAAGTAAGCATTTCCCAAAGCATGTTAAAGTCTTAGTTCCCAGTTGAGAGATGGTGGACCTTTTAAGAGGCAGAGCCTAATGAGAGGTTTTTCAGGCATTGGGACTGTGCCCTTGGAGGAGGTAGTGGAACTGTGGTCCCTTTTCATCTCTCTTGTATCCTGGCCATTAGGCACAATATTCTGCATCACCACAGACCCAAAGTGATAAAGTCAATCATGGGTTGAAACCATGAATCACAATCAATTTTCCTTTTTTAATTTATCATCTCAGCTATCCACTTATAGTCATGGAAAACTGACTCCTACACAAGATGAAGCAATTTTGGTGGCCTCTACTGTGCCAGAAACTACCTCTTAGTTGCTGAAGCTGGAGGTTCTCCGGGGAAGGATGGGGTCATTGAGGCTGAAGGGGGCCCAGAGCATCGACTATCCACAGCTTGTAAGATGCTATTTCAGCATTTCATAATAGCTACAGCTAAACTGGTAGGAGCCCATAGAACTGCAGGCCTGAGTCAATTTTTAAATAGACCTTTTGACAGTGCTTTAAGCTTTGCCGTGGTCTCTGTCAGCTTTTAGAGAAAATGTAAAAATGCTTCGCATGGTGTTGCTGCATAATCAAACCAATGCCATCCTCTAAGCTCCTTCATTTACATTCTATACCCCGGGAGTTCTAAACCCTTTCACATTCCCAAATACAGTAGGGTTCCCCCAATCCTTGTGCTCTTAGGAGAAAAAAAAAAGACTTCTCATTTTGCCTGGAGAATGACCTCCTCAGAAAACTCGAATTCATCTTTAAAGAGTCAACTCAGGTTTGCCTCCTCAGGAAAATCTTCCCAGACCTTTATTCTTATCAAGGCCACAGGGTATTCCATTATATCACCCCAAGTGTATTACAACGTCCCTTTGTAGAAGACAGCCCCCAATGAACCACAGGTATATGAAGGCATTTTCCATATCACATCGTTTTTTCTCAAGCTTTCGCATCTCCAGAAGTAAGCTACACCTCACAACTGGTGGTGTGGCATAATTTGACAGCATGTTTCTCACTCTCTTCTTTTTTTTAATGTGTGCATGCTGTTACTAGGACTTAAACTCAGGGCCTGGGCACTGTCCCTTCTTTTCTGTTCAAAGCTGGTGCTCTAGGCTGCGAAGGTAACTTAGTGGTAGAAGGCTTGCCTAGCAGGCATGAAGCCCTGGGTTCAATTCCTCAGTACCAAAGAAACAGAAAAAGCTAGAAGTGGCGCTGTGGCTCAAGTGGTAGAGTCCTGGCCTTAAGCAAAAGAAGGTCAGGGACAGTGCCCAGGACCTCAGTTCAAGCCCCTGGACTGGAAAAATAAATAAATAAAACAAAAAATTTCAAAAATAAAAGATGGTGCTCTACCACATGAGCCACAGCTTCACTTCTGGCTTTTGGGTAGCTAATTGGGTAGTCTCCCTGACTTTTCCTGCCTCGGTTAACTATGAACCATGATTCTCAGATCTCAGCCTCCTGAGTACAGTAGCTAGAAGTACAGGTGGGAGCCACTGGCACCTGGCTGCATTTTTCTTTCTTAGTGGTACTTGATATTGTGGCACATCTTAAGAAATTATATGTCAATGAAATTAAGTTTTCTTCCTCTCCGTTTCTACATTTCCTGGTACAAAACTGAATGTGTATAATATATTTTGGCCTATCAGCCCCATTCTGACCTTCTAGTGTATTCCATGTATGGTTGGAAACCCACAAACGACATTTCCCATGCTCCCTGGCCAGCTAAGTTCCTGTTCGGTTCTCAGTGGGATGTACTGATGGGAGACTTTTTAATTGTTATTATGAAAGTGATGTACAGAAGGATTGAAGTTATACAAATCAGGTAATGAGTGCATTTCTTTTTGGACAATCCCCCCTCATTTTCCTAATGAGAGATTTTTTTTCGTTAAAAAGAATAAAAATCTGGGTGCTGTTGGCTCACTCCTGTAGTCCTAGCTACACAGGAGGCTAACATGTGGCTTGTGGTTCACAGCTAGCCTAGGCAAAAAAGTCTGTGAGTCTTTTATCTCCAATTAACTGCCAGAAAACCAGAGAGTGCTAGCATTGAGCAAAAGAGTTAAAGGACAGTGCCAAGGCCCTGAGTTGAAGTCCCAGGACTGATAAAATAAATAAATAAATAAAAATAAACCAGGAGGGGGCTGGGAATGTGGCTTAGTGGTAGAGTGCTTGCCTAGCATGCATGAAGCCCTAGGTTTGATTCCTCAGCACCACATAAACAAGAAAAGCCAGAAGTGGCGCTGTGGCTCAAGTGGCAGAGTGCTAGCCTTGAGCAAAAGGAAGCCAGGGACAGTGCTCAGGCCCTGCGTTCAAGCCCCAGGACTGGCAAAAATAAATGAATAAATAAAGCAGAAGGAATGTAGAAGCCCCATTTGGGTTTGGTTAATGCTGCTGGGTCTATCCGGGGCTCAGAATGCAAATAGGAACTCCTACCTCAAGATCAGCAAGTGGGACAGGAGCAGCATACAGGCTTCAGATGACATTAAGGACTTTCATTCAGTGAAGTCCTTAAGGACTTTCAGTAGCAGTGTTTGTGGTAACCAAATTCTCAGTAACTGCATCTCCTTTATTCCTTTTGCTCTTCTAGTTCTGTTAGAACTAATGCCCTGCATTAAATACACTCTGAAATGGCTACCTCCGTTTCTGTATTCCATACTAATAGCCAGAGTTTCCCTTCTCTCCTCTTTTCCTGGCTGTTCCATTTACATTAATGCATGTTCTTATGCTGCCAGGCAGGTCAGCACAATGGTGGCAGGAAAGAAGGACATCGTATCTGATAAAAGAGTCCCTGGGTTGGGTTCCTAGCAATGCTCTTTATGACTATGTGACTTGAGAAGATTCCCTTTTCTCTCACAATCCCAATTCTGTGTTCTGACGAGAGACCTAGTAACCATCTCTATGCAACAGTTATTATAAGACGATGCACTTACAATGGTGCATGGAAAAAAAAATGGTAGGCATTATTATTGCTGTGCATGTTAACATTTCATGATTTATTACCCAAAGATATAGTTGTACATATTTCCCATTGTTTTTATTCTTCTGGAGGGCCTATAAGAGGAAGTCAAGGCCTGGCACAGGTGGCTCACGACTGTAATCCTAGCTACTCAGGAGACTGAGATCTGAGAGTCGCTGTTCAAAGCCAGCCCAGACAGGAAAGTCTGTGAGACTCTTATCTCCAACTGACCACTCAAAAACAAGAAGTGGTGTTGTGGCTCAAGAGGCAGAGCTCTAGCCTTGAGCACAAGAGGCTCAGGGACAGCATCCAGGCCCTAAGTTCAAGCCCCACAACCAACAAAAAAAAAATGTAAGGGGAGCTGTGGCTCAAAGTGGGAGAATGCTAGCCTTGAGTGAAAGAGCTCATGGACAATGCCCAGGCCCTGAGTTCAAGCCCTATGATCAACAAACAAAAAGAGGAATTCCATGTAGATTTGTTGCAGAAAAAGAAGAAAAAAAATGGAAAGAAGAGAAAACAAAAATAGTGGAAAGGAAGGAATAAGAGGTGTTTCTTTTCTTTTTTCAAATTTACATTATGATTTTTATAAAGATGATGTACGGAGGGATTACAGTTACAAAAGTCAGGTAGTAAATACATTTTCTTTCGTTCTGTGCCACCCCTTCCCTCCCTTTCTCCCAGTCCCTCCTGTCTCCACCAGCAAAGGATATGGTTTTCAACCCTCTTTTTTTTTTAATGCCAACTCTTGTCTGATCCCTTCTCTTGCTTTTCTCACTGCAGACACTAACTAGTCAACCTCCAGTCCTTACAGATAGTAAGAACAGCCAAGGGTGAACACATACCTGCCTGCTTACTGTAGACTTTAAGTCACTTGAGGGGTGGGTTGAGACATGATTTGAACACATTTATGTCCCTGGGAATCTGACAGCAAAGGCATTTAGTGTTGCAGAATGGATGCAACTAAAATCCTAGCCAGAAAAGGCTGTCATTTCTGTAGCTGAGAAAAAAGAAAAAGGGGGGAAAAGAATGCCAATAGACCCTTTGCTTGGAGTCATGGTCAAGAGCAAGAAGGATATACTTTCTTCCAAAGTAGTGGACACAAGAAATTGTTTACATATCTGCTGGGTTTCCAGAAGTTACTTATGGTTTCCTTAATGCCAAGTGCTCTCTAGAGTACCAAGTCCTGTCCTTATCAAATATATACTTCTTCTCTAGAATTTTCTGCCAATAGAATCTTTAGTGCAGAAAAAAAAAAAGACGGATGGACATAAGGCATTGTCTGCAAATGGGAAAAGCAAACTAGGGTATGATTTTCAATAAAACTGGATGATTTTAACTCTGTGTGTGTGTGTGTGTGTGTGTGTGTGTGTGTGTGTGTGTGTGTGTGTGTGTTGGTCCTGAGGCTTGAACTCAGGGCCTGCGTGCTGTCCCTGAGCTTTTGTGCTCAAGGCTAGTACTCTACCACTTGCACTACAGCTCCACTTTCAGCTTTTTGCTGGTTAATTGGAGACAAGAGTCTCACAGACCTTCCTGCTGGTGCTGGCTTTGAACTGTGAGCCTCAGATTTTAGCCTCCTTAGTAGCTAGGATTACAGGTATGAGCCATCAGGACTTAGCCAGTTTTAATTTTTTTAACATTTGGGAATTTCCAACTCGAAATGAGCTTGTTTGACCCAATATAAAACATTTGCCTTTATCCTTCTAAGTGTAGCTTAGAAGTACTGCGCTGGGAATGTGGCTTAGTGGTAGAGTGCTTGACTAGCATGCATAAAGCCCTGGGTTCAATTCCTCAGCACCACATACACAGAAAAAGCCAGAAGTGGCGCTGTGGCTCAAGAGGTAGAGTGCTAGCCTTGAGCAAAAAAGAAGCCAGGGACAGTGCTCAGGCCCTATGTTCAAGCCTCAAGGATGGCAAAAAAAAATACTAAGGCCCTGGCTTAGTACCCACTGCCTTTTGCAGTGTTGAGAATTAAATCCAATATTATTCCTTTTTAAAACTATAATATAGTTTCTTTGGACCAGCCTACATTATAGAGTCTGAGACAAGAATAGAAATGGAGGTCCAATTATATGCCAATTGAAGCTGTAAATGAAACTACAAGCTAGGAAATCAAACAAATTCTTTCCTTCTAGCTTTCAAGCATAACTTATGCCCACCTGGAAGGCCAGGTCTCAGGTAAGATTCTGTGGATCTCGGTGCAGAAACACATTAGAGACTCAACCTCAGCCTGCAACTTAACCCTTTACTCTGTGCACACTCCCTCACTCACCCAGGCAGTCTTCCCTCAGGACAAGAGATGAGAAACCAAGAAAGAAACCCTCATTGGCCCTGCAAGTGGGCTTTGAGCCAAGTTGGACTGGAATCGTCACATCTTGGAGACACAAACTGTGTTTTAGCAGAAGTGAATACATCCTCTTAGCACTACAGACCCTTCACCAATAGCAAGGCACATTATCCCCAGGAGAGCCAGCAAGGAGCCCCCTTGAAGCAAGGACCCAATGCAGCAGGCTAAGGGCAAAACTGCAGCCCCAGTCAGTCATCACTGGTGGCTCACTCCTGTAATCCTAGCTACTCAGGAGGCTAAGATCTGAGGATCTTAGTTTGAAGCCAGCCTGGGAAGAAAAATCTGGAAGACTCTTATCTCCAAATAACCAGCAAAATGCCAGAAGTAAAAGTATGGCTCAAGTGGTAGATCACTTGCCTTGCTTGTAAAAGCCAAGTGAGAACAAAAGGCCCAGTACCAAACAACAACAACAACAAACCCTGTAGCTCCTTATCACATAACTGTACAATGGTAAATCCTTCCTATCTACCTACCCAAATACATTTACACCACAAGAAATGTTTTTAACAGAGAAGGAAAGCTCCCAGGTCTTAGAGATGAGCTACTGACTACAACTGAAAGCCTTAAGACTAAAGAAAAGACAAAAAGATTTCAGTTGTGGGTTCTTAAAGAAAGTAATTTATGCAAGCTCATTTCTGGAAGGAGACATGTTTTTCCACATGTCACTTGCTGCAAACATTTTTTGTGTTATTATTATATAAAATACATCAGATGATATATGAATTTCAAAAATGTAATACATTTTGCCAACAGAAAAGATCATTTGTCTTTCTAAGGAGGTGATAAATACTCCATTATATAATATGCTGCCTCGCTCATATTATTAGCCGTGAATTCCATTTGGAGTTTACTGCTCTTCTCAAAAGCTTAGCATTATTTAACTGTAATAATTCCCAATCATAACAACTCAGATGATTGATTCTGTTTAATCACGGATGTTCCTACAATGCTAAAAAGGCCTGTATTATTTTTGTTTGAAGCTAGCACACCAAGTCCCACAGTATGGTATAATTAAGACAACTGTTTACTTTTTCTTAAATTCAACACCCCTAAACCCCACCTCAAAAGCTAGACATTAAAGTACTAAATATAATGATCTCGGTAAACCAAATTGCTATGTTACTGCCAGGACTTCCCTGCTGTTTCCCTTAAACAGTTTTATTTGAGATGTTGATGAAGAGGAAAAGAAAGGAAGGAAGAGAGAAAGCAAACAAGCAAGAGAGAAGGAAGCTGGGCGCCAGTGGCTCATGCCTGTAATCCTAGCTAGTCAGGAGGCTGAGATGATCGCAGTTCAAAGCCATCCCAGGCAGGAAATCCGTGAGACTCTCATCTCCAATAAACCACCAGAAAACCAGAAGTGTGCTATGGCTTAAGTGGTTGAGCGCTAACCTTGAGCTGAATTGCTCAGAGGTAAAGCCCCACAACAGACAGGAAGGAAGGGGGGGAAGGAGGGGAGAGGAGGGGAGGGGAGAGGAGGGAAAGGGAGGGGAGAGGAGAGAAGAGAGGAAGAAAAGGAGATGGGGCTAGGAATGTGGCCTAGTGGCAAGAGTGTTTGCATACTATTATACATGAAGCTCTGGATTCGATTCCTCAGCACCATATATACAAAAAATAGCCAGAAGTGGCACTGTGGCTCAAGTGGCAGAGTGCTAGCCTTGAGCAAAAAGAAGCCAGGAACAGTGCTCAGGCCCTGAGTCCAAGGCCCAGGACTGGCCAAAAAAAGAAAGAAAGAAAAGAAAAGGAGGTGGGGGGGGGGAGTTAGGCCTGTAGCCAAATAGATAGAAGTACAGGCATTTCACACAGGCATTTCATACAAACACTTCACTGGTCAATTAACTTACTACAATATGTTCAACTTCATTAGGACTCAGGTAAATGAACATTGAAACCATAAGAAATGACCATCCAGACTAGCAGTAATTGTGAAATCTAATAATCCCACATACTGGCAATGAAGCAATGCGGCAACACAGCTCTAAGTGTGGAAGTGGGAAAGCTAGTTTGGCACCATCTAATAAAGCTAAAGTTTGAAGACACAGCCAGGTGAAAAAGCACTGAAAGAACTAGGTTTGTTTTTAAGTAAGTCTCCAATGAGGTGACCTTCTGAAAGGGATTGCAGATTTGAAGGCCAGGAGCCAGGCTGTAGAAAGTAGCACTCAGGAAAGGACAGCATTGTAGGTCACCTCTGATGAACTGAGCCAAGTACCTTTGCAATTTTAGACAATTTGTGTTTATTAGCCCTTCACATGCAGTGCCCTTTGTGAATGGTGGGATGTTTTAAAGGAGTTCTTTGGCACATAACAAAACCCCATAGCAAGGTGAATATTTCTCAACTTCTCTATTTTTTTTCTAGTAACATTACTGAAGTAGTCTGATTCTGCCACAGGATGGTTGATATTAATTCTCTAAATTCCAAAGCCTGGGCTGGGAATATGGCCTAGTGGTAGAGTGCTTGTCTCACATACATGAAGCCCTGGGTTCGATTCCTCAGCACCACATATATAGAAAAAAGCCAGAAGTGGAGCTGTGGCTCAAGTGGTAGGGTGCTAGCCTTGAGCAGAAAGAAGCCAGGGACAGTGCTCAGGCCCTCAGTTCATCCCAGGACTGGCAAAAAAGGGGTGGGGGGAGGGTAAATTCCAAAGCCTGCCAGGCACTGGCGGCTTATGCCTGTAATCCTAGCTACTCAAGAGGCTGAGATCTGAAGATCCTGGTAGAAAGCCGGCATAGGCAGTCAAGTCTGTGAGATTTATCTCCAATTTATCTCCAGGAAACCGGAAATGGCACTGTGGCTCAAATGGTAGAGCACTAGCCTAGAGAAGCTCAAGGGCAGCACAGAGGCTCTGAGTTCAAACCCCATGACTAAGTAAGTAAGTAAATAAATAGATAGAATAATTCCAAAGCCTGTGCATTTAGGCCTTGCTAAATGCATTTTTTCCGTGAAAGAGAAAATAGGTCATCTGTCTTTTTTCTTTTGGCTATTCATCTCTTTCTCCAAATTCAGTACCCAGTGATTCTTACTGTTAATTTGAATCACTAATTCCTTCATACATTTCCGGCTCTTCCACAGCCAAACTACCAGACAGACATATCATCTCTGATGATTTACATTTCATATTATCCCTTGAATTATTTATATTTTCATTATATCCTTAATGATTATTGTGTCAATGAAAACCTGAGGATTCAGATCTCAATTGAGCATGGTCTTCACCATCCAATAGCTTACAAAGCCTTTAAACGTAACAGTTAACCATTACCAGTGTTAAGCCAGGTGCCAGTGGCTCATGCCTATAATCCTAGCTACTCGGGTGGTTGAGATCTGAGCATCAGGGTTTGAAGACAGCTTCAGCAGAAAACTCTGTGAGACTTTTTTTTTCTTTTTTTGGCCAGTCCTGGGGCTTGGACTCAGGGCCTGAGCACTGTCCCTGGCTTCTTTTTGCTCAAGGCTAGCACTCTGCCACTTGAGCCACAGCGCCCCTTCTGGCCATTTTCTATATATGTGGTGCTGGGGAATCGAACCCAGGGCCTCATGTATACGAGACGAGTGCTCTACCACTAGGCCATATTCCCAGCCCGTCTGTGAGACTCTTATGTCCAATTAAGTACCCAAAAACTCTAAGTGCAGCTGTGGCTCAAGTCCTAGAGCACTATTCTTGAGTGAAAAAGCTCAGGGATAACGACCAGACCCTGAATTCAAGCCCCAGTGCCACCCCATCCTCCCAAGGTGTTAACACACGAATGGAAGATCACCCAACCCTTATTCAAATATGCCCTTCCAGGAAATATCAAGATCACTTAGCATCTGTATTGCTCTTGTTAATTGTCATTTAACATAGCCAGGCAGCTTGGAGATGGGGAGACACTGAAGAAGCAGATTATGGAGGGGAATGAGTAATAGGCTCATAATCATGAACACTGAAGAGTCAAGGGCTATTAGTATTTTCCAGATTCCACTGCCTTGTTTCATCTAAAAGCAGCCACAGTACAACAGAATAGGCAGTTTGGCTGCATTGGTTTAAACTGTAATGTTCTTTCACTCAAGTTTTTAAAACCTGACATTTGCTGGGAAGCAATAAAAGATATCATTTGAGCACTTAAGCTGTGCCAGGCACCAGTCTAACCATGGATTCTTTCACTTGATCCCCAGAAAAACCCAGATAGTGATGCTCTTATTATTCCTACCTACCTTACAGATGCACAGTCAGGAGCCAGAACCAGGAAATGGCACACACAGGATTTCAGGCCAATGGTCTGAGTTGAGAGCCTCTACTCAAACTACTTTTTCATTCTGCATCCAGGAAGTAGTCTTTGTAAGAGTTGGTGTTGTTGTGATTGTGATGATTACACTATAACATCACTAAGTATGACATAAGTGCCACTTTTATGCTTTGAATTTTAGAGATTTGGGGGGAGGGTACAGGTACTTGGGCTTGAACTCATGACCTTGCATTCTCCTTAACTTTCTGCTCATCGCTAGTGCTCTACCATTGGAGCCAAGCCTCCAGCCTAGCTTTTCACTGGTTAATTGGACATGGAAAGTTACAGACTTTTCTGTCTGGTTTGGCTTCAAACCAGGATCCTCAGAGCTCAGCCTCCTTGAGTAGCTAGCATTATAGGTGTGAGCCACCAGCACCCAGTTCAGGGACACTCTTTTAAGTCTTAAGCCACTCCTGCAGGTGATGAGCAGAGAGAAGAGAACAATGCTACCTATAACTCTTATCTTCTGTGTCCAAGAATAGAATACAATTTGGTCTTCTGCTCCATACCAAGAGAGTATGATTGTCCAGTACCATGTTCTCTAAGTTTCCAGAAAGTGCTCCTTTCGGAGAGCCACAAACTTTGGCATGGCATGCCAATGAAGAATGTCTATACACTTGGCCATACTGATTTATAGATGAAGTGCCTCTTAGTGCTTTTAATTTCCTCCGTGGATTTTTTTTACATCTCTTTAGTAATTAAGAGGTCATCTGTTGAGTGTTTTCCTGAAAGTATGATATAGAGCTAAAAGGCTGAGTGCTCACTGTATTTATTGAACTCAAGCTAGACTGCTCTTATCTCTGAGAAAGAAAATCTCCTTATTACCTTCAGCACCATTAATTTTGAATTCAGAACATTAAGTCCTCCTTGGATTTTAGATTAAAGTCTCAAGTCAAATGTGGTTGACTGAATTCTTTTCCCCAGTTCTTCATTCTCCTATTCCTCATCTCCATACCATAACCTCATGATTGGCAGATTTCCCTGGCTTCTTTTCTTTTGTTTTGCTTTTTTGCCAGTTCTAGGGCTTGAACTCAGGGCCTGAGCACTGTCCCTGGCTTCTTTTTGCTTCTTTTTGCTCAAGGCTAGCACTCTACCACTTGAGCCACAGCGCCACTTCTGGCCGTTTTCTGTATATGTGGTGCTGGGGAATTGAACCCAGGGCTTCATGTATACTAGGCAAGCACTCTTGCCACTAGGCCATATTCCCAGCCCTTCCCTGGCTTCTTAACTTCTATTTGGCCATACTCTGTGCTCTCAGAGGCTTCACCTGTCCATGACGCTTGCCCTCTTCCACACCTACCTTTCACCAGAAGAGTATGGCTCAGATAGCCACTGGTCCAAGGAGCATGAGAGATACATGGAGCCGACCTTGCCTACTCACACAGCTTAAAGCAGAGCCCAACCTGACTCAGCTGAACCCCACCCAGCCCACCGATGAGTGGAAAACCCAACACTTGGTACTATTAGCCGGTGAACTGTCAAATTTCCTTGTTGGGCAGCGTTGTTGCAGTAATAGATGCTACATAAATACTCTTTCATCAGCTATGGATTAGTCAGCTTCACATTACTACCATAAAATACCCAAGACAAATCACGATAGCAAGGTTTACTTTGGCTCACCATTCTGGAGGCTCTCGCCTGAGATGTACTGGCCTCATTGCTGAGCAAGAGGACCAATGAGATTCCATAATCCCTTTTGAGGTTAATCCCCCAGGAGTTAAAAACCTCACTAGGCTCCACCTCTTAAAGGTCCATACACAACACTTCCCAGTAGTGCCACCCTGAGGACCAAGCCTTTAATCCATGGATACAGGTACCCTGTAACAAGGTACTACATAACAAAGTATTATAAATTGAGAGGCTTAAACAGCAAAGATTTAGTATTTCATAGTCCTGGAGGCCCTTCGGCTGGAAGATGACATCTTCACTGTGTTTGTTTTGTTTTTTTTTTGCCAGTCCTGGGCTTGAATTCAGGGCCTAAGCACTGTCCTTGGCTTCTTTTTGCTCAAGGCTAGCACTGTACCTCTTGAGCCATAGCACCACTTCCAGCTTTTCCTGTTTATGTGGTACTGAGGAATCGAATCCAGGGCTTCATGTCTGTGAGACAAGTACTCTACCACTAGGCCATATTCCCAGCCCCTCTTCCCTCTGTTTGAATCTCCCCTTTTTGTGTGCTTGTCCTGGGTCTTGAGCTCAGGGCCTGGGTGCTATTCCTGGGCTTCTTTTTGCTTTACAAATTGAACCACAGCTCCACTCCTGGCTGTTTGGTATTTTATTGGAGATAAGTGTCCTGCAGTCTTTCCTGCCCAGGCTGGCTTCAAACCATGATCCTCAAATCTCAGCTTCCTGAGTAGCTAGTATTACAGGTGTGAGTCACCAGCACCCAGCTGAAATCTCTTTTAAAGAAACTGCTAAATCCTCCTCTACCCTACTTCAAATGCTAGTCTCTACCCCATGTCCTTAGAGGTAGACACTATTATTGCTTTCAGCCCTTTCAGTGAATTTATATGCATGCATGTGTTCTCATAAAACTACAGTCAAGGGGGCTGGGAATATGGCCTAGTGGCAAGAGTGCTTGCCTCTTATACATGAAGCCATGGGTTCGATTCCTCTGCACCACATATATAGAAAAGGCCAGAAGTGGTGCTGTGGCTCAAGTAGCAGAATGCTAGCCTGCTAGCCTTGAGTAAAAAGAAGCGAGGGACAGTGCTCAGGCCCTGAGTTCAAGCCCCAGGACTGCCCCCCCCCCAAAAAAAACTACAGTCAATCATTTTAGATGTGCTACAGATTGCACAGACACTCGCTATGGAAAGCAGTTGCTAGTTTTTCTCCTATTAAAACCAGGAGCTGAAACAAAACAAAAGCTCAAGGGTTAGAGCACCAGCCACGAGCAGAAAAAGCCAAACAAGGATGAGGCCTTGAGTTCAGGCCCCAGTAGCAGCAGGGTGCACAATGAATGCATGCATGCTTGCAAGAGTGCATACACACACGTGTCTGCCCGCGCACACACACAAAGTGGCCTACCTTACCTTTTTCTAAAAATGTAAGTCATAAGGTCTACCTAAAATTGCACAGCTATGGTCACTGGTGGTTGGGACTTTAACATCTTCTGGGAGTGCAACTCAAGACATAATACCATTTCAGATTGCTTTCTCGGGACGAAGGAAAAAGTAAGACTAAAAGGCCTTAATACCTTTTCTGGCTAATAAGAAACTATAAAGAATTAATCTTTTTATATAACAGTGACAGAGCTAGATAATATTAGGTTTGCTGTCTTTTCAATGCTAAGTGTTTTATAGTAAATCACCTCCACCCCTGCACATCTAACTACAACACAAGGGCTTTCTTTTCAGTCTTCACCTTAACTCTGCTTTCGCTTCCAGTAGTGTTACTAATGCCCTGTGGCTCGTGGTTGGTGCTTTATACTTCCTCCCTCCCCACCTACCAAGAGGCTACCCATGTGTTCTCTGTGCACAATGCCCCAAATCCATCCCAGGCTCTGTCTCCTCTGACTCCCTGCACAGCAGCTGCAGCAAAAGTGGTAAGTGCTGTTGAGAGCTGTTCTAGTACTTTAGAATGGAATCATGTAGTCTTTAATCTCTCTTCTTCTTCTTCTTTGTATTTTCAATCAACCTGCAAAAAGACTCAAGCATGAATTGAAATTTGTTCGAGTTTTTACACGCCACAGAAATAAATAAACTTACCTAAACCCATGAAATCAAAAGTACCATCCAGGCTCCCATAAATTGCATATTTAGTTGAATAAAGAGTATAATCCTTTTACCCTGTGCTTAGACCTCTTGGTGTGCGATGTTTGGGCCCTGAACAAGGTCTGTACAATCTTTTTGAGTCTAATAGACTTGAAAGTGACTGTCCTGCTCATTGCGTCCAGTAAGTCTTCACTAACACAACTCTAGGCACCACTGCTATTTTGTAATCTTTCAAATGTTGGGAGCATCACTGCCTTTTGGTATGTACTGGGAAATTACACTAGAGCCCCAGATTAATGGTTTATCAAATTACTGGGAATAAAACCCAAGACTTCACACTCACCCTACCATTGAGCCACACCCTCAGCCTTTCTAATAGCAATCAGTCAGGAATTCATGTTAGCAATTACTGTGGCCAACACCTATTGCTTCTTGAGGCCTCTTATGTAACACATTGATACTTAAAACATTTAAATTGACATTTATTCAGCAGTGATTCCTGTCAGCGCTTCCTGAATTGTTTCTGCCGTCCAACACATCCGATTTTTCCATTGGCTAGCACTGAACCCATCCAATTTTCCATTCGCTAATACTGAAAGTGCAGTCCACATTAGCCACATCAGCACGCACCCATGGATGGTGGAAAATGCAGCCTGTTGGGCTCTAGTTCCACAAGATCCTCAAGTAATTGTCCTGCCCACTCAAGGTGGAGAGTGGCTTCCTTGATTTTCTCTGCCTCTTTCCAAATGGCAGGACAACCTCCATTGCAGTAGAACCTTTCAAAGTCCTTCGCCACTTTTCTTGGAAAACTGAAGCCTTTTCATGGGAGCCTATTGTCATTTGGAAGTATTCCTATGGTTCTTTCTTTCAGACTTGTTTGCTCTCTAGCTCTCCTGTCTGCCACATCTCGGGGGAAGAAAGAAAATAAAACCATGCTCAGCAGTATATTAGTAGCAGCTCATGCTCAGGCACAAACAACAGGAAAGGCTGTGGCCTGCTTGAAACAAGATTCCTTTCCTGGAGCCTCTGATCTCCAAGCCAGCAGGACACACAAGAGTGTAAGGCCAACTGCTACACCATCCTCTTCCTCTTACTGGGTGGCCTTTAATAAATGCAGGACTCTGCACTTCTGGCTCATGATCTCCAGGCGGTGCCCTTACAGCTATGGTCTCCTCACTGGACAGCAGTCAGAAAGTCTCAGGTATGATTTAGCCACTAGGTCTTCTGAGGCCTCCACAAACCACCATCGTTCTCTTATGCCCTAGAGATGCAGTGTGTATCTTTGGATGCCACAATGTTTCCCTGATACTGGTCCCTGTTAGGTTTTTGGTTCTGTATCAAAGAAATGTTTGTTAGCATGGTCCAGCAGATAGGAATCCAACCAGGCCTCCAATGTCCCTCCCTCCCATGTTGTTGTTTTAAACAGTAACCCCAAAGTTAAGAAGCTGCAAGCTGGGCACCAGTGGTTCTTACCTGTAATCCTAGCTACTCAGGAGATCTAAGGATTGCAGCCCAGATAGACACATCTTCAAGATTCTTTCTGAATGGCTCAGGACTCAGTATGCTGCTTAATTAATACATAAGCCCTTCTACATGTATCCTGGCTCCCATATCCTGGTCTTGTGTTGTAAGGTAAATTATCCGAGAAGCCACATTTTGAAGGATGGAATGTTTGGGGCTCTATTAGAGCATTAGCAGGCTGCAGGCAGTCAATTGTTACAAAGGCCTGCAGCCCGCAAATACCCTTAACACTGTTTGGAAATAAGCCAAAGAGGAAACAAAGAATAAAAACAGTACCAACAATACCAAAAATTCAATTCTGCTCCACAGGAGAGCTGAACTGGGACGCCATGGTGACCAGAAACAGGACACCGGAAGTGAACATGGAGACATGTGGCTTGGCATAATGGCGCCTGGGCTGGTCTGACCATAAATAGGGTCAGGTCAGGGGGCTGGGTCACAGGAAGCTCCCAGTCCCCGGCATTTGACTAACAGGTTCGGTAACCTATAGGCCAAGGGCCCACCTGTCTCCAGGGATTCAGGGGCACCCATCACCTGGGGGTGGGACTTCCCTTCCTCTAGGAATTCACACACCCATCAAGACAAGATGCCAGACCCTACAATTCACCATGGAGCCAATGATGGCACTGTCCTGTCTCCTGGCTCATCTCCAGTCATCATGGCGTACCAATTCAGCTATTCATTTGTTGGTATTGTTTTGTTCTCTTTCCTCTCTAGCCTATTTCCTAACAGCGTGGAGGGCATTTGCGAGCTGTAGGTCTTTGTAACAACTGGCTGCTGGCAGACTGCTAATGCTCTAATAAAGACTCCAAGATTCGATCCTTCAAAATGTGGCTTCTTGGATAATTTACCTTGTAACACTTGTAGATTGGCTGGCATTGGCATTTGAGCCCTAGATTAGCATAGACCCATGTAGTGGCTGGTGTGGGTAAGGAATAGACATTGTAGGGTGATGTCAGTGGAAAGAAAATGGAAGGAAAAAAGACTCACAGAAATGGCCGCCAACTGAAAGAGCTGCCTGTGGGTATAACACACTCCCAGTTTTCCAGTGTACTGTCACACACATCCCAAGTTTCTGTTCCTCTTCAGCTAGCGGAAGCACTGAGGAATAGGAGAGATGAAGTCCAGGCTTGGAACACCCCCTTCAGATGATTCTTGATTCTTTTACCAGTAATGGGAATGAGTGCTCACTTCAGGCTATACCCCTCCCTTGAAGCAAAGACTGCTTTCCTTCTTCACCAAGACTAACTCTCAATAAGTTCTTCAAGCCAGCCTGTTTCCTCTATATTCTAACTTGGAAAAGAATTCCTCTTTGGTGTTCACTTCCACCTCCAAAGAGCCTACTCCACACACAGAGCATGGGCCCAAGCAAAAAGCACCCCAGGGTGTGGTCAAGGCCGTCTGGACTACTTGCACTGAACTTCCTGCTTCCTACGCCTCTACTTGACTTCAGAACTCCAGGTCTGAAGTGAGAACTTTAATCCAGGTGTCTATTCCTTTCTACCAAGATACACATCCTGCAATAAATGTGGAATACAGGCACAGTTGTCTGTAAGATTACTTAATAAAGCCATGGAGTCAAAAATCACTTAGCATGAGCTAATCACTAGCCAAGATGGAAAAGCTTTAGAGCAATGATTTTAGAGCAAAGATTTCCTGTGTTGGGAGGCCCAGGTAGGAAGATCATAATCGGAGGCCAGCCCATAGCAAAAAGAGTCACTCTGAGAAATAAAATAAAATTTAAAAAAAAAAAAAAGAGGCTAGCTGGGCACCAGTGGCTCTCACCTGTAATCTTAGCTACCCAGGAGGCTAAGATCTGAGGATCACGGTTCAAAGCCAGCCTCGGCTGGCAAGTCCGTGAGGCTCATCTCCAATTAACCACCAGAAACCTGGAAGTGGTGCTGTGACTCACGTAGTAGAGCACTAGCCTTGAGTGAAGAACTCAGGGACAGTGCCCGGGCCCAGAATTCAAGCCCCATGGCTGACAAAAAAAAAAGAGGCTGGAAGGATGAGCACTGCCTGCCTAGCAAGCACAAGACTTTGAAATCAAACCCCAGTACCACCCGCACGGGGTGGGGGGGGGGAGAGAAACAAAGTAGAGGAAAGAATTTCTGAATAGGTAGAACTATGACTGATCTGTGATAAAATTAACTCTAGGGTCCAGGCCTGTAGCTACAGGTACCTGCCCTTTCAAGTCTTAACTCTGTTGGGCTTTCTATTTCAGGGAAACCAGGTGGAACAGTCCCCCAGTTCTCCCCATCTGGATACTGGAGGTCTTTGTCAATAGCCTCCTTACCCAGGAGGGCCCACTCATTTACTGTGTTCCAATCCTGTGTGAAGTTGCAGAGAGAGGGGGGGCCCATTCCCCAATGCTTCATCATGAAAGAATTGCTCACTGAAACGATCACAATTGGTTGCTACTCAGGAAACTTATAAGCAGTAATGAACCAGCCTAGGAGTCCCTGGGACCCCCAGACACAAGAGATAAGTATTTCTGTCCAGGCACATTAATCATCTGATTTCCCAGGGAAATCACATCCAAGAATATTTTTTACAAAGCTTTCCAAATGCACGGGGCTATTCGGTGCTCATGTTCCATTTCTCATTTTTGAAATAATGAGTAAAGCAGAAATCAGTGGAATGGCTGCTCCAGGTAATTGAGATTTGAAATGGTTCTGGCTGAGAAGAACTGGCTTGCCAGAGTTGATCTGAGGTACTGACTGAGGGGTGAAAAAACCCATCTACCTCCCCCCACCCCCCAAGTCCAATGAAACAATGGAAGCATGAAGGTCAAGGGATCATCATTTGGGGTATGGTCCGAATTCTGTGCAACTATTAACTTGGAAAGGAAAACATCTGTAACCTTGAGTTCACTAATCTCTTGCTGAATTTAGCATTTCCCTTAAGCACATGCATAGGTGACAAGCCACGTTAACATTAGCCATTGCTATGACTTTGTCAACAAGAGAAACCAGACACCTGATCATGTTTCAGCTGCCACAGATTTTATATATAAACTTCACAATTACAGCATTTGGCCACCACACGATCCAGCTACATAACAAGTTAATAAGGCAGCAAAAATATTAAACCATAAATTTTTTGAAAACTAATAAAACCGTGTAATCCTACCTACTTGACATATTTTAAAACATGATTCGAGAGGGGACTCACATATGTCCCTAGGCAGCTCCCAAGAGTCAACAGTACAAAGTGAAGAACCTCCGCTTCCACGTGAGAAACTGAGAAAAGATGAGGTGGAGGCTACAAACCCACCCTCACCCCAACCCGTCATAGTGGGGCTGCAGGCCCAATCCACAATATTAACAACTCATTCACAATGCCGCTTTACGACTGAGCAAGGTTAATAGAAATAAATGAATGTGGTTTAGTTACGAAAAGCACGGCCATGTTACAGGTGATTTGGCAGGAGCTATTCGGCCACAGAGTCATCCAAGGGGGACAAATGACACTGCAGCTCTCATCAACTAGCCAGGTAGGGCTGGGAATAAGGCCTAGTGGTAGAGTGCTTGCCTCGTATACATGAAGCCCTGGGTTCGATTCCTCAGCACCACATAAATAGAAAAAGCCGGAAGTGGGGCTGTGGCTCAAGTAGTATAGTGCTAGCCTTGAGCAAAAAGAAGCCAGGGACAGTGCTCAGGCGCTGAGTCCAAGCCCCAGGACTGGCAAAAACAAACCAACATCAACTAGCCAGGTAACAAATAATGCTGCCCAACTGGCCTGCTGTTCCAAGAAGATATGGTGAGAAGCTTTGTGCCCCAGTGAAAATGTGCACACCATTGCTCCTTGACCAAGTGTCACTATGAGAAAAGTGCTTAGAAAAACAAAGCACTGGTTGATAGGCCACACTTCACACATAGCAGAGTGGAAAATCAAGGGTCTCAAATAGAGCCAATGGCCCCCGCACACACAATTCCCTGCCCACCTCCACAAGTCACAAGACACAACGATATGGATCAATTTATTGACAGATGGTACAGAGAACGCCAACTCCTGTGTCAGCAATAGTTAATGCAAACAAGGACATGACTATTCAAACTGCTGAGGAAGGAATAGCACATTTTAGAATTTTACATCAGCAGTGTTGTAGCCCATTAAAAACATCGCCAGGGGGCTGGGACTATGGCCTAGCCTTCCTCTGGCCCAGTTGGATCATTATTAATCAAGTTTCATAAATATTCAATCACTTTTCCAAGAGAAAGCACCATTTCATTTTTTTAATAAATCAATCCTTGATAACGGATGTGTTGAATAGAATTTAAACTACAGTCAGTTTTCATTAAAATGCAACTATAGGACAGTATGATATATTCCATTATAAAGGAGACTTTTATATAGTCATTAAAGCAAAACAATAGTGTTAATCTTTTAACAATTTTTTTTGCCAGTCCTGGGGCTTGAACTCAGGGTCTAGGTACCATCCTTGAGCTTCTTTTGCTCAAGGCCAGCACTCTACCACTTGAACCACAGCGCCACTTCCAGCTTTTTCTGTTTATGTGGTACTGAGGAATCAAACCCAGGGCTTCATGCATGTTAGGCAAGCACTCTACCACTAAGCCACATTCCCAGCCCTCTTTTAACATTTCTTTTTAAAAGGAAGCAAAAATGGAGATGTGTTTTAGTTGTCAGAGTTGAGTTTACATGCTTTCATTTGAAAATAGCAGATATTCCAAACAATCACACATCAACCTTTCCCTAACATAGATAAATGAGCTAGGTTAGAATTCACTATTATCCTCCAAGACAAAAATATTTATCCACTCATCTCTTCCCCCTGACCCTGACTACTTCCTTTACTTTCTCCTCAACGTTTCTTCCATGGCCTGGCACATTCTGATCCACTCAAACCTTTTCTTGGTGCTTTCTTAACGGTGGACCTGTTGCCTTAGACTCAACCTTAGTCACCAAATATAAGATCTCCAACACACATGAATAGCACCCTGTCCAAATAGCACGTATATTTGATTTCTATTCTAAAATGAGAAGCAGATAATTCTATTGGCCCTGAACAATACTCTACAATAGCAGTACAATCATTTGCAAAGCATTATAGAAGAATTTGAAGGATACGGATGACATATATATATAATATGCTGATGACCTATACAGCCATAGAAATATTTTAATTTAATCTAATTCTAACATGACTTTCTTAACTCCCTTTATTCTACCTCCTTATTTCTTCCATGCCAATTGAACTCAAAAGGAAGGAGTAGGTGTACAATCATTTTTTCAAGAACATTCGTTGTACATTATACCATTTGTTCCAAACTTGAGAAGATTGTTCTACGATTTTGACCCTAATTCTATCTTGTTGAATATCTTTGCTTACTGCAAAATTTACACAGGAAATGATTCCAATGATAAAGTGTGAGCCTTTTATAAAAATCAAAAGGATAAGCCCATGACATCTAACAATCCAAGTCAATATAAGCTTACCTTTCATGTAGACTATTACCCACAATACAAGACCAAGTTGATAGTTCCATGCGCGTCCTTAGACGAGTTCTCAACTTGTTCTTTTTGCTTCATAGATCTCTCCAGCAAGTCTACTGTGTATCTATGCTACACTAATCATATCAACATTTCCTAACAGCTAGCCAAAACTATCTTTATGACATCTAAAACACCAAAATAAGAATAGGAACACGATTTTGGCTTTGAACTTTCCACTCAGGTGAAATCTTTTGTTATCTCAGGCCAACTTTATAAAACAGAAAGGGGCTGTGCACCATGTACCACAGAGAGTAGATGAAGTCATAACTACTGTTCAAAGAGGCCGCCAAAGTCATCTGTTTTTGTGGATGTGTGCCGCGTGAGGTATGCGCTCAGGGCCTGGGTGCTGTCCCTGAGCTTTTCTGCTCAAGGCTAGTGGCTAGTGCTCTACCACTTGAGCCACAGCGCCACTTCTGGCTTTTTCGTGGTTAACTATAGATAGGAGTCTAACAGACTTTCCTACCCAGGCTGGCTTTGAACTGTGATCCTAAGATCTCAGTCTCCTGAGTAGCTAGGATTACAGATGGAAGCCACGGGTGCCCAGCCAGCCATCCCATTTTGAAGAGATAAGTGACAAGGGGTGCTATAAGGAAACTAAAAGTAGTCCATGTGATAGCTTTGATCGAGACCATCCGAGGTGAGAAAAGAGACCAGGCTAAAAGAAAACAGAACACATGAAATATCTCTTTTGTAGTTTTAATTGAAGCATTCCTACTCATTTTGAACTCTTTCTCTTAAAAGCACCAAATTTCATACCTAAGTCAATTTTGTGGGAAAGAACTTCCCTCCAGAACAAAACAAAGATGTTCATTCCTCCAAATGTCCAAATTGAAAATCTGCCCAAACCAAAACAAAACAACAAAAAAACCCACACAGAAATAAAAAGTAACAAAAATCACATTCTGGGGGGGGGGGGGGTCAGTGCACATTGTAGTCTTTGCTTTCTGTCTAATTGTCCTTCAACTGACTTGCAAAAAAGAAAAAATGAACGCCCTAGCTCATCAAAATATACATTTTTCCCCATTGGCTTTTTTAAATTAAAAATAATTACTAAAAAGAGAAAACTTGAAGGAATTCACAATTGATTTGCCTGACTCGTTTGGATATTCTATACAGAAGGTGGAGGTCAGGAAGGCTGGTCGCAGCTGATGAGGGCGCTTCATCTTCAAGGTTTAGCTTTCTTCCAAACAGTGTAAAATACCCACCTGGACAAGGAGTCAAGGAATGAAGCAGGCCGTGGGGGGGAGAGCAGGCAACAGTTCACATTTGTCCTGGAGATGGATGGGGGACAAAGCTTCATGGCTTAGGGCACGGTGGCCATGCGAAAGAAGGCCGTGGAATAAGGTCACTTGGGAATAAGGGGCTTAGGAGGGGGCCTAAGGAGACAAAAGGCTAAAGGAATAGGTAATATAATGCTTCCAAGGTTTAGAGAGGAGCTGGGAATATGGCCTAGTGGTAGAGTGCTTGCCTCGCACACATGAAGCCCTGGGTTGGATTCCTCAGCACCACATATGTAGAAAAGGCCGAAAGTGGCACTGTGGCTCAAGTGGTGGAGTGCTAGCCTTGAGCAAAAAGAAGCCAGGGACAGTGCTCAGACCCTGAGTTCAAGGCCCAGGACTGGCCAAAAAACCCAAAAGTTTGGAGAAACAGTACGAGAAGAAAAGGAGAGGGAAGCAAAGGAGAGACAAGCAAGGGCCAGCAGGAGAAAGAGAAGGAAGGGAAAGGAGTGAGGCTAGGAGGACACACTGCAGTTCACATAGACTGGCACGCAGCTGGTCCTGGAGAGCACCTTGCGCAGTCCACCGTGCGCAGGAGGGGAGGAGTCACATTTCTCCGGACGCACACCTTCCCCTCCGGAGGACCTAACGAGGTTTGTTTGGGGGCTTTAGGGGTTTTTGTTTTTTGTCACTAGTGGGTTTTTTTGGGCTGGGGATATGGCCTAGTGGCAAGAGTGCTTGACTCATATACATGAAGCCCTGGGTTTGATTCCCCAGCACCACATATATAGAAAATGGCCAGAAGTGGCACTGTGGCTCAAGTGGCAGAGTGCTAGCCTTGTGCAAAAGGAAGCCAGGGACAGTGCTCAGGCCCTGAGTCCACGGCCCCGGACTGACCAAAAACAAAATCAAAAACTAGTGGGTTTTTTTTTTTTTTTGCCTCTAGCCAGGTGTCAGGCCTCAGTGGGCTACTACCTAATAGGGCAAATCCAGCATCATGACAGGTCAGCATCTATTCTCCTCTCCCTTGAATCTGGACTGCTGAAGATAAGGAAGCTGTGGACGGCAGCCTGCCAACCTTCCAGAAAGGATGTACAAATTCCTAACAGCACACTCCTTTCAATTCTTTTTTTTCCCCCCTCTCCTGGGGCTTGAACTCAAGGCCTGAGCTTCTTTGTGCTCAAGGCTAGTTCTCTACCCTTTGAACCACGGGGCCATTTCTGGTTTGTTCTGAGTAGTTTATTGGAGATGAGAGTCTCATGGACTTTACTACCCAAGATGGCTTTGACTTGCGATCCTCAGATCTCAGCTTCCAGGGTTACAGGCATTGAGCCACCAGTGCCTGGTTTCTTTACAGTCTTCTTTATTCTTGGGACTTACTTTATTCAATAGGCTAATAGGGAACACCAGCATTAACTGCAGTCCCCAGCTAGTATTATTTTAATTCTTAATTCACGCTGCAAATTAGCATCAAGTAACATATAGAGAAACTAGCATTGAAGTCAGATTGTTTTAGGGAATCCAATGAGTTTCTCTGGAATTTTTAACCTGCCAGACACATTGTGCCATTTGGGGGGAAGGGTCGGTTGTGGGACACTGCCCCTAAAGTCTTTTTTTACTTCAAGCTAGCACTCTACCACTTTGAGCCGCAGCTCTACTTCTGGTTTTCTGGTGGAGAATTGGGAGTCTCACAGACTTTCCTGCCCCAGCTGGCTTTGAACTGAGATCCTCAGTCCTCAACTTGAGTAGCTAGATTTGTGAGCCACTAGAACCTGGTGCCACTTAACTCCAGTTTCTATTGTGCATGGGTCCTTTTAGAGGACTGGTAAAATAGGTCACTGGGTCCAATCTCCCATATTCTTGACTAGGTATCAAGTCAGGAAGGGACTTGAAAATTTGCATGCCCCAGATGATCTGGCTTCTCTGTGACAGGCTTTGAGAACCACTGCTTTGGACTAGTCCTACTTGCTTATTAAGAGCACCTAGGAAGCTATGGCAAGCCACAACTCAAGAATCTCTGGGAAAGGGACCCAGAAATCACTCATTTTTAAACCTCCTACTGGTGGTCCCAAGCCAAATTTGAAAACTGGGATTTTATAAGCTACAGAGTTAATTCTATCTATTATTAGGATTTAAGCCATGAAACCAGTATAGAAATTGAGTGTGATAATCTAGCAACACAGTGTCATGATCAAAGGATACAATTCCAAGTATGAAGGGACACAGACAATCTCCTTGGAGAACTCCACAGGGCAATACAGACGCCCAAGCTGTTCTTCATAGAGTGACAGGGCTTCAGTCAAATTGACACAGTTCCCCTAAATCAAAGAGAGAAAAGCGAATAATGGCATTCGTAAGTCCTACTCATCTGAAGGTCTCTAATAAACCAGAACAATTCTAGCTAGAGATAAAATTCATCTTCCAAAATGAGATAAAGCCTCTGTACTGTCACAAACTGCATTGAATTCTATTTATAGATTCATTAGTTCATTCTCCTTCTGCCTCATTTACCAAGCGATTTCAAATTATTGAGAGTATGAAGCGATAGAAAGCAGTGAGACCAATTTCTCATTAGTGACACAGCTCATTGTATCCATACCATGCAATTCAGCAAAGATTCATACATATAACCCATTCAAATTAAGTTTTTTTCAGTAATGGTCACCACTGTGTTGAAAATGAAGTATCAAAATGATGACGTTCTTAATGTCCAAAATGGTTTCAACTACAACTCTCCTGAGAGACCACCTCATCCTTTCCCCCAAAATCTGTGATTAAGACAGAAGACAAAAATTTATTTAAGATATACATACTGAAAATATGTCTCAGCTAGAGTCATTATTAAAAACCTTCTTTTGACTTGTTACTACAACTATTCTCTTTTATGGACCAATTTTTAGCCTCCCCAGTAGCTGGACTCAACTGAGATTCTGAATAATCAAGGATAAGGACCAGGCCCCTCAAAGTCTCTTCTATCCTAGAACCTGGATGCAGTATTTGGAAACACGGATAGCACCCTATGACCATGAGGAAAATAATAGTGATGAGAACCAGGGAAGTTGGCCAAAAACCTAACAGAGCTGCTGAATGCATACATGGCATTTCTCAGTCTCTAAGGTGTATATGAAATTACAAGGGATCTTCTTAAATGCAGATTCCACTCAGAAGGCTGGAGTAGGGTGTTAGGGTCATTTTAGCATGGTCCCATGTACTTCTCATTTTGGATTTGGAAAACAAGATGAGTATTTAAAACCACCTATTTCTTTTTTTGTGTGCCAGTTCAGGAGCTTGAACTCAGTGCCTGAGCACTGTCCCTGGAATTTTGTTCAAGGCTAATACTCTACCACTTGACTTCTGGCTTTTTGGTACCTAATTCAAGATAAGAGTCTCACAGTTTTTCCTGCCTGGGCTTTGATACACAGTCCTCAGATCACAGCCTCCTGAGTAGCTAGGAGTATAGGCATGAGCCACCAGCAACCAGTTCATCTATTTGTTTGCCAGTCCTGGGGCTTGAACTCTGGGCCTAGGTACTGTTCCTGAGCCTCTTTGTGCTCAAAGCTAGCACTGCTCTAACATTTGAGCATTAGCACCAGTTCCCACTTTTTTTTGAGTAGTTTACTGGAGGTAAGAATCATACAGACTTTCCTGCCTGGGTTGACTTCCAACTTCAATCCTCAGATCTCAGCTTCCTGAGTAGCTAGGATTATAGATGTGAGCCACCCATACCCAGCTTCATCTTTTTCTTTTCAACCACTGAAGCTAAACACTCAGAAGACTATTGGATCTCATGGTGATTCTATTTCTTCATCCTAATAACTGTATTAATCTGCCTTGAAACAGTCAATAGACCAAACAATGTGAGTGAAACTTATTGACAAATGAAAGGAAGTCTATTATACTAGAACTTGACAATGAGATTTCAAAAACAATGAGCCAGCCTGCTATGGACAGGAGATTAGAATAGAACTATTCCAAGAGCAGGTCTTGGTTTTAACTTAGCACATTCACTCAGCATGACATCGTCCTTGATGCCAGCCTGTTTAATAACCCATCATCTAGGGTCTTGGAGTGGGATTTGGCCAACGTGCCCTTCCCAGCATATAATTTGGTTTCAACATCAAGTTCACCATGAGAGCATATAAACACCACATGTGTAATTTACGATTCGCAAATAGAAAACACTGCCCAGTTGTTTTGAGAACACATCACCCCTGGGGAACTTACATAGAATGAAAATGGAAACCAAGGTGCACAGCTACATGAGTTTTCTGCCATCTTAAAACAGATACCCTGCTCTTTCTTTATAGAAAGTATTCGGGATGCTTGAGCTTCCTTTTAGACAATGTGGTAAGGAAATAGGAAGGTTTCAATTTGTCTTTCCCAACATTGTCAAAAAGGAGTGGTGTTTTTTTTTTTTAAGGAGAAACTCAGTTAAAAAAAGAGTGACAAGAGATATTTCACTTTTCTATATATTTAAATGAAACCTCTGTGTGTGTGTGTGTGTGTGTGTGTGTGTGTGTGTGTGTGTGTCAGTCCTGGGATTTGAACTCAGGGCCTGGGTGCTATCCCTGAGCTTTTTTGCTCAAAGCTAGCACTCTACCACTTTGGCCATGGCTCCGCTTTCAGGTTTTTTGGTAGTTACTTGGACTTTCCTCCTTGAGCTGCCTTTGAACCATAATCCTCCCATCTCAGCCTCCTGAATAGCTAAGATTACAGGAGTGAACCACTGGTGCCCGGCATTGCCTTTTATTTTTGAGACATATGGAAGACCCCAAAAGTCTATTACCCAACAAAATCACCTTTTAAGATGAGACAAGGGCTAGGAATGTGGCTTAGCGGTAGAGCGCTTGTGTAGCATGCCTGAGGCCCTGGGTTCGAGTCCTCAGTACCACATACACAGAAAACACTGGAAGTGGTGCTGTGGCTCCAGTGGCAGAGTGCTAGCCTTGATCAAAAGAAGCTCAGGGACAGTGCTCAGGCCCTGAGTCCAAGCCCCAAGACTCCCCCTACCAAAAAAAAATGATGAGACATGCGGATTGGAATTATTATACATGAGGGTTAAATCTCAGTGCAGTAGCTTCAGTCCCAGAAATTTTTGTTGCCTCATGTTAGATACAAGTAGATAATACGTTGCTTTCTTACTTTAAAGAAATCTATACTGCTTACATCCTTTAAATCTAAGTTAGTATGTATTATTTCCTGTAATATAAAAACCTAAAAGCTCAGTGTCAAGGGCTCACATCTATACCCTAGCTACTTGTGAGGGTGAGAAGGACGGAACAGAGTTTGAGGGCAGCCCAGGCAGTAAAGCCCATAAGGTTGTGTCTTCATGAAGGGAACACAGATACAGTGGTACAACTATGATCCCAGCAATGAAGGGAAGCCTAAAGCATGTACCCTGCAGCTCAGGGTGGGGATGGTTGCAATAGAATACTTACCTCAAAAAGAGCCACTGAAAAACATGCTGAAAATGCAGAGCTCACTGGTACAATGCCAGCAAGACTCTCAAAACCCTGAATTCAAACCCCATTACATCACCGCCCTCCTCCCCCAAAAAAACCTTGTTGGGCACCAGTGGCTCATGTCTGTAATCCGAGCTACTCAGGAGGCTGAGGTCTATGGCTGCCATTCAAAGCCAGCTCCAAGAGAAAAGTCTGAGACTCTGATCTCCAAGTAGTCACCCACAAGCCTAGCATTCATGAAGCCCTGGGTTTGATTCCTCAGCATCACATACACAGAAGCTCAGGTACACTGCTCAGGCCCTGAGTTCAAGACCCAAGACTGGTAATAAAGCCTAGGACAGCACTGGTCTGCTGCAAGCACCTCCTGAGGAGAATAAAGGCTTTCATAACTACTTCACACTGAAATAGACTAGAACTGAATTTTTTTTTTAAGGTTAAGCCAAGCGGCTCATGCCTGCAATCCTAATGATTCAGGATAGTGAGCTCTTAGGACCACAGTTCAAAGCTAGCATGGGCAGGAACTCTTACCTGTGATTAAACACCAAAAAGCCAGAAGTGGAGGTGTGGCTCAAATGGCAGAATGCTAGCCTTGAGCACAAAAGCTCAGAAACAGTATCCAAGCCCTGGGTTCAAGCCCCAGGACCAGCACACATAAAAAAAAAAAAAAAAGACAGGGTCGAGAGGTTCAACTATGAGACTGTAACTGTACAATGGGCTGACTTACAGGTAAGTTATGTACAAAAAAGCTAAAGATACAAGCAAGGAATTTCAAATGTTTTCACGACAAATGTAAATGATTGAAGAATAAATGTTTTAACCTTATACTCCACAAAATGCACACATGCATTTGAACATCACATGTTTGTGCAATTTCTTTTATACATCACCCAAAAGCAAATTTTAAAATTTATATTAAAATTAAAAAGTTTAACAAAGAAATATCATTTTATGAAATTATTTATGTCATGTATAGTTTCTTAGGGGATGAAGATTATAGAAAAACTGTAGGGTATGGAACAATGCTTATGACTGAATAAACCTTTTATGTCATCCCAAGAAAGAAATTTGGTGTAGTGGGTGTAGTATCTATGCACATTTGCTCAGAATGCAAAGAACAAAGTGCAATACTATCTAAGTGCTGCAATTTTTCTACCAAGTACAGACTGGATTATCAACTCGTTGCCTTTGCTATCATTTTCAGAACTTTAATATTAGAATTTGTATATGTTTTGTGAATCAAGAAATAGGCCAGCTCATGGGGGGAGACGGAAAGGGGGAGGGGGAGGGGGAATGAGGGAGGAGGTAACAAATAGTACAAGAGGTGTACCCATGGCCTTATGTATGAAACTGTAACCCCTCTGTACATCACTTTGACAATAAATAAGTAATTATTTTTAAAAATAGGCCAGGTACTGGTTCATACCTAAAATCCTAACTAATCAAGTGATTGAGATTTGAGGATCATGGTTTAAAGCCAGCCCTGGCAGGAAAGTCTGTGAGACTCTTATCTAAAACTAACCACTAATAAGCCGAAGTAGAACTGTGATTCAGGGCTATCCTTGAGCATAAATGCTGGGCACCAGTGGCTCACATCTGTAATCAAGAGGCTGAGATCTGAGGGTCGTGGTTTGAAGCCAGCCCAGGCAGAAAAGTCCTCATGAGACTCTTATCTCCAATAAGCTACTCAAAATAGCCAGAAGTGGCACTGTGGTTCAAGTGGTAGAGTGCTAGCCTTGAGCAAAAGAAGCTCAAGGACAGCGCCCAGGAACAACATTCAAACCCCAGGACCAGCCAATAAATGAATGAATGAATGAATAAATAAATATGAGAGACAACACCCAGGCCCTGACTTCAAGGCACAGGAACAACATCTATATACTTCCAAATGTATGTGCGTGTAGACCTTCATATTTTCTCGAAAAATAAGAACCATCCAGAATGGGGGGGGGGGGGGTGGGGGGGGGGTGGAAGCCACAGTTTACTTCCACCTAGTGGCAAAAACTGTTACTACAGGTAAAGCTGTTTATCAAGTGTATTATCACTAAATGAGCTTTGCAATGAAGACTGCGCCTAGAGGATGAGAGAAAAAAAAACATGGTCTTTGTCGCCATCTTGTGGCCAAATTTCAAAGCACAGCCAAAGACCAGACAACACATCAGAATATTGGGTCCTACTGCAAACTCCTTACAGGTCATCTAATGAGAAAGTTACCAGTTGAAAGAATTTTAACTAATGGAGCTGCTCTGTTCTTAACATCCATAAAATTTATTTGGAACTTCAAATTATTCATTCTTTCTTGTTTTGGGGTAGCAGCTGGCAGGGGGGGGGGGGACTTAAGTAGCCTACCTGTGTAAAGTACTTCCCATCTTGTTCAGTACTCTCATCGAGAGGTCAAGAATCAGTCTGAGAAACTCCCATGTGGAATCTGAGTATTAAAAAAATTAAGTTTTATAAATGAGTTTGCATACATCAAAAATATCTATTAGCAAATATTCACCCTAGTAGTACTCAAAGGTCACACTTTCTCTCTCTCCTTCTCCAACCACCCCCCCGCCCCCCGGTCACACACGACCTATAAGCTTGGGACTAAAAACTGGAGAGTGTGTTCATGAATAATACTAGTGTCCCACATGCCTAACACACACAAACACGTAGGTCAAAATACAATAGCACCCAATTAGCCCTGTTCTCACGCCAGCAATAACTCACTTCGGGGCTTGGGGATGTAAAACTGTGTTGCAGCGTGCTTGCCCTGGTTTGTACCCCAGTAACCCTCCCCAGGGAAATATTCCAGCAAAAGGCAGTGCTTGCAACCTGAAAGAACCGTCCTAGAGAAACCACAATGCTCATTAGATGGGCGCCCATTTTGTAAATTCAGCAAGAAGTTAAGTTTATAAAGAAAACATTAACAGTGAAACCATGAACCAGCAGATCTGAGGTATGTGGTTTAAGGAGGGGAATCATCTAAGTTGTTGGTTAGAAACATTCCCAGTATGTCTTGCTAGAGGTTAAAAATATGAAATAAATTATCAATTAGTCTTAATGTTGGGATTATGAGTCCTTTTGAATGACAGTTTCCAATAAGTGAGTTAATCTACTCATGTAATTACAGAACAGGATTTAAAGGCAAATCCAGCCATTTAACCTCTATTTTTTTTTTAATGAAAGAACTTCCCAGTGCTGGTGGCTCACACCTGTAATCCTAGCTCAGGAGGCTGAGATCTGAAGATCATGGTTCAAAGCCAGCCCAGACAGAGAAGTCAGTGAGACTCTTACCTCCAATTTCCCACCAAAAAAAAGCCAGAAGTAGCACTGTGGCTCATGGTAGAGTGCTAATCTTAAGCAAAAGAAGCTCAGGGGCAGTGCCCAGGACAGGCAAAGAAAAAAAGAAAATTGAGATCTGAGGATCAAGGTTTGAAGTCAGCTCAGGAAGGAAGTCGGTGAGCCTCTTATCTTCAATTAACCCCTGAAAAGCTAAGAGAGGGGCTGTGGCTCAAGTAGTAGAGCACTAGTCTTGAGTATAAATGCCCTGAGTTTAAGCAATAGGATTAGCACTGGCATGTTTGGGTGTGCATGCATGAGCGCGCGTGTGCACACAGGAAAAAAGAATTGGCTCATTCATGATCCCAATTGACACAAGTGCACTGAGGCAACATTTCCATGAGCAAGTATCCAGACTAAAAATGATACCGAACTGTTAAGAGTGTGAGGGAAAGGGTGACACTGTCCAGAAAGAAATGCACTCTTTACCTGACTTATGGAACTATAACCCCTCTGTACATCACCTTTATAATGACAATTAAAAATGAAAAAAATATGATACAGAATCTACCTTCTTCTGGAGATGTGGAGATTGGAACCGCTGTCAAGTCATTAATCACATAATCAAACTCTCTCCCTTCTTTGGCGTACCTCTTCAGTACTGGAATACAGTCCTCTATGAGAACCTGTCACCCAGAGAACAGAATTATGCCCACGAGCCAACACATATGGAAGCAGTTATTAACAACAGTTTCCGTGGAAGGGACAATGCCAGCTGGGGCCACAAGCCACAGCATCTGCTACCTGGAGATCTTCATCCATATTGATGAAGAGCAAAAAGGAGCGCTCGGCATATGCCTTATAGGCACGCTTACCTCAACTAAACAGCAGCCCCACACGTATTGGAACTGCCCCCACTTTACCAATAGAGAAACACAGTCACTCAAGAGGGATGACACAGCTTGCTCGAAAGCATTCAACAAGAAGTGTATCAAGAACTATCTGATGGGGCTGGGGATATAGCCTAGTGGCAAGAGTGCCTGCCTCGGATACACGAGGCCCTAGGTTCGATTCCCCAGCACCACATATACAGAAAACGGCCAGAAGCGGCGCTGTGGCTCAAGTGGCAGAGTGCTAGCCTTGAGTGGGAAGAAGCCAGGGACAGTGCCCAGGCCCTGAGTCCAAGGCCCAGGACTGGCAAAAAAAAAAAAAAAAAGAACTATCTGAAAGCCAAGTTCATGCTGGGCTCTGGCGGCTCACGAATGTAATCCTAGTTAATCAGGAGGCTGAGATCTGAGGATCGCAGTTCAAAGCCAGCCCAGGCAGGAAAGTTCATGAGACACTTTATCTCCAAGTAACCACCAGAAAACTGGAAGTGGAGCTGTGGCTCAAAATGGTAGAGCACTAGTCTTGAGCAAGCCCCACAACCTCCGCCCCCCCCCCCCAAAATAACACATAAAAACAGAGCAAAGGGGCTGGGAATATGGCCTAGTGGCAAGAGTGCTTGCCTCCTACACATGAAGCTCTTGGTTCGATTCCCCAGCACCACATATATGGAAAACGGCCAGAAGGGGCGCTGTGGCTCAAGTGGCAGAGTGCTAGCCTTGAGCGGGAAGAAGCCAGGGACAGTGCTCAGGCCCTGAGTCCAAGGCCCAGGACTGGCCAAAAAAAAAAAAAAAACAGAGCAAAGGTCTGACAGACAGTTCCCTATAACTTGTCCTGTGTTTTTCGTCAGGCATAATTTTGTAAGGGAATTTTACTGAATTAGTTTAATAACCTGTTTCACTTAATGCTTAATTAGGTAAAGAGAGAAAAGTACTAACACCCCAACTACTATAATCCACATGTGAATCTCATCTGGGGGCCAGGTATGTGTCAGGGGTAAAGCACCTGCCCAGCTCTAAGTTTGTAATCTCAGCTACACAGGAGGCTGAGATCTGAGAATTGCAGTTCAAAGCCAGCCAAGGTAGGAAAAGTCCATGAGACTCTTATCTCCAAGTAACCACCAAGAAGTCAGAAGTGGCGCTGTGGTTCAAGTGGTAGAGTGCTAGCCTTGAGCACAAAGAGGCTCAGGGACAGTGCTCAGACCCTGAGTTCAAGCCCCAGGACTCACAAAAAAAAAAAAAAAAAAAAAAAACACTGAAGGAAGAAAAAAAACTCACGTGTATTCTAGTTTCCAGAGTTTTTAATTCTTTTTTTGGCGGGGGGGGGGGTGGGGTGCAGTTCTGGAGCTTGAACTCAGGGCCCCATCTCTCCCTTAGCTTTTCCAATCAAGGCTAGGGTTTACCACTTGAGCCCATACGTCCACATCTGCCTTTTTGCTGGTTAACTAAATGTAAGATGGTCTGGAATGGTATGCCGGGGCTAGCCTTGAATTGCGATCTTCAGATCTCAGCAATCTGAGTAGCTACTGGTACCTGGCTAAATTTTCAGTTTTAATAGCAACTCATGCCTCAACCAGCAACACAGGCTAAGCAGCCGGTTTCCTTCAACTGTCCCTAGTTTTCTGCAGGTCAGTTCATGTTCCATGACTTGACTCTTATGTGTCTGGTATCTATGTCTCACTTCCTATTTGATTACTGTACCTACAGTAACTTAACCAACAGGACAGTTTCAAGACTCCCTCCAAAGTTTTCTCCTGGCTATTTCTCAGATATTTATTTTTACAAATAAACAGCTAGGCTTAGAATGAGACTGTTTTAAAGTTCATTTTGTAATTCAAGTCAGTCTCCTAAGATTTTGTTAAGTTTATGCCAACATATTTAAGTTGGACTTATGACACTGAATGGGATTTCCTGTCCCCTCATTTCCTGTCAAATTATTCAGCATTTAGCAAAGTGTTTTTAGGCTTTACCAAATCTCATGAATCCAACTATGGTTTAAATAAGTTTCTTACATTTTGTGAGCATACATATCACCTGCAATTATTTTAATAGGTGTGTTATTTTTATCTTCCAACCTTATATTTGCAGCCTTAAAAACAATGTAGAGGCCAGGTACCAGTGGCTCATGCTTATAATCCTAGCTACTCAGGAGGCAGAGATCTGAGGATCTTGGTTTGAAGCCAGCCCAGGCAGGAAAGGCCTTGAGACTCTTATCTCCAATATACTACCCAGAAAATGCTAAAGTGGCATTGTGGCTCAAAATTGTAGAGCACTAACCTTGAGCAAAAGAGCTCAGGGACAGTGCCCAGACCCTGAGTTCAAGCCCCAGGACCAGGGAGAAGGAGAAAAAAAAAAAAAACAATTTGAGCACAGGTCATAAGCATCTGTCATTTGCTTCCTAATTTCTATGGAAATGGCTTTTCTATTTTGCGCTATATCATTAGCTATAACTTTAGAGGCAAGTTTCTAATATCTTCTATGATTTTTTAATGTATTCTCTGTTACAAATTTATTTACCTAACGATTCATATTAAGCTATGGGAGCAGGATACCAGAGGCTCGGGCCTATAATACTAGGTCTTTTCAGGATGCTGAGATCTCAAGATCGAGTTCAAATCCAGACCAGACAGGAAAGTGTGAGACTTCTATCAACAACCACCATAAAGCCAGAAGTAGAGCTATAGCTCAAGTGGTAGAGTGCTAGCCTTGAACAAAAAAGGTCAGGGAGGGCTGGGAATATGGCCTAGTGGGAAGAGTGCTTGCCTCGTATACATGAAGCCCTGGTTCGGTTCCTCAGCACCACATATATAGAAAAGACCAGAAGTGGGCGCTGTGGCTCAAGTTGGCAGAGTGCTAGCCTTGAGCAAAAAGAAGCCAGGACAGTGCTCAGGCCCTGAGTTCAAGCCCAGGACTGGCCAAAAAAAAAAAAAGGTCAGGGAGATTGTCCAGGCAGGCCTCAAGTTCAAGTCACAGGATGTGCACACATGCGCGCACACACGCGCACACACACGCACACACACGCGCACACACACACACACTCACAAAGTAATGTATAAACAGTCTCAACTGCTTTCTTTCTTTTTATTATTTTGTGCCAGTCCTTGGGTGCTATCACTGAGCTTTCTTGCTCAAGGCTAGTGTTACACCACTTGTGCCACAGCTCCACTTTCTGGCTTTGGGTGGTTATTTGGAGATAACAATCCCACACTTTCCTGAGAGGCTGCCTTCAAATCCCAATCCGCAGATCTCAGCTTCCTGAGTAGCCTAGGACTACAGGTACGGACCACCAGTGCCCAGCAATGGAAGCTTTTGTACATAAATGTTAATAGTAACTGGTTGTAAAAACTGATACAAAAATGTCTGAGGATGGAGTGCAGGTACAAGGAGTTGGACTCAGGGCCTGGGCACTGTGCCTTGTTAGCTCAGGATGATGCACCTGAGCCACAGCTCCACTTGTAGATTACTTTTTGCCTGTTAAGTGGCTATCATGAGTCTCGTGGACTTTTTTGCCCGGGCTGGCTTTGAACCTTGATGCTTAGATTTCAATCTCAGTACCTGCATACACATACACAGATATATATACATTCATACATACATACACATATACATACATACACGCATAAAGATAGCAGAGTGTATGCCTAGCACATGCAAACCTGAGTTTGACATAAGCTCCAAAAATTGATTGTACTGACATAAAGAATCTAGAATTTCTAATTTTATCATGTATATCCATCCATCCTAAGTATAAATAAGTTAAATATTAACTACAAATGTGACTTAATTCAGATAGAGACAATCTACCTACTTAAAGAAGTACACTAATAGTTTTTCTACGAAGACATATTCTGAGCAATAATGTAATTATCAGTACTCAAAGACATTACTATGAAAACATAATTACCTGATAGCAGTCTCCTTTAAGATTGTCTAAGACGTCACCACATGTTTTTCGCATAAATTTCTTACATCCATCAATCACCATTTGGTCAATGTTCAAAAAAGGTTAAGGAGAATTTGAATATACCTAATAATTCTGAAGAGTAACACTTAAGAAAAAGTTAAGATAAGCATAAAGGTTTTATGATACTAAATTGAATATGTTTCAGAAATTAGTATGACAGTAATTTCATTTTCACAATAGGAAATTCAAAGGGAACTGAATTTTCATCTCTCCCATAAAATGGTTTAGAGAAGCCATTTTGACAAATGCCACATAATCATAGATAGGGTACCAAAGTTACTTTGTCTCTAATACTCAGCTACATTATCTCTGCTTCTCTGTTAAAGGGTATTGGTCCTAAACTGAAATGTTTGTTCAAGGCAGTCAATATAATGGATCTGCCTGTAGTCTTTATGTGTTTGTCTGTGTGTATGTATATGTGTCCCAATCTTAGGGCTTGAACAGGGCCTGGGTGCTATCCCTGAGCTTTTTTGCTCAAGGCTAGCTCTCTACCACTTAAGCCACAACTCCACTTCCAGCTTTTTGGTGGTTAATTGGTGATAAAAGTTTCACAGGCTTTCCTATCAGGACTGGCTTAGAACCATGATCCTTAGCTCTCAATCTCCTGAGTAGCTAGGATTATAGGCATGAGCCACCAGCACTAGGCTTGCTTTCTTGAATATTAAGATCACCCTTCCCCTCCAAACAGAAGCCCATAGAACATGTTCAGTTAAACAACAAAGGATATCTCTACCATAGTGACCATCTTTGGTTTCAGTTTGACTATCTCACATAATATGCCTCCATCTCCACCTCCCAGAATCAGTACATCTTTGCCAGTGTAATCTTCTTTGCCACTTCCCATGATGGCCTGGGTATATGCAAAATCACTCTCTGCCAAATCTAGAAAGGAGAAAGAGATCCAAATGTTGACTCCATTCAGACATACCAAACCACCTGACATTACCACTCTAGAAAGTACTGGAATCTAACCTAAAATGTAAAATCTTTAAAAACTTTCACCAGGGCTGAGAATGTGGCTTAGTGGTTGCATGCTTGCCTAGCATGCATGAAAAGCCCTGGGTTCGATTCCTCAGTACTACATAAGCAGAAAAAGCCAGAAGTGGCGCTACGGCTCAAGAGGTAGAGTGCTAGTCTTGAGCAAAAAGAAGCCAGGGACAGTGCTCAGGACTAGCAAAACAAAAAACAAAAAACAAAACAAAACACTCTTCACCAAGTACAAGTGGCTCATGTCTATAGTCCTAGCTACTCAGGAGGCTAAGGTCTGAGGATCAGAGAATCAAAGTTTGAAGCCAGCCTAGGCAGAGAAATCCAGTAATAATCAGCAAAAAGGCAGAAGTAGAGGTGGTGTTTCAAGTGCCTGCCTTGAATGAAAAAGCTAAACAAGAGGGCTAGGCCCTAATTTCAAGCGTCATTACTGCCCGCCCCTCATTCATTACCCCGCCCCCTGCAAATCTCCATAATGTGCAAGGTTATTTTGACTTTTTCCCTGACATCTAGCACAAAGGACATTAGTCAGTAGGACAAAAATTCCATCTTAACAACGTACTGAAATGCTGAAGAATTACAGATGAAATAATATGGCATCAGGGAGTAGCTTCAAAATGACAGTGATGGAACTGAAGGTGCTCAAGTGGTAAAGCACCAGCTTTGAGAAAACAATAATGACAGTGATGAGGTGAATTGGGGCTTAGCTGAAACAAAGACCGGCCAGAAGTTGATAATTATTGATAACTGATGGTGAATAAACATAGACTCATCACACTCATTTGTTTACTATGGTTTTAAAGTTTTTCTATAACTAAGTGGGGTTTTTTTTGTTTAGTTTTGTTTTTTGCAAGTCCTGGGGCTTGAACTCGGGCCTGAGCACTGTCCCTGGCTTCTTTTTGCTCAAGGCTGGCACTTGAGCCACAGCGCCACTTCCAGCTTTTTTCTGTATATGTGTGCTGAGGAATCGAACCCAGAGCTTCATGTATACGAAGTGAGCACTTTACCACTAGGCCATATTTCCAGCCCCTATAACAAAGTGTTTTTTTAAATAGGCACCCTCACTTTACCCACATTGACATTATCCACGAAGAAATGTACTCTTTACATCAGTTATGCAACTGTAACCCCTCTGAACCTCACCTTTAGGATAATAATTCTTAACATTTTTTTAAAAGATATAAAATCCAGCCACTCATCACAAAAGAAAGGAAGTCTACATAAAAACTCAGGAAATCTGTAGGTTTGCATGAGTGTCTAATCTGGGGTTGGTCTGTTTGTGTTAGTATTAGGGCTTGAACGCTGGGCCTTGAGCTCTTGCCCAGCTGTTCCTACTGGCACTCTACCACTTGAGCTATACCTCCACTTCCAGCTTTTGGTGGATTAGAGGTAAGAGTCTCAAGAATTTGTCTGTCTAGGTTGGTTTTGCACCTCACTCCTCAGATCTCAGCAACGTGAGTAGCAAGGATAACAGACATGAGCTACTGGCTCCTGGTAAGTATGAATTT